>NW_026596064.1:20739735-20929771 GCF_907164565.1 Psammomys obesus
TGTGTGTGTGTGTGTGTGTGTGTGTGTGTGTGTGTGTGTGTGTGTGTTTTAAACCTGTCTTCTAGCTAAACAAGAAAGAGGACCTGGGGTAAGATGATCAATCCTCACTTAGAAAGACAAATGGGATGGACAATGGAAGTAGGAGAAAACAAGAAACAGGACAGGAGCCTACCATAGAAGATCTCTGAAAGACTCTACCTAGTAGCATATCAAAGCAGATGCTAAGACTCATAACCAAACCTTGGGCAGAGTGCAGGGAATCATATGAAAGAAGGAGGAGTTAGTATGACCTGGAGAAGACAAGAGCTACACAAGGAGCAAATATATCTGAGTACAGGGGTCTTTTCTGAGACTGATTCTCCAACCAAGGACCATGCATGGATATAACCTAGAATCCCTGCTCAGATGTAGCCCATAGTAGCTCAATATCCAAGTGAGTACCCTAGTAAGGGGAACAGGGACTATTTCTGACATGACCTTAGTGGCTGTCTCTTTGACTTCCCCCACCCCACCCCTGAGAGAGGAGCAGTCTTGCTAGGCCACAGAGGAGAACAATGCAGCCAGTCCTGATGAGACCTGATAAGCTAGGGTCAGATGGAAGGGGAGGAGGGCCTCCCCTACCAGTGGACTTAGAGAGGGGCAGGGAGGAGATGAGAAGAAATGGCAGGATTGGGAGGGAATGAGGAAGGGGGCTACAACTGGGATACAAGGTAAATAAACTGCAATTAATATAAAAAATTTAAAAAAAAATCCTGTCATGTAAGTGTACTGGCCTGACTCAAAGATAAAAATTCTGATTCCAATAAAAATAAATAAATATACAAATAAATCTGTCTTCTCCTGACTTTTCTCTGTATGCAGGTGTCAGCCTTAGCCACCATGGAAAGCTTGATGGAAAATAAGGCTCCCCACAGCTTGAGGCTAACACTCTGCCTACTTTTTCATCTCAAGAAAGGGTGTTCTCTATTTTTTGGTTGAGGATCCACAATCTCAGTGTGGATGATGGTAGCAGATGCTGTCAGCCCTTCACCGCCATCCCCTCAGGCCCATGTCCATCTTCTAGGCTTGATTCTCACCATGAGCTGTCACTCATTACAATCACCACTTACAATCTCTTTGTTGGGAGCACTTGCCCTCAGGCAGCTGGAGCTGGCTTGGGCTTCAATATACGTATAGAGGTCTAAAAGTACCTGGAAATCTGTTCCTGGCAGATGTCCTTTAAACAATGACAGACGGGTGTGGAAATGGACCCTTAGCCGCCTTACTCAAAAATGAATTGTAGCTTGGATGGCATTCACAACTTTCCTATAGGAATGGGCCCCAAGTATCTGGCAAACAATGAATGTAGCTGGAGAAAACTGTAAGCTTTAGGGAGGACTATTCAAGGTTGGCTGACCTAGGTTGGCATTTGTGGATGTGGACAGCAGCAGATTGTCAATCATTCTCTAATAAAGCTCACTGTACCTCATCTATTGGCACAAATAATATGATTGATAATGAATACATGCTTTCCTTAGGGACTTGAAATTGAGTATGTGCTAGTCAGAGCTAGTATGAGCTTCCCAGTTTGGCAACATTCATAATTTTCACAATTCCAGGACTGTAGAAATTAAATGGGTCCTCTGGGACTCCTGTGGGCAACAGGCCTTAAAAGCATATAGCTCTCTTTCTTTTAGCCTCATCCCATGTACTTTTTCTTTTTTTTCTCATTTCACTTGGTAGCCAGCTGCTGCAATAAAATATAGCCATGGTACAGCTATACAGTAAGTCCTCCCAGTGAGCATTCAAACCCTGGGTGGGTGGAAGGACTTCCCTCACTGTTCCTATCACAGGACACTCTCTCTCACTGTACCCTTGTATGACTCTCCTCTGAACCAAATTGCCCTCACCTTCTCCTCAGCTTCCATCTACATTTTCTCTTGGGCACATTTCCTGATGAATCACTTCGCATCACCCTTTATGACATGGTCTTTTGGCAGGACTGAATCTGTGAGAGATTCCGATTAGCTCTACTCATAACTAACTGCTGTGGCCAGGAGGATGAGGTGCTGTGACAGTGTAAATCTTTGCCACCTGTTTTTGCCTGAATCCAGGAGGAAAGTGCAAGTCACCTGGAGTCAAGGAAAGGAGGCCAAGAGCTACCATTAGACAGTAGCTAATCCACATAAACTGTAGCTTTTCCCCCAAGATATTAAAGCGTTACAAGCTGAAATACCTCGATTATTTTTTTTCAGGGAGTAGGCTTACATGAAAATGCCTTTTGTATATATTATTGGTCTCTTCTTTTCCAAAACAAAGTGAGATATTATTTCATCTAGTATACTTGATGGTTTTTTGTCAACATGACACAAGCTAGAGTCATCAGAGAGGATGGAGACTGAGACAGTCCCTCTGTGAGGTCAGCTGTAAGGCATTTCCTCGATTAACAATCAATGGGTGGAGGGTCCAGCCCATTGTGGGCAGAGCCATCCCTGGTTGGGTGGTCCTGAGTTCTATAAGAAAGTAGGCTAAGCAAAACATGGGAATCAAGTACCAGTAAGAAGCATCCTTCCATGTCCTCTGCATCAGCTCCTGTCTTCAGGATCCCGTCCTGTTTTAGTTCCCGTCCTGGCTTCTCAATAATGAACAGCAATGTGGAAGTGTGGGCTGAATAACCCTTTCCTCCCCAACTTGATTTTTGTTCATAATGTTTCATTGCAGCAATAAAATCCCTAAGACAGTAATGAGATTAGAAAAGAATCAATGCCTCTTCAGTATGAATATACTCATCATTTTGCAAGCTTGCTGACTGAGCCTCCTCCTCCTCCTCCTAGATTTTCAGCACATAACTCAAGTTTGCACCTTGGAGAAATGAAAATTTAATTTGCATCATAAAATTTTCAATAAAGCTCTAAACTTAAATCCATAATATTTAAAGACATATTAGAATGAACTACCAAGGCAAATTTTCTTCTTGAGTTTACTGATATTGGAAAATAAAATTCTCACAAGGACATTGACAGTCAGGCATCTCACTGTCTAGGTTCTCAGCAATATTCATGAAGTACCTTTGATTTTTCTCTCTTAACTAGAATTTCTTTATCTTTTCATGAGATGCTGTGGTCATAATATAAATGCATTCACACCGAAAGCATTTCAAATGATACACATTTTCAAAATGGAACAAAATTTATTCACACTCTCACCTACCTGAGGTAAATATTAGTAAGGCTTTATTTTAAACAACCAACTCCATATCTATTTGCTTACTACCAACACCTTACTCATAACTTCTTACATTTAAAAACGTGTCACATATGCCTTTCAAGGTCATAGCAATTATATGGAAAACAACCTCACTGTTGTAATGACTTCGTGGTTTTCATGGTTGCCATCACCACCATGCACGCATCATCTGCTATTTATTCTTTGTTAACAGTGCTATTTATTCCTTTATTGATAGTGCCATATAGATTGTTTCTAATTTTTCACAATCCAAACAATTACTCAGAAAAGCATCATGCTACCTACTCCTCCATCAATTTTTGAAAGGTTCTGTAGAATAATGTCTTACCAGTTGATTGGCTGAAATAAAGCGTAAGCACATTTAAATTTCTAAAAACAATGTTGAAATTATTTTGAAGGTAGCTACATATATTTTAATACCCTCACTAAAATACAAGAGTACCAGTTTTCCTGTGCTCGCCAATACAGGCCTTAAAACAAAACAAAACTAACTAACAAAAAATATAAATTAAAATATATATATATATATATGTGGAGTTTGAGCTTACATGATTTGAGAAGTCACTTGAACTATCTTTTCAACTATTTGTCTATCTTAACATATTATCATTTCATGTAAATTTCCTCACTTAGAATAAGATTACATTAGATGTATACCAGTCGTAGATTTTCTCATTTTTATTCATATTTTGCTCCACCATGCATACTTAAAATTTGTTTCAAACCTTAAAATATTTGTAATCTATTTTACCCATTTTTGTGACTTCTGGGTTCGTGATCTTGTTAGAAATGCTTTCATAAGGGTATACTGCTAATATATTTTCCTAGTTGTAAGAAATAAGACTGGTACTAAAATTGTTACAGTGTATACATCTTTCTTTTTGTATCACTTTGTTTCTTTTTTGATGCTTCCTCTTACATGGGTCCCTTATCATCAAATTCCACTTAATCATCACTTAGTCTAGCTAAGTACATTTCTTTTCTTTCATCTTTTCTCAAAGCCAGTCTGCCATTCTCATAAATTCCTTATCTGAATTTCACTCAATTTGCCTAATTGGTTCCTCTCTGCACCTAAGGCTTTAGAGAGAGACCGCATGCTTTTTAAGTACAGATTCATTACACACAGAAGATGAGTTCTGTCTTTTTCACATAATGCTTTGCTTTCCAACTCAATTAATGGGGACCATGTTTCTCCCTCCATCACACAAAAATTCCAATTTGCACACATGTCTCTTATATATCTCCTTCAATAAGCTACATATGCCAAAATCTCGAAGCACTGTCTGTCCTCACTTTCCTCTTCACCTTGGTAGGTTTCCTTTCTTGGCTTCTTGTATTTAATGATGTCTAGTTACCCATTTTCATGTGTTAGTTTCCTAGGGTTGATGTAGAAAACTATCATGGACTGGATAGCTTAAATACAGAAATTTATTGTGCTAAAGGTTGTGAGATTAGAATCTGAAAATCAAGGTGGCAATAGATTGGTAGTAATATTCCTCTAAGCTCAGTTTTTAAGCTTCATATGGTAATCACCCTTTGTGTATCTGTGTCCATGTTTGTTTTTTCAAGGAAAGCAATCATACTGAATTAGGAGCCAACCCTACTCCAGTAGAAAGTAATTTTAAATAAAGTCGCATTCTGAGATCCTAAAGGGTATAACACATAAATCTGGGAGAGGTGAGAAGATCTTCAACCTCTTATACCCAGATGTAAAACTGTATGATCATCTTGTTGACATCCCTCCAGCCAAACAAATACACAAAATGCCAGATCATCTGAAGTTGTATACAATATCCTAGTACAGTCCCTGGCTTTTAATCCAATGCTTTGGGTTCTCTTCACTATCCCAGACCTAGCAAAAGCCATTACTCAGTTTACTCTAAACCCTGAAATACACTGATCCTGCTAAATCACAGCTACAAAATTTTCAGTGGCTTTTCCTTTTTCCATGAATGAAATTCAGGGAACCCTGGAATGTCAGGTATTGATTCTTAGTCTTGTCTTTCCTTAAAATACTGAAGTCTGGGGAAGAAAAGGTTAGAATCATGTAGTCTGTTTGGAAAAGAAACCTTAACTGGATTATGAAACGACTGAAAGATGAAAGTAGGAATGCCAATTCAAGGAAGCATTGCTGAGGAAATTACAGCCAATAAAACTGAGGTTTGATTTGATCCTGCTGGAGACTCCGTGGAGAAGAGATTTCAGATATCTCCATTTGATTGGGTCAAATTGGTGGGATTTATACTTAGGGTCTCAATCTCATATTCTCTGTTGGTCAAAGGTTGTCCCACATGGTTGTGTCAGAATGTTTAAGTGGGTTATTCAAGAAATGACCTATGGTATAGATCAGAGTCTAAAGGATTTCTAGTCCAGCTAGCCTGCTGCCAGTCCGTGCCTTCACGTAGCTGTTATGAGCGATCATAATGCATGGAGATTAGAGACGAGAGAGAAGTCTTTTCCAGCACAGAAAAGAGTGTGCTACCTTGTTTTTTTGGAAGTTTTCTTGGTCATTCTCAAGACTGGTTATAAAGAGTATATGTTACTGGTATTTGTGGGGTCCTTATAAGACATAGAAAGTACAAAATAAGGATTCTATCATAAGAATAGATAACTTGCTCCACTTGGAGAATTTTTTTATGGAAGAGCCACAGACAAATTAAGATAATATTGTTCATCAAATTAAGCCTGGCAGAAAATTAGGAACAATCTAAAAGCTATTTTAAGGGTCAGAAATATGCTAATGAAAGTTAAGAAGAGAAAAGGGTTTACAGAATATTTATTTATGTATTTATGGTGTGTGTTGCACGTGCATATATGTGGAGGCCACAGGTCAATGTTGGATGTCATCCTCCGTCACTCCTACCAGTTAGAGTCAGGATCCCTCACTCAATCTGGACTTGTTGGTTGCATAACTAGCTGGCAAGCAATCCACAGGGTAGTTCTTTCTCTTCCCTGACCCAGGGTTATAGGTGATTACTGCCGTGACCAGCTTTTTACCTAGATGCCTGTGCTATAACGTGGGTCTTTGCGTTTAGATTGCAAGCACTTACTCAATGAAGCCACACCCCCAGCTTTAGATAAAAAAATTTAAGTAATATTTGTATTTAGCAGCAGATAATCAATGATAAAGATAAATCAAATAGAGGGACCAAAATAGAAGTGTGTCACAGAAGACAAGAAAAAAGAAATTCAAGGAGTCAGGTGCTGTACAGCTGTGAAGAAGTTCAAGGAGCTGAGAGTAAGCTGTTGTAACTATAGATTGCTCACACTGAAAAGCCGAGAAAGGCTGCTGAAAGAAACAGTCTGATGATTTGCTGAAACACGCCTTGATGTCTCCCAAGGAGTGAGTGCTCTGTGTCACCCGAAACTCCATGTGTCTGCTCCAGAAGAGCATATTTCAATTGGGAATGCAAAATGTCTGGTATAAAACACCAACATCATAAGACTGTGTATATTTAACATTTTAGGAGACTAGAGAAAAAGAGAGCTGATTCTGTGATGGTGTCAGGATACTGACAGTGACAGAGTTAAGTGCAAAACATCTCTATTCCTTTCCATCGTTGAGAGGTATTTTGTGGCATGAATACTGCACTTTATCATTCACCACCTGGATTGTTTACAGTTTGGACCATTATGAAAAAAAAAAGGAACAATAATCAGCAGCATTAAGGTTTTGTGCAAACATTTTTATTTGTCTGAGATGAATGCCCAGGGGTACAATTTCTGGGTCACGTGATAATTATAGAGTATATTTTAGAAACATCAGATTTGAGTGGCTGTATTGTTTTGTATTTATACTGGTAATTAATTAGTGATCTATGATTTCCAAATCCTTGCACACATTTAGTCTCATTACACACACACACACACACACACACACACACACACACACACACATTCTGATGTAACTACATTCTGATTGGTATATAGTGATGTCTCATGGTTTAATTTCTTATTTCCATAATACTTAATCATATTGCAAAATATTTGATTCTGTTATTTACTCTATGTAAACTTTCTCTGGTGAAATGTCTTCTGTGTTTCTGCCTGTCCTCCGACTCTGTTATCACTTTTAGACTAGAGAATACTGAGTACCATTGTCGACTCCAGTCACTTGCCAAAATATTTGGCAAGATTGTTGACTCTCATTCTTTTAAAAGTTGTAGGACTTGGGAAATAAGAGAGCATGTATTCTGCTTGTTCAGTGTTTTTGTTGTTGTTGTGTTATTCTCTCTAGGAGGGGTGAGCTTGCCTCCATCCTGTTTAATAGCACATACTGTTGTGACTAAACTCATCCAGTCTCTTGAGGACAGTCATTCAAGTTGGTCTTGTGTGTGAAATTAAAGATTCTTTTAAGAGCCCCCTATTAGTAGACTTAGGGAGGAGCATAGGAGGAGATGGGGAAGGGAGAGTGGGATTGGGAAGGGACAAGGGGGGGGGCGCTAAAGCTGGGATACAAAGTGAATAAACTGTAATTCATTAAAAATAAATTAAAAAGAGTCCTGTTCTCAGAAAGACTCTCAAGAAAGATATCAAAAAGACAAGAGAAACACTAAGTACAGAAAATAAATCTATTTATTCCCACAACAAAAGGCAGTATGGAGGTGAGGTGGTTTTGCTCTTTGATGGAGTAAATATTTATTATCTTCATCTAGATTAGAAACATTCTGCTCTTACTCTCTGTGTAGCTGTGCCTGCTCTTACACTCTGTGGACACACTGTTGTCTCTTCTGTTTCTGCTTTGGGAAGGAAAGAAACAGATAATCTCAGAGAGGGAATTGAAACTCATATAAGACTAAATAACAGGAGGTTGTAAGAGAAGAAGGACTGAAATCAATATCTGAGTATCTAAGAACAGACCAATATCAGGTAACTGCGATCTGAGAATGTCTGAATGTTCATGTCCAGCAACACTCCCAGGCATTTAGTCCCACCTCTCACTCTTCAGCATATAGAAGAGTTCCGACACACGGTAAGCTGTCGATTAGAAAAAAGCAAACATAGCATACAACAGTATTTTAACATCTAGGAAGTGTATTTCAGTAGTACTAAGCTAAGCTCAATATTTGCACCATAGAAATATACTGATATATAATACTTGAATAATTGAAAAGAAATTTAAGAAGATTGAAAGTATAAAGAATAAACTTTACCCTGACCACTAAAGTCTTAAATTTGTCGTCAACCTTGTAGCCTTCTAATAAGCATTTATTTACTTAATTGTGTTTATTATCTATAACTATATGATCTGCCAAGTCAGCATCTTTGTTTTGTCCACTGCCATACTCCAAGCATCTGGAATAGCAGTGATAATTAATATGCACATAGCACACATTAATTTTTGAAAGAATAAGAATTCAGATAAGAACACATATAATGCTATAGAACTGTATTAAGAGTCATGTTTTAAAAAAATAAAATAATTGGGAGGAAAAGGTGTGACTACTGGGTTATTTTCACACCTTAATCTTGGTGTTCATATAATGTTTGAAATTGTAAAAACATTACCATGTTTGCATATTATTTTAAAATTGTGTTATAGTAAACACTTGTTAACATTAAACACCTTACCGGTGTATTAAAAGAACCCTGAAAAGAGCTAATATTCTGTTATTTCCACTTTTACAATAAAGAAAACTAAAAATAGATAATTTTTATATAAATTTATTTTATAATTAATTCACTTTATATCTGGTTTTAGCCTCCTCCCACATCTCCTCCAAGTCCCCACCCCATTGCCTTCCCTTAGTCCACAAGAAGGAGGAGCCCTCTTCTCCTACCATCTGACCCCAGGCTATCAAGTCTCATCAGGACTTGGCCTGGCAAGGCTGCCCCACCAGGGAGAAGTGATCAAAAAACTGGCAGCAGAGTCCGTGTCAGAGATAGTCCCTGCTCTCCTTACTAGGGAACCTACATGGAGACTGAGCTGCCTATCTATCAGCTACAGAACTAAACAGAGAATTCACAACAGAGAAATATCGAATGGCACAGAAACGCTTAAAGAAATGCTCAACATTCTTAGTCATCTGACAAACGCAAATCAAAATGGCTCTGAGATTCCACCTTACACCCATCAGGATAGCTAAGACCAAATACTCAAGTGACAACACATGCTGGAAAGGATGTGGAGAAGGGGAAACATTCTTCCATTGCTGTTGGGAGTGCAAATTTGTACAACCTCTCTGGAAATCAATCTGGCACTTTCTCAGAAAATTGTGGATAGCACTACCTCAAGACCTGGCTATACCCCAAGACCCACTCCTGGGCATATACCCAAAAGATTCTCCACTATACAACAAGAAGATTTTCTCAATATTCATAGCAGTTTTATTCGTAATAGCCAAAAATCTGGAAACAACAAAATGTCCCCAAACTGAAGAATGGATATAGAAATTATAGTACATGTACACAATCGAATACTACTCAGCTATTAAATTATTTCAATTTTTTTAAATGGACTACTGCTTCGCTATTAATTTATATCAAAATATGTAACAGGCCTATCCAAATTAAAAAAAAAAAAAAGATGTTGCAGGGCAAACTTGATCACAGCCAGCCAAACTTCTTAATATATTTTGTCTGGCTTACAATTGGAAGAAGAGGAGGAGGAGGAGGAGGAGGAGGAGGAGGAGGAGGAGGAGGAGGAGGAGGAGGAGGAGGAGGAATGACAGCCCACAGAAGCAGGGCTCAGGGACTGACCAATCAGGGAACCTATATGACTCTGACCTAGGTCCTTTGCATGTATGTTATGGTTGTATAGGTTGGTGCTCTTGTTGGATTCTTAACAGTCAGAACAGAGGCTGTCTTTGGCTCTTTTGCCTCCTTTAGGGACCCTTTTCCTCTTAGTGGGTTGCCTCATTTCTAAAGGTAAATGAAAGTGGAGTAAATCTAGGTGAAAGGGGGATATGGAGAGGTACTAGGAGAAGAGGAAGGAGGGAGGGGAAACTTGTCAGAATGTAATATATGAGAGAAGAATGGATAAAAAAAACAAACAAACAGCAACAAAAACAAACCAAGCAGCTATAGAACACGCTTTAATCCCAGCATTCGAGATGCAGAGGCAGGCATGGCTCTGAGTTTGAGGCCTGAGGGTGAGTTCCAGGATAGCTATACAGAGAAACAAAACAAACAAACAAAAAATACACACAACACCAATAGTCAAGTTAAAACACAGTCAACAGAGTGAAAGCATCACAACCAGACTCAGCTACCATCCAGAACTGGAAATCTCAAACAGAAAGGCAACTTAAAACATATGATTAATTAGTATACTGAGGTTCTTAATGGAAAAGCAGACACCATGCAAGAACAGCTGGTCGACCAGAAGAAAGATGCAAATTCTAAAAACAGTAAAAGCAAAACAACAAGCCACTATGAAAGAAATGAAGGAAGGTTCTGGCTGGATGGATACTAGCCTGGACAGCTGAGGACAAAAGGAAGGAATTGAAAGTTATGTTAATAGAAGTTTAAAGACTAAAATATAAACTAAGATAATTTTATAGCAATAGAATAGAATTTTAAGAAATATTGAATGGTTTCTAAAGGTGTAAGCATGCTTAACCAGAATAGCAAAAATGAAAGTTATTTGAATTAATATTTAAAAAATACTGATAAACAACAATCTAAAGATCTAGGAAGCTCAAAGACAACAACAAAATATATGTATCAAAAAGTACACACAGACTTTTTTTTTTCATTTTATGTTTTTCGAGACAGGGTTTCTCTGTCAAGAACCTGGCTGTCCTGGACTTGCTTTATAAACCAGACTGGCCAGGCTCCACCACACATGGCTGTTATCGATGTTGTTGTTGTCATTGTTGGCTTTTTTTTTTCAGATATATATTCTTATTGCAGAAAACAGAAGAAGAAGAAGAGAAGAAGAATTAGAAGATTTTGAAATTCAACACTGTCATGATACATGGTTCTTACAAAAAAAAAAAAAAGATTTCAAAAGTTGCTACAGACATCCCATCCAAGAACATGGAAGCAATAAGAGAATGGAATGTATTAAAAGTGTTAAAAAAAAAAAAGAATGACAAACCTGATATTCATTATCCCATGGAAGTATATTACGTATGGAAAATAATGGCATTGATGGTGAACCAAAAGGAAGAGAATTCATGGCTGGAAAAGCAGCACTGTATAAACTGCTAGCTATGGTGAGAACCACAGCTCCAGCTTTGTAGAGCACTTGCCTGGCATCTGTATGTGCTCTGGGTTTCAGCCGCAAATAATTTAAAATAAAATGTTACAAGAAGTTCTTCCAGGAAAGGAAGAATGATATAGGTCAAAAACCTGGACCTACATAGAAAAAAGAAGAAGAGGATGAGGAGGAGGAGAAATGGAGAAGAAATAAAGGCATAATGAAAGTTTGTTTTCTCATGTTCTTGGTTAATCCATTTTATGGCTTTTAAACGTACTAATAACAACAAGGTACTGAGTGACTAAAGCATATGAAATAAATAGAGAAGTAAATTTCATGAGAGTTAAAAGAATTGACACTGCACTGTGAAAAGGTACTTTCATTACCTGCGAAGTATCATGATGGTGTTTAAAGGCATATTTAGAATTGTTATGAATGTATATTTCAAACTTAAAGGCAAATACTAAAATATTATTTGTGTAGTTTCTATGTTCACAGGAAAAAAAATCAATCATATGAAATATTCAATTATACACAGAGAAGGAAACCAAAAGAAACAAATAAGAATACAAAGGATAGACAATAAAAATATACCAGCTATCAATCTAAATGTATTAATGCACAGTGTGAAAACAGACAACAAAACTAGCTTTCACTACTTATTCTCTATAACAAACGTACTATAAATAAAAAAAAAACAACAGAATCTTTTAAACAAATAAAATTGTGCAGAAAAATATAAGATAGTGAGAGGAGCTGTATTAATTTTAGAAAAAGAGGGCTTCAGGAAAACAATGACATTACAAAGGATGAAAGATCAGCTCTCTCAGAAGACATAGTAATCGTTAAGGGTCTGCACCTGATTGTCAAACTACACGCAGAAACTCCTGATAAAACAAGCAGAAAAAGACATAACCACTGCTGTTCCAGCCAGAGCCAGAGCACCAACACCCTTTTTACAGTCATTGTTAGATCAGGCAGGCAGAAAATCAGTAAGGATAGAATTCTCCCAAACTACACCATCAGTCAACTTGATCTCACTGACATTTATGGAAGTCCCTATCCATCTGCAGAATAAACATTGTTCTTAAGGTCTCACGGGAAATTCATCATGACAGATCATGTTCTGGCCCTCAAGACCCACCCTGACGTGCGTAAAACAATAACAACCATACAAAGTATGTTCTCTGACCCAAACTGAATCAACATAGAAACCAATAGCAGAAAGATTATTGCAAAAAATTCCAAAATGTTTGTAGGTTTGACACTTAAGCCAAAGGAGAAATCTCTAATGAAAATTAAAAAAAAAAAAAGATTAAAGAAAACATTTGGAAGTTAATGAAAATGAAGACAAGCCATCAACAGACAACTGTGATTTAAAAGTAACAACAAAAAAGATGCAATACGGTGGTTGTAGGCGGCTTATCAGGCAAAGTACTTGGAATCCTAGTGTGAGGACTAGAGTTCAGACCCTGTATTGCCTGCATGGATGCCAGATGGGCGTGACTGTAATCTCAGGACAAGCAGGAGACCTAGATACAGGGGACCCCCCGAGAACAAGCCACTTAAACTTGCTGAATTGGTGACTTCCAGGCTCCAGTGAGAAACCCGGTGTCAATGTTCAAGTGAAGACACTCAGTTTTGAAAATCCACTGTATGCATGCACACACATTTTTCCTTACACACATGCTAACACACACAGACATCAGAGAGAGGCTGCAATCTCAAAGCATAAAATATCTAGTGAAATGAATGCATATCCACATGTAGCAAACCATAGAATTGTGATGAAAGAGACCAAAGAAAATCTAAATATAGGAAGGAGACTAAATGTTTACAGATTAAAAGACACTATTGTTTAGATATAAATTCTTCCGTGTTCATACGTCCATTCAACACAATCCAAATCAAACTGTCTGCAAGCTATTTTGTCCCTCTCTATGCACACATGCTTCAGTTTACCTGCTGACTTGGTCCATTTTTTGTTGCCATAGCAGGATAAATGAGACGAAGTGATTCCTAAAGACTGAGACATTTGTTTTCTTGGTTTGAGGTAGAGAGAGCAGAAACTAGTGAGGAGCCTCTTCCTCCACTGTCACATGACAGTAGGCAGAAGAATGAGGACATGAGAAGGCAGACAAACTCCCTGAGTGCTTTTTCTGATGGTATTAATACATTGGCCTTCCAAGACTGTTGCATTGGAATGAAGTTTCCAACATACAAATTTGGGAAAATACATTTAAAGCACTACATATGAAAAACCAAAGATTCTGAACATACAATGTAATGTTGAAGGAAAAAAAAAAAAAACTAGGTTGAAAGACCAATACTATCCAATCTCAGGATTCAAGATAAAGATGTAATGATATGGGAAATGGTGAAAGGACATAGATCAGTGAATTAGGAAAGTTCAGATAAAGAGAGACTAACTATGTTGCCAAATAGTTAACTGAGCTCTGACAGAAACACAAAGTCACTTCGATGCAGAACATGTAGCTTATAGCTTTTTCAACAAATGGTACTCCACATTAGATATATCTTTGCATAAGCATTATTAAAACATATAAGTCATACTTTTCAGAAAATTTCAACATGAAACATATATTCACTGTAAAATATACAAATCTAGGATCTCTGGAAAATACAACAACAACAACAACAAAAAATCTAAGAGATACTAAACTTAGTAATGAACTTTTACATGAAGTACCAAAGCCAAGATGCATTAAAGAAAACACAGATTGATGAGCTGGTTCAGTGAGTTAAGGTACTTCACACACACACACACACACACACACACACACACACACACATACATGCATGTACATACACATACATACACACAGTAAAACTAATTTAAAAATTTTAAAGATTAAAATAACTTGATTTTTATAATTTAAATGTTTTATAAAAGATATTATTAAGAGAATTACTCTAACAATTGACAGACTTGGATAAATACTCATAAAGCATACAAGTGGTATAGGCTTTGTATCCAAAATATAAACATGATTGTAATGCATAACAATAAGAAAACAACTAAACTTCACAAAAGACAGGAACAGACGTGTTTTTCAATGTTGATGCAAAGATAGAAAATACACATATGAAAAGATGCTCAACACATGAAAAATTGAAACAATAATGAGGAGCCCTTATTTCTTATTTGAATAGTTAAAATCCAAACCACAATACAACACTAGCAATTATATAAAACAAGAAGTCTGAGTCATTACTGAAGGGCTGTCAGTTGGTCCAGCCTCTTTGGACTACCACCTGATAGTTTTTCACAAAGTTATTCTTATCATGAGATCCAGTAATTGCATTCCTACATATTCACCTAACTGATTTGAAAACTTAAATTCACACTGGTTTTTATATCAAATTTATTCCTAAATTGCAAACAACAGGAATAAGCAAGATGTCTTTTAAGTGATGAATTAAGAAATAAGAAAACTATAGTACAGTTATATAGAGGAATATTATGCAACAACAAAAACAAATGATGTATGAAGATACCAAAAGATCTGAATAAACCTTAAATGCGTACGGCTAACTGAAGACATTCAGTTCAAGAATGTTTCATACTTTACATATATCACAGTGAAAAGGGCAAAAATAGTAGGCAGGAAAAGCATGGGATGTTAATAGGAGTTTGTTGAAAGGAAGAAATACTGACTAGATAAAACTAAGATGTTTACAGCAATTTAACAATCCTGTATGCCAAACACTGTGTTTTTCCTCAAAACCTATGTAACTTTACAACATAGAGAGTAAACATTTTGAAATTTTTGGGGAAGGGGATGAGGGAAAGAGGGAGGGTGGGTGGGACTGGGGGAGTTGTGGGAGGGGGCTTCAATTGGAATATATAATGAATAAATTGTGAAGAAAAAAATAAAAATTAAAAAAATAACTACTTGGGAAATCATAGTATCCCATAAAGGAAGGCTGACTATGACAAGAGCACTTACATGAATTACAAGCGTGTAAGGACCCTACTACAGGGTCGTGGGAGAAGCAGTGTACAGAAGAGAGAGAACACTAATTACAGTACGTTTGAAAGAATAAGTAGAAAGGATTTTGAATGATTTTCCAATAAAGAAATGGTGAATGTTTAAGGAGACAGTTGGATTTAATCTGGTCAAAACATGACACATTGTATACATGTATTGAAACATCATGTTATCCTCTTAATATACAAACTTTTATATATCAGCGAAAATAAGGTTATTTTCAAAAAATTAAGCTCTAAAAGAATCAAAAGGTAATTGGAATGGGACCTCTATGGTTAAGGCAAAAGGACCTACACAAAAGTCCTGTGTGCATGGATGTCTGAATTAGCAATTCAGAAAACATTATACATATAGCAGATGGCAGAAGGTAGGAACCAGGTGTTTTACTATTGGAGTGTGAATTTACAGATATGCAGAAGGAGGAAGCAAGACTGATTCATGTAGTAATAGATCAGAATTTTAGACATTGGTATGAGCTCTGTGCAGCTTAATAAAGACATAGATCTTCACAGTATAGAAACATTTATTGAAATGTGCATACTTGTGAATACATACACACACACACACACACACACACACACACACACACACATATATACTTCTCTGCCATGTCAGCAATCTGAGTCTAAAAACGACAAAAACCTGGTAGCAGTGAATAACAGAACTCCCGTCAGACCCCAGGACCATTTTCTAAAAAGAAACACAAGGGCTGTTTGCAGAAAAGGCTGTCTTGTCCTGAGGTACACAATATACAAAATAAGTCTTCATTATCCTACAGTACCAGAGATTAAGAAAGTGACTTTTTTTAAAAGCCAGTAAAAGCAATTAAATAAAATAATTCCTTTATCCATAAGTTATTTCAAAAAAGACTCAGTAACAAAATAAGTGACCAACAGGTAAGGGCACAGCAATCTGAGGACTACACTAAGGTAGTTTGGAGCTATAACACAATATATCAAGCAAATATCTCTAATTTTGTACTCGTGCCAACAAACATTTGAATAAATGATAAATGGTAGCAAATAAGCTAACATCACATGCAAAAGAATCCCTAATTGCTTATGCTGCTGCTCTGTTCCTGAGGAAGAGAACTATAGATCCTAGCTACCTAGATGTGAGTCCTGGTGACTTCCTTCCAAGTAGCATGGGCTGGACAAGAAGCAAATGATCTCATGACAGACAAACCAAGAAACACTTAAATAGGTAAGAACAGGATCAGCAATGATTGATTGAGTTCCAATGGATACTTTTGATATGGTGTGATCAAAATGGTGTTTTGCAGATCAGCATTTTCTCTTAAAGATTCATAAACTCTGCCTAACCAGGAAATCCCAATATTCCAGTAGTGGTGGACTCTTTCAAACATTTGTCCAATTTTCATACCCGTTGAGGTGACCAGAAACAAGGAAAATCTGAGAAACTGTCACCATCAACAGGAGTCGAGGGAGTCATGATGCTACGCAGGAGGTCAAGGGACAGAAAAGGACATTTGGTAAAATCTGAGTAGAGCTGAATAAAGGCTGATTTCAGCTACTATATCAATATGTTAGTTGATTGTGACTATGCACACAATAAAACGATATAAAATGCAAATAGCAGAGACTGGGTACAGGCTATGTAGGAATTATCTGTTATTTCTTACTATTTTTTCTATATATCTAAATCTATTCTTTAAAGTCCGTTTTCAAGATCTGGATTTAGAATTAAGTCTGTCTCGACATGATGGCAGAAGTGAATGAAATCAGTTAATGCCTTTATGAGAAGGGAACTAACCTAATTTTGTACATAAAGATATTTATTACTGATAACAAAAGCTATTAGACAATTGAACAAGGTGGTTCTGTACAGAGAAGTTAGAAAATGCTACAAAAGTAGCTGAAGCAGAGACAAGATGGTGTTTTCTTTTAGGTATGAGTTCCACTGGATCAGAGAATGCCTAGAAAACAGACACTGCATCTCTGGGTGTGTCTGTTAGAGTGTTTCCAAAAGAGATGACTTCCACCAGCTACTCCCAGATCTTCAGCCCTCTGGTCTTGGCCTGAGGGTGGCATAGGAGACTGGACTTGTTTTGAGGTTCTAGCCTCATACTGAGCCATGCTACTGAAGCCCATGGTCTCTGTGTTGCAGATGCAGTCATTGGAGAGGTATTCTTAGTCCTCATAATCAAATTCTCCAATAAATCTTCTTTTTCTCCTTCCTTTCTCTCCTCCCAGTCCCTCCCCTTAGTCTCCCCCTCATCAACCTATCCTCTCTCCCCTGCACCTCAGAACAAAGGAGCCCCCTCCCAACCCACTCAAGTACATCCAGGTACATCAAGACCATGTACTTCCTCTTTCACAGTGTCCTGGCAAGGCAATTCTGACAGAGGGAAGTGATCAAAAAGCGTGCAACAGACACCACATCACAGAAAGCCCTCAACCCCCTTTCTAGTAGACACACATGGAGACTAAGCTGCCCATTGGGTATATATGCATAGAGAGCCTAGGTCTAGTGCATGCATAGTCCTTGGTTAGTGCTGCATTCTCAGAAAGCTGCTCTGGGCCAAGGTTAGTTGGGACTGTTGAACTTCTTGTGGAACTCCTGTTCCCAAGGAATGGGTCTCAGGTTGGGCTGGGCATTGGTTGCACATTCCCTCAATCTCTGCTCTATAATTATTCCTGTACATCCTATAAACAGGTTAGATTTCTGGGTGGAAGTTTTTGTGGGTAGCTTGGTGTTCCCCTCCTTCCACGGGGAGTCCTGTTTGGTTAGAGGATGGCCTCTCTATCCTCCATGATCCCTGCCATCACAGGTCTCAACTAGAGTCACTCCAATATCTTCTCAGGGACCCACCTTGTTGTAGGACTCCAGTTTATGCAAATCAAAAGGACACTGAGATTCTATCTTACACATATCACAACGGTTAAGATTAAAAACCCAGGTGACAGTACATGCTGGCAAGGATGCAGAGAAAGGGGAACCCTCCTCCATTGCTGGTGGGAGTGCAAACTTGTACAACCACTTTGGAAATCAATCTGGTGCTTTCTCAGAAAATTGGGAATAGCTCTGCATCAAGACCCAGCTATACCACTCCTGAGCATATATGCAAAAGATGGTCCACCGTTCAACAAGGACATTTGTTCAACTATGCTTATAGCAGCTTTATTTGTAATATCCAGAAACTAGAAATAACCCAGATGTCCCTCAACCAAAGAATGATGAAGAAAATGTGGTAGATTTACACAATGGAATACTATACAGTTATTAAAAATAAGGAAATCATGAAAATTTCAAGCAAATGGATGGAAGTAGAAAAGATCATCCTTAATGAGGTACCCTAGACCCAAAAATAAAAACATGGTTTGTACTGACTTATAAGCCGATGTTAGCCATATACTACAGGAAAACCATAGTACAACTCACAGACCCAGAGAAGCTAAGTAATGAGGAGGGCCCAAAAGAGGATGCTGGAATCTCACTCAGAAGGATAAATAGAAGAGTCAGTGGAAGTGGTTGAAGAAAGGGAACAGGATAAGAGAGGCAACACTGAGGGAAATGAGGGGGTGATCAGATATGAGGAGAGTAGGGGCAGGAGGACAGAGGGATTGCAGGGGAAAGATTTATTACCGATGGGTGGGGCCATCTGTAATAAAATTTTTTGCATCTGTATCTTTTGGTTCTTCTCAGGATAATCTGGACTAACATAAAAGTTAAGGATTTGCAGGAAAGATATTTCACATGGAAGAAAACACAGAAAATTGGACTACAGTCCATTATGTCAGATGCTATGTGGTAGAAACAGAAATAAGATTTGCGTGTCTACTTAAAAGTTTGATCATTTATCAAAAAATTGCTGCTTTTGTGCTCCTCATAAACCTCTTAAGGCCAATAGTTTATAGAGTTTGTTCACATAAATTTGGAACAACCTATACAAAAATATGGAGCAAAGAATAAAATAGTTTGATGTGGGTTTTAAGGATTTTTCTCCTCCAAAGCTATGGGGGGGGGGGGGAATGTTTGTTTTAGAGATATAAAATTTCAGGATAATATCGTCAGTATGTAACTTGTTTTGTCGTGAATGTTTCCTGTTTATTTCACCTCTGTCCTGAGATGCCTTTCTAATTTGTATATGTGTGTTGTATGCATATGGATGCATTTGTATCTGTGCCCTTGTGAGGGAGGTGGATGCGCATGTCTGTATATGTGTTATGGAAACCAGAGGTTAACACCACTTATCTTACTCTATCATCCTCTACTTTATTAAGAAAAAAGGGGAGGTCTCCCAGAAAACCCAGAGCTCACCAGTTTGGTTAGACTGGCCAACCAAGGAGCTCCAGGGGTCCTCTTGTCTCCATTTCTCACCAACCGGGATTACAAACGTGTGATGCTACACCCACATTTTTAGGTAAGTTCTAAAGACCTGAACCCAGGTCCTTTCACTTGCACGGAAAGCACTTCAGTCACCGAGGCATGTCCCTTGCCCCTGCGGTGCCTTCTTAATGTCAGATCAAATGTGGCTTTCTGTTACGTAGGTTTCTTTAACTGTAACAAAATCAAAAGATGAAACCGCAAACAATTTTGAAGTGTCAAAGTTTGTATAAAATCACAGACATAACTGCATAGTGACTCAGATCTTCTAGAGACCAGAGTGCGAACTGTAGGAACCTCACTAACTCAGATCTTTCAAAATTACACTTGCATGAACTACACTAGCATGAACTACAAAAGACACAGGTTGAAAACCCCTGCCTTGTGCCTATTACACCAACTGATGGAATATCGTTTTTCTCTTCTCTAGCTCGAGACAAATAGTTTATCCTTCATTTTTATTATAAAACTTAAGGGCTAAATAATACTTTAATGTATCCTGACTCCTGTCCCATCATAAGCCCTAATAAATATCTGGTATTGTTATTTTAAATAATAATTGATAAGGTGTTTTCTTAATGGTCTAATACAATATCACTTTGAAACATGCCTCATTTGTATGAGTATAAATAAATTTCTTGTAGCAGCCCTTGCTAAAGACATGTCTATATTTTATGCCTCTCTTGGCAAGGTGTAATTACCTTCTGTAATCTTTAAGTGGAATTCCTGGATGTTTTTTTTTTTTTCTTTTAAGTTGGCCATTCTGATGCTGAAGGAACTCAACACTGTTGTCCCATCTCATCCTGGAACAAATATGCTACTGCTGCCGCCTCTGCCTTATATTGTGCAGAGTGTATTAATCTAAGGAACTGTTTACACACATATTGCTCCAAAAACATAAGGTGGTAATTCAAGTCCAAATTTGCTTTCAAAATACAATAAGAAAGAAAGAAAGAAAAAAAAGAAAGAAAGAAAGAAAGAAAGGAAAGAAAGAAAGAAAGAAAGAAAGAAAGAAAGAAAGAAAGAAAGAAAGAAAGAAAGAAAGAAAGAAAGAAAGAAAAGAAAGAAAGAAACCATGAGTAGTTTGAATGAAAGGGATATCACACTGGATGATGCCCACTGTCCTTGCCATTTTTATGTCAAATAAAGGCCTGCTCTCCAGGACCTATGAGCAGCATAAGATAATAAAAAGACTATTTATGGCCCAGAGGTCTCCTTGGCCTTCCTTTTGCATCTCTGCATTTGAGGAGTATTTGACATTCAGGTTCTGTACGTCAAGCGTTCAGAAGAAGCCTCGGCATTCAATAACGACAAAAGCTTTATGTGCAGAACTAGAAGGAAGTTTACATATTCTGTTGCAGCCATGTGTCCATCCTATATGTTCATAAAGGAATGGCTGTGTTGACAAGTAATACACAACAAAAGCGGTATTGGAGGACTCTTACGTACTATGAAATAATGGCTGCTATGTTAACCGAAGGAGTATTGGTGAAACAGGAAAAGAAATAGAGGCGGCAAGGGAAACTTATGAGAGAATTATTTAAAGATCTCATTAAATAATTGCAATGAAAATTGAAGTCTGAAGCAAAAGTCTTGACGACGTCTGAGTGGGCATAGTCACATATGCTTTTGCTTGGGACACAAGACACAAGAGCGGGGGGGGGTGTGCAGGGAGACTACATTTTAAAATTGAAGCAATAAATTATACCTAGGAACTCCCCACAGACCTGTAAAGAGGAAAGTGAAAGCATTTCCTTCTATTTATTTTATAAGTACAATAAACTTTATCAGCTTTTAGTATTGGGAGCTTGTGCAATATTTATAGGCTGCTTACTTTTAATGTTATTCAGGAGACGGTATCAGGAGGCTAATGAAAAAGAAAATTGGGGTAGGGTTAGGGGTCTCTTTCCCTTCTGTCCAACAGTCAGGATTCATCATAAAGATTTATCATGCTGCTTCCTGGACTCTTCCTCAGAGCCAATATGAGTTGTCCTGTCTAGCCTGTGATATACTCAGCTGGCCACAGGAACATAGTTCCTACTTCTACAGAAGGTCATTAAAGGCTGATTTCTTTTACAGTCACAGGAACAGCTTCCTTCCAAACCTCCAAAGAAAAGATACTAAGAGAGAAAAGACTGAGCAACAGAAAGACTTGGTGTCACTCACACCCAGGGGAAAAACAACCACCACAACAAATCAAAAACCAAAACACACACACACATCAAAATACAAAAACAAATAAAACAAACAAACAAATAAATAAATAAATAAAAACACCTCATTGCAAAGCTCCAGCCAACAGAAAGCTTTGACTGGCCTGTCAGGGCCATGGCTGGGTGGTGCCCAGAGGCCTTGAGGGCAGGCAACGTTCCTTGAATTTAAATGTCTTTGAAACAAGCAATTTTCAGGTTATGGATCAGGGCAATGACTGTACCATACAGTTAAAACTCGAGCATTCCCACCTTTATAAATTCTTTCTAGTGTCCCTACATTTCCAGTGTGTCAAAAATCTTGCCAGGTAACTCTGGTTTATGAGGCATTTATAGACACCCTGAGTTCTTCGGAAGTCATTAGGGTCATGGTTGCCCAACCCCTGCATCTTTCACAGACAGTCAGGTAGACTCATTCACTGTTAGTCACTGACTTTACCTTTTTGCTATCACCCACAGAGCAAAATTGCTCACAATTTTGTCTCAAGCTGTTTCTAATCTTTCTCAATATGTCAATTTTCATATTTAATACAGACCAGTGTTTTAATAAATATAAGATATTCAAAACAAAAGGAAAATTTTGCCATAAAGTTTATATAACTCTCAAGTTTTTCTAAAAGATATTTTTGATCACTTTAAAATCACAAAGCCTTTGGAAATCAGCTGTGCTAAAAATTAAAATTAAAAATAAACCTTTTGAAAGAAATGTTTTGTATCAATAGAAATAATGAGGAAAGTCCATAAATTTAAGTTAGAATTATCGCTGGGAGAGTCCAGACTAAGGCCCTACTTTATTCTCACATAGAAACACCTAGCAAGGCCTTGTGTATCAGAGGCCTATAGCAGAGGTCAGCTTTAGGGCAGACTCCACAAAGAAAATACACTATGTCACTGTGATTCATTCTCAGGTCTCCTTAAAGTTTTTCAAGCCCCACATCCTGAGCAGAATTGGGCTTTGCGAACAGGCAAACTAGTGGTTTCTAAAATCATAGACGATAAAGACAAAAATCTAAGTGGGATTCTCATATTACACTGATAACTAGTGAGAAGTGGAATGTTGGTTTCACTGTTTTGTTGCTCTTTATTTGATGTGGGATGGACAACCTCACAGCAAGATCCACTTAACTAAAACAGCACGAGGAAACTGCACTATGTCCTCTACCACTGAAGCCTCACTGTAAGATGATATTCCCAACCTTTACTCCATTTCAGAGTCCCCACACTCCAGGAAAATGGGTTCTAAGCTAGGATTTGGATCAGCTGTTTTATAGGTCATTGAACTTGGGTGAGACTCCTGAGCAGGATATCAGCATGTTCCAGTCAGTTCTGGGAAGTTCATGAAAGCCGGTTCCATTCAAAGCTTTAGTAGATGCTCAAGGAAGACAGGGAAGCTCATGCTTTGTTCGGAAAGGTAGGCTCAGCGTCAGGTCTCAGGCTCAGTAATGTTGGTTTAATAAAAAAATAAGCCCAAGAACTTTCTGAGGGATAATAGTAAGATTAAATTATGCTCCAGGTGTCCTGGGAGTCCTGAAATGTTCTCGAGGCTATGGTGGAGAAGGAGAGGAAATGCTGGCCAGTGTCCCGTTATATGATATTTGATATCAGCTTCAGGTACTATTTTAAAAAATTAACAATATTGCAAATCCTTGGTGGTAATAAACTGGGAATTTAAAAGGCTATACAGAATTTGACATATTTAATATGTTTTATCTGTTGGCTAGGCCTCAAAGCAAGAGTTCAATTAGCAGGTAATTAGAATTACTGAGACATAAAAATTAGCTGACAGGTTTTTGGTTTGGTTTTGGTTTTTGTTTCGGTGGATGGGTATTATTAAATTCAAAGACTGGAGAGCTTCCTTGAAGTTATTTTTCTGTGCTTTCTAAAACTTGCAAGTGATTTTTTTTAAATTAATTTATCTATTTTTTATTCCCTCCTTCCTTCCTCCTACTCCCACCTAGTCCTCACAAAACAAGCAAACAAAAAATAAATAAAAAATAAAAATGGAGCTCCCTTTCCCATCCACCCCAGCTCATCAAGTTGCATCAGGACTGAGCATGTCCTCTTCACCCGTGGCCTGGCAAAGTTTTATCTTAAGCCACTGTTGAAGGTGGAGAGATAGTTCAGCAGCTAAGAGCACTAGCTGTGTTTTCCAGAGAACCTGGATTTGACTTCTAGCACCTATATGGTAGCATGCTTTCATCTGAAATTCTAGTTCCAAGGAATCAAATGCCTTTTCTGTGGAGGAATTTTAATTCAAAACATGGCTGCTCTGGCAAGAGATCACATCCGAAGAGCTTCGAGGTCTGTGTGATCCAGCTGGAATACAAACACACCTTTAATCCAGGAGACAGAAGTAAACAAATCTCTGAGTTCAAGACCAGCCTGGTACAGAGCAAGTTTCAAGTAAAGAAAAGCTTAGGTCCAGAAGTGGTGGCACACGATTTTAATCCCAGCACTCAGGAGACAGAGTGCATAGGCATACATGCAGATCTCGGAGTTCTAGTCAGTTCCATTCAGAGTAGAGAGGCAGTGCAGTGAGGTTGAGTTCATGGCAGTTCAGTTGGTGGAATGCAGAGGCAATTTTATGTGGAGAGGTTTACAGAGACTGGTTGAAGAGAGAAAAAGCTAGACACAGGTGAAGATAGAACAATCCAGAGAATGAGAAGGAGCCAGAATATTAGAACAGGTTGCTAGAGTTAGTTTGAGGCTAAACAGGGCAATTCAGTGAGAAGTTAAGAGAAGCCAGTTTGAATCAGTCATCTTGGAGAAGAGTTTTGAGCCAGAACAGCTGAGTTGAACCAGCCAGCCAGAGCTCAGAAAAAAACTAGAAATGGTGAGCTTATTCAACAGTAAGACTCAGCGGCTCAAAACATTCTGGGCCTAGATTAGATCGTATGGATAGTAGAAGCTTCTAGGACTTTGCCTAGGTTAGCAGACAGAGGCAGTAAGCCTCCAAGAAAACAATTACTTCAGGAGAATAAAAGTTACTTTTATATTCTTAAAAGCCTCTGTGGGCCCCAAGCATACAAGTTGGTGCATAGACATAACATGAAGGCAAAACACATACATACATACACACACACACACACACACACACACACACACATAAAAATAAATCTTTCCCAAAAAATTTAAAGTGTATATTATGCTAGTATCTCAGTATCCATGCTTAGCCTTAGATAGCAAGGATCCATGGTGAAGGACGCGTAAGCAAACATAGCATTGAAGACAATGTGCAGCTCCAGGAAATGATCAGTGTACCCTGAGCTTTGCTCAGCCTACCCTGTGAGACGTTTTCATAATCCCTGTGAGATCCTTGTGCAGTTCCTGTCATCAGCACGTCAAGCCAAAGGGGGCTCAGCCATGAGCCCTGTAGTATCTTTGCATTTCCATTTCAGTATCAGAGAAATAAATTAAGGGAGCTTCTTATAAGAATTGGAAGTCTGAAGCCACTTTTGGCTAAAGGAAATCACAACTGTGCCTCAGTCACATTCAGAAAGAGATCTATTTGCCTTGGAGCTGACTGTGGGACTTGGTCCATTTTATTAGCAAAATTTCCTTTTTATCCATATTCCACTGAATAAAAAGCCAAACAGCTGCACTTTCCTTTGGCCTACATAAGATGTTGTATTTTCCTGTCTTCACAGACCCAGGAAATGACTGAATCTATCCACTCTTATTCAACCTTAAAAAAAAAAAAAAAAGCTTGGCTAGAAACTGCCAAACTAACTTTTTTAGTTATGCTGGCTAGTATTTGCCATTTTCCCTAGGAGACAAAAATGAAAGATATGTTTTAGAATCCAGTAGGTAGACCATGAACACTCAAGCAGCCAACATTTTTTATGTATTATTTGTGAAGTATCAGGTACTTAGTGCAGAGGCAGACTTAGATTCTACACTAAGACTCATAACCAAACCCTCGGCAGAGTGCAGGGAATCATATGAAAGAAGGGGAGTTAGTATGATATGGAAAGGATAGGAGCTCTACAAGGACCAAATATATCCGGGCACAGGGTCTTTTCTGAGACTGACGCTCAACCAAGGACCGTCTATGGATATAACCTAGAACTTCTGCTCGGATGTGGCCAGTGGTAGTTCAATAACCAAGTAGTTTCCCAAAGTAAGGGGAACAAGGACTATTTCTAACAGGATCTCAAGGGCAGGCTCTTTGACCTCCCCTCCTCCCCAGGGGAGGAGCAGTCCTGTTAGGCCACAGAGGAGAGCTTTGCAGCCAGTCCTGAAGATACCTGATAAAACAGGGTCAAATGAAAGGAGAGGATGTCCTCCCCTATCAGTGGACTTGGAAAGGGGCAGGGAGGAGACCAGGGAGGGAGTGTGGGGTTGGGGAGGGAATGAGGGAGCAGGATACAGCTGGGACACAGAGTTAACAAAATGTAACTTATAAGAAAAATAAAATTAAAAAGAAAAGAAAAAGGCATAGATCTTAGTCAGGAAGCTAATGAGCTCTGCCAGTCAGACAGAACAGTTTAGTTATAAAGTACATCTGCAAGAAGGAACATTTTAAGGCAGGCTGGAATCACGCTTTCGGTTATTTCAAATTTTGAAAGGTAGTGTAGGAAAAACTTTAATGATGAGGAATCAATGAGGCTATTCACCAAGGAAATGAGAGGTAGAGTTGTTCAGAGAGATCAGCAATGATCTCATGTCTATGCAGTTATTTGCTTCAGGGAATTGACAACATCTTGCCTGATGATATGACTTTTATCATCTTTTCTGTTGCTTTGGGGTATTGAATTATGTGTTTATTTTTCTTAAAACTAGAGACCAGTCATCATTCCTAGCAGAGTACATGGCACATACTATATGCTCAATAAATCTTGGAACTGTAAGTGAATGAAAGATTAGTTATTTCAAGGTTAATTTAAACTGAAAGAGATTTGGGCCAGTAGAGTTAGACTATGGAGTAAAACTAGAAAACAGAGATTATAAGGCACACAGATGTCTATATTGCTTTAAGACCTATATGTAATCTCCCATGCCCTACTTTGGACAGAGTACAAAAGTTAAATTGCGTTTTGCAGATTATATTGACCCTGCCTTTGAATTCCTTACAGACGTAGAGTTATAAAAAAAAACAACTCTCATTTGCATCATACATACACAAGCTAATTTGCATTCTGCAATATTCCTTATTCTAAAGATTATATAGGTACCTGAATAGTCACAGAAGTACTTCTACATTTTCATAATTCAATAAAGATAAGGCTGTATATGGTTTGCTCTGGGCAGATTATGAGTAATAGAAGCCATATTAGAGACAAATGAAATAAATAACAGACAGGATCAAATAGAAGACACACACACACACGAGGCAGAGGTGATTTTCTAGTCATCTAGAAGTTGAGCATATGGAGTAAGGCATGTTTCTAAGTTATGTGGCTAGCTGCTCTGGGCTGCAGCACAGCCAGCTCCTGATGTTCTCATTGAATGGCAATCATTAGGCATAGTTCAATTGTTTTCTGGGGTGAACTAACAAATTAGGCTGTAGAAGTATATTCATCTGAAATTGTATTTCTGCTCCCAGAATAAAACAGAAAGAACAAACAGCATACTGAATCTACAGCATGATTAGGTACAACGATGAGGGCATGGTGACATTTTAGAATGCCAGGGCCCCTTTAGTGGAAGGCAAAGAAAAATTGGAGTGATTTCATGGGGACCATCACTGCCACACAAACATATTGGTAACTCATTTTATTTATTTCCTGTGGTGCATTTTTCAGAACTCTAGAGTTGAACCCCAAATATGTCTTCCAATCCATCTCCTCAACTAATTTACTGAATAAGACAGGAAGCTGATTTGTGGAAATTCATTGGTATCTTTACAGGATGTCAAGGGAATCTTGACTTCCTGAGATACCAAATTCAGGTTTCTCCTCAACAGGATTCTGACTAGAAATAACATGGTAACCATAGAAACACCCATTCAATGAATGGCCATGGGAGAAATGACAGCACAATTCCATTCAAAAAAGAAAAAAGCAGACAGAATTCCTTGCCAAATTTGATATAGAATAGGATTTTCCCCCCTCAACACAAAAGCATTGTATAATACTCAAAGGAGGGGTATTGGGTGCTCGGGCTTTTTGTGTTTCTTTTTGTTTTGACTTTCACAGAAGTTGACATTATTTACCTCTCATCCATTCCACAATTTTTTTAAAATTCTAGTCCTATCGCAGGTACTGTTTTAAGCACTGCAGCAAGCATAACAGTCCAAGGCTCTGCTGTCAAATGGGGGACACAAACAGGAAGTAAATGTTTGCCATGCAAGGAAGCAATAGAAGCAAAGGAGATGAGAGCAGGGAAAGAAGAAATGGCATCATGATGGCAAACAGCAAGAGGGTGCGGGTTAAGGAATGAGCAGAATGACTTCCATGAGAAAGTGATAACTGAACCGTGACATAAAGGCAGTGAGGAAATGGAGTAGATTTAATCTTTTCTTTAAAGTCACACTGTTATTTGTTGGTTTGTTCATGTGAGGTGGGGGTGAGTGAGCTGTAGCATGTGCAGCATGGTCAGAAAATACTTGAAGGAGTCCATTTTCTCCTCCCACAGTGCAGGGCCCAGGAATCAGTCTAGCCAACAAGCATTTTTTTTTTAAAGGAAAACATTTAATTGGGACTAGCTTACAGTTTTAGAGGTTTAGTCCATTATCATCATAGTGAGAAGCATGGTGGCACGCAGGCAGACATGGTTCCGGAGGAGGATTTGAGAGTTCTACATTTGGATCCTCAGGTAACAGGAAGAGAATGTTGAGCCATTAGGCCATGTTTGAGCTTCTGAGACCTCAAAGCCGGGCCCCCATTAAAGCCACACCTACTCCAACAAGGCCACACATCGTAATAGTGCCACCCACTTTGGGTCTATGGGGCCATTTTTATTCAAACCACCACACACGTAAGATAAAACCAATAATACTTGTCATTCTGGCTCTGGCTTCTTTTGTGAAGCAAGCATCTCTACATGATGAGCCATCTCACCAGTCCTAAAGTAATTTGTTTTAGATATTAGACAGGCAAAATTTCTTCTGTAAAAGCCCTGTCTAGGGAGTATGCTTCAGTCATGGACAAACATAGGAAGCCTGTGATACCAAAAGAGAACAAAGAAAAGTGACAAACATAGCTTAGTGAATGCACAATTCATAAAAAGAACTTAGATTTTACCTTTAATAATCAGAGACCCTTAATCAGATGAAGAAAATGAACTTCTTGGGTTGTAGAAAGACGGCAATAGCAGAAACATGGAGATTAGCTGGTACCGGACTGTAAAGGAGATACAGAGCAGCCAGTTGAAGGGCTATTCTGATCATTCATGAGACAAGATATGTACCTTCAGCAGGATAATAGAACTAAGCAACAGTAGCATTCTCAACACATTCTAAAGATAAAATGATAGTATTTACTGATGAAATGAATGCAAGTGGCCAGTATGGTATGTGACTGGCATAAGAAAAAAAATAAGCATCCACAAAATTATAAAGTCAGGCAATTCAATTTGCTTATTTTACTCAGAGATAATTGAAACTTAGAGAAATAAAATTAATCTCTATTGTTTTTCATAACAACAATTCCATTCTGGATTGAGATGTGGACCTCTTCCATGGTGCTTTCGTTGATCTTATGATGTATTGAATTGTCTATGCCATAGTCCCTAATTATCTAGCTTAACCCTAACAGAGCCTTGCTTATATGACTGAAGCATATGATAAGCTGACCACAGAAATATTATAGAGGATAACTTCCTACAGAGTTGGGGTAGATGAAAGATCATAAGCAAGACCATAAGTACTAGATGAAACTTCTCTGGTGTAGATATACTACCAGTGAACAATGGCTTCTGTCTTGCTATGGTAAAATGGTCTCCAGTGGCCCATGTACTAAAACCTTGGCATCAACCATGGTAATGATTTGGTAATGATAGAATGCTTTTGCAGTGGCACCTATTGAGAGGGATTTAGGTCATTGGAATTTGCCTTGAAGTGGATGTGGGGACTTCAATGCCTCTGTTTCTTTGACTTCCGGCCACCAATAGGTAAGTAGCTCTGTTCATCCACATTCCATGATAGGGCACCTTATCACAGGCCCAAAGCAACAGGGCTTACTGACTATGGTCCGAAACCTCTAAAATTGTAAGACAGAATAAACCATTCTTCAATCAAGGTTTTTATCTCAAGCAGTTCTTCACAATGATGGAAAGCCTATATCTGAGAATCCCAAGCTTGTTCTTCATACATACCCTGCCGTGTAAGTCTCAGATTTGTGTAGCAAGTCTTATAAGCCAACATTTTAAAACCATTGAACTAAATGTGTGAATATGGTATACTACTGCTTTTATTCTCTGGCTGAACCTTGACTAATACAGCGATGAGTTGGAAATCTATGGTCCTTGGTTGGAGTATTAGTCTCAGAAAAGACCCCTATGCACAGATTTTATTGTAAGATCTCAATGACAAACAAGTTATCAGTCACTGGCTAGAGTTAACACTAACTCTTGTGGTCCATTTCTACTTCTTTTAGATAAGTATAGTATAGTTCCAAAGAAACTTTGGCATACCTATGAAAATAAGATAACTGATAATTCATTTAATAAGAAGATGCATCACAAGATTTTTTTAATTAATCCCCAAGTTGGCAAGGTTGAAATGATCAGTTCATGAGAATCACTTCAGTAATAGAAAGAATAGAAAGATGTTATATTAATCACATCTTGGAAAACAGTTGACTCTCCTTGTCCCAGTGAAGGTTAAATAGAGAAAATTGGTCAAAATGTAGAGAGAAAAAGGGCTAGGCAGGCACAAAGATGACAGAAGATCACTGGCTTGGGAGCAAGTCCTGAACATACATACATACAAGTAACATTTTGTGGTACACAGACTGACCAGATTGTATTTATATTTATATTGCACACACACATATATATATATATATATATATATATGTCTATAGACATATATGGAGAGAGACATATATAGATATAAACATAATATATCTCTTGCTACAGTTCAGAGATTAATAGAGAAGGCTATCAAGAAGAACAAGCTGAGAATTCTAAGCTTCAAGTTTTCCATCACAGTTTAAAAAAAGGTTTATTTTTTGTTTTATTTTATATATATATATATATGTAAATATATATGTAAATACAACCTGAACTTACATAGAGAGAAAGGGGGATGTACATGGAAGGGTTTGGAAGGAGGAAAAGGAAGAGGAAAATGTGTAATTATATTATAATCTCAAAAATTTTTTAAATATTTTTAAAAAGGAAATAAGAGTTTTTACCTGGTATGCTTCTGTTTCGGGTATGCTCTTCTGGTTACAAAACATCTCAGTTTACACACAGAAGAGGAACATATACTCTTAACAAAGATATTGCCTGGGTCTGAGAGAAGGCGGCTTCAGGGAGCCTCTCTCCCCTTCTGGACAAATGTATCTCACACTGAACCACCACAGTGGTTCCCCTTCAGTCTTCTCTCCAAGGCACTTGCTTTCCCTTTGGTATAGCAAATAACAGCCATTTGTTATTTCTTGGAGCAAAATTAAATTAGTCACAGCTCCTGCTGTCCCTGTCTAGGCTCAGCCTTTTGGTTTATCGTGTATAGTCTCAGTGCCTTTCCCATTGTTAACTCTCCCTTTCTCTTGTTTCCTAACTCAAGTTCTCAAGAGCAGGAGAAGAAAGAATCTGAATCTACTATGCAAAAGGAAGATTTGAAAATATATATAAACCTAAAAGGCCACATTCTGTTTCAAAAGATAGATGAAGTGGAGAAAGAGGGACAGCTGAGTGAGAGATCCACCATGGGACATATTGCTACCTCAGCTGTCCGAGCAGCTTGACATTCCCCTCCTGATTTAAGGAACCTTTTCTCATCTCTGGCCCATCTTTCTCCCTGGCTTTGCAATTCCTTTCTCTTTCCAACCCATGCTTCTGTATTTATGTTTCCAAGTTTCCAGCTTAGTTTCTAATCTTCCTTTAGAATGATTCCTGGGGATACCTCTATGTAGTCATATGGATACTAGTCACTGTCAGAAAAAAATAAAAAATAAAACATTCCTACTGCGTTGCACACATATTGAATCATTTCAAGTATATGGCATAACTAGATGTTCTGTGAAACCTTCTGATGGTGGAGATGGATGAGACTGGCAGCAAGGAAAAGGAAACTAATACCAGAAAAAAATGTGCTTTTCTCAGTGGAAAGTGAATCACTACCATTTCCAAGATGAATAGGTTCCAAAATAATCAGCTCACCCCTCTCTGGATGTTTAGTGTCCTTGAGGGATGAAATTGTATCTGAGACTCTAATTGTTTGTGTTGTTGGCAAATGCAAAGGTCTGTGAGTCTGTAGGGTATTACCAGAGAAATACTGATCCATGGGACAGTGACAAGGACTGGAGGTGGAGGTGGTGGCTGGACCCATCTAAATGTAGGTGGCATCAGTAGCTGGTTATTGAGTACCAATGCCATTGAGTCATCTTGGGAAAAGATTTAATATAATGTATCCATTATGCCAACACTGTAGTGATGGATGACAGAGGCTTGGTGATATCAGATGGCTGAGTCATTTTGTCTACATAGCTACTTAATGTCTCTTCCTTGATGAGCGATCTTTTTTTTTTATTTAAATCTTTTATTTATTTTTTATTAATTACACTTTATTCATTTTGTATCCCCCCATAAGCCCCTCCCTCCTCCCCTGCCAATCCCACCCTCCCTCCCCTTTGTGCATGCATGCCACTCCCCAAGTCCACTGATAGGGGAGGTCCTCCTCTCCTTCTTTCTGATCTTAGTCTATCAGTTCTCATCAAAAGTGGCTGCATTGTCCTCTACTGTGGCCTGGTAAGGCTGCTCCCCCCCAGGGGGAAGTGATCAAAGAGCAGGCCAATCAGATTATGTCAGAGGCAGTCCCTCTTCCCATTACTATGTAACCCACTTGGACACTGAACTGCCATGGGCTACACCTGTGCAGGGGTTCCAGGTCATCTCCACAAATAGTCCTTGGTTGGAGTAGGAGTCTCTGGGAAGTTCCCTGTGTTCAAATTATCTTGTTCTGTTGCTCTGCTTGTGGAGTTCCCGTTCCCTCCAGCTCTTACTATTTCCCACTTCTTACATAAAATTCCATTCACTCTGCCCATCAGTTGGCCATCAGGCTCAGCATCTGCTTTGACAGTCTATACTGCAGAAGCTTTCAGAGGCCCTCTGTGGCAGGTTTCAAGGTTGTTTCCTGTTTTCTTCTGGCTTTCAGAGGCCCTCTGTAGCGGGTTCCGAGGTTGTTTCCTATTTTCGTTTTCTTCTGATGTACATCCTCTTTGCCTTTCAGGATGGGGATTGAACATTTTAGTTAGGGTCCTCTCTTTTGCTTAGTTTGTTTAGATGTACAGCTTTTAGTGGGTTTATTCTATATTGTATGTTTATATGAGTGAGTATATACCGTGAGTGTCTTTTTGCTTCTGGGTCAACTCACTCAGGATGATCCTTTCCAGGTCCCACCATTTACCTGCAAATTTCATGATTTCCTTATTTTTCATTGCTGAGTAATACTCCATTGTATAGATGTACCACAGTTTCTGCATCCATTCTTCAGTTGAGGGGCATCTGGGTTGTTTCCAGCTTCTGGCTATTACAAATAAAGCTGCTACAAACATGGTTGAACAAATGTCCTTGTTGTGTACTTGCGCCTCTTTTGGGTATATGCCTAGGAGTGGTATGGCTGGATCTTGAGGAAGCGCTATTCCTAGTTGTCTGAGAAAGCGCCAGATTGATTTCCAGAGTGGTTGTACCAGTTTACATTCCCACCAGCAGTGGAGAAGCGTTCCCCTTTCTCCACAACCTCTCCAGCATGTGTTGTCCCTTGAGATTTTCATCTTGGCCATTCTGATGGGTGTAAGGTGAAATCTCAGGGTTGTTTTGATTTGCATTTCCCTAATGGATAATGAGGTTGAGCATTTCTTTAAGTGCTTCTCTGCCATTCGATATTCCTCTGCAGAGAATTCTCTCTTTAGCTCTGTTCCCCATTTTTTAAGTGGATTACTTGGTTTGTTGCTTTTCAGCTTGTTTAGTTCTTTATATATATTGGATATGAGTCCTCTGTCAGATAGAGGGTTGGTGATGATTCTTTCCCAATCTGTAGGCAGTCGCTTTGTTTTGATGACGGTGTCCTTTGCTTTACAGAAGCTTTTCAATTTCATGAGGTCCCATTTATTGATTGTTGCTCTTAGAGCCTGTGCTGTTGGTGTTCTGTTCAGGAAGTTTTCTCCTGTACCAATGAGTTCTAGGGTATTCCCCACTTTTTTTTCTAGCCGATTTAATGTGTCTGGTTTTATGTTGAGGTCTTTGATCCACTTGGACTTCAGTTTTGTGCAGGGTGATAAGTATGGATCTATTTTCATTTTTCTACATGTAGACATCCAGTTGGACCAGCACCATTTGTTGAAGATGCTATCATTTTTCCATTGTATGGTTTTGGCATCTTTGTCAAAAATCAGGTGTCCGTAAGTGTGTGGGTTTATTTCTGGGTCTTCTGTTCGATTCCATTGATCCACCATTCTGTTTCTATGCCAGTACCATGCAGTTTTTATAACTGTTGCTCTATAGTACAGCTTGAGATCAGGGATGGAGATACCTCCAGAAGATCTTTTATTGTAGAGGATTGTTTTAGCAATTCTCGGTTTCTTGTTATTCCATACAAAGTTGAGAATTTTTCTTTCCAGGTCTGTAAAGAATTGTGTTGGCAATTTGATGGGAATTGCATTAAATCTGTAGATTGCTTTTGGTAAGATGGCCATTTTTACTATGTTAATCCTGCCAAGCCATGAGCATGGGAGATCTTTCCATCTTCTCATATCTTCCTCTAATTCTTTCTTCAGAGACTTGAAATTTTTTTCATACAAGTCTTTGACTTCCTTGGTTAGGGTTACGCCAAGGTACTTTATGTCATTTGTGGCTATTGTGAATGGTGTTGTTTCTCTAATTTCTTTCTCAGCCCTTTTGTCTTTTGTATACAGGAGTGCTACTGATTTTTTTGAGTTAATTTTATATCCGGCCACTTTGCTGAAGGTGTTTATCAGCTGTAGGAGTTCCCTGGTAGAGTTTTTGGGGTCACTCATATATACTATCATATCATCTGCAAATAGTGATAATTTGACTTCTTCCTTTCCCATCTGTATCCCCTTGATCTCCTTCAACTGTCTTATTGCTCTAGCAAGGACTTCCAGCACTATGTTGAAGAGATATGGAGACAGTGGGCAGCCTTGTCTTGTCCCTGATTTCAGTGGGATTGCTTTAAGTTTCTCTCCGTTCAGTTTGATGTTGGCTATGGGCTTGCTGTATATCGCCTTTACTATGTTTAGATATGTGCCTTGTATCCCTGAACTCTCCAGTACTTTAAACATGAATGGATGTTGGATTTTGTCAAATGCTTTTTCAGCATCTAGGGAGATTATCATGTGGTTTTTTTCTTTCAGTTTGTTAATATGGTGGATCACATTGATGGATTTCCGTATATTGAACCACCCCTGCATACCTGGGATGAAGCCTACTTGGTCATAGTGGATAATATCTTTGATGTGTTCTTGGATCCGGTTTGCAAGTATTTTGTTAAGTATTTTTGCATCAATGTTCATAAGGGAGATTGGCCTGAAATTCTCTTTCTTTGTTGAGTCTTTGTGAGGTTTAGGTACCAAGGTGATTGTGGCTTCATAGAATGAGTTTGGTAATGTTCCTTCTGTTTCTATTTTGTGGAATAGTTTGAAGAGAATTGGAGTTAGCTCTTCTTTGAAGGTCTGGTAGAATTCTGCACTGAAGCCATCTGGTCCCGGGCTTTTTTTGGATGGGAGACTTTTGATGACTGCTTCTATTTCTTTGGGGGATATAGGACTATTTAGTTGATTTACCTGGTCCTGATTCAGCTTTGGTGAGTCAAATCGATCAAGAAAATTGTCCATTTCATTTAGATTTTCAAATTTTGTGGCATATAGACTTTTGAAGTAAGTCCTAATGATTGTTTGGATTTCCTCAGTGTCTGTAGTTATGTCCCCCTTTTCATTTCTGATTTTGTTGATTTGGGTGGTGTCTCTCTGCCTTTTAGTTAGCTTGGCTAAGGGTTTGTCTATCTTGTTGATTTTCTCAAAGAACCAGCTCTTGGTTTCATTGATTCTTTGAATTGTTTTATTTGTTTCTAATTGATTGATTTCAGCCCTCAGTTTGATTATTTCCAGCCGTCTACTCCTTTTTGGTGTGTCTGCTTCTTCTTTTTCTAGGGTTTTTAAGTGGGCCATTAAGTTGCTTGAATGAGCTGTCTCGAATTTCTTCTTGAAGGCACTTAGTGCTATGAACTTTCCTCTTAGCACTGCTTTCATTGTGTCCCACAAGTTAGGGTATGTTGTGTCTTCATTTTCATTGAGTTCTAGAAAGGCTTTAATTTCTTTCTTTATTTCTTCCCTGACCCAGCTGTCATTTAGTAACAAGTTGTTCAGTTTCCATGAGTGTGTAGGCTTTTTGCTATTTCTGTTGTTGTTGAAGTCCAGCTTTATTCCATGGTGATCAGACAGGATACAAGGGATTATTTCAGTCTTCTTGTATCTGTTGAGGCTTGCTTTGTGACCAACTATATGGTCTATTTTGGAGAAGGTTCCATGAGGTGCTGAGAAGAAGGTAAATTCTTTTGTGTTTGGGTGTAAAGTTCTGTAGATGTCTGTGAGGTCCATTTGATTCATGTCCTCTGTCAGAGATATTGTTTCTTTGTTTAATTTCTGTTTTGTTGACCTGTCCTTTGTTGAGAGTGGGGTGTTGAAGTCTCCCACTATTAATGTGTGGGGATCTATATGTGGTTTAAATTTTATCAATGTTTCTTTTACAAATGTGGGTGCTCTTGTATTTGGGGCATAGATGTTCAGGATTGTGATGTCTTCCTGGTGGAATTTTCCCTTGATGAGTATGAAGTGTCCTTCCTCATCTCTTTTTATTATTTTTGGTTGAAAGTCTATTTTATCAGATATTAGAATGGCTACTCCTGCTTGTTTCTTGGGTCCATTTGCTTGGAAAGTCATCTTCCAACCTTTTACCCTCAGGTAATGTCTATCTTTGTGTCTTAGGTGTGTTTCTTGTATGCAACAGATTGCTGGGTTTTGTTTACGTATCCATTCTGTTAATCTGTGTCTTTTTACTGGAGAGTTGAGTCCATTGATGTTGAGAGAGATTAATGACCAGTGGCTGTTAGATCCTTTGATTTTGATGTTGGCTGTGTTCATAAGTTTGTGTGCTTGGTTGCTTTTTGTTTTGCTGTAGTAAGGTTAATTATTTCCTGTGTTTTCTTGACAGAAGCTAATTTTCTTGGGTTGTATTTTCCCTTCCAGTGTCTTCTGTAATGCTGGATTTGTGTGTAGGCATTGTTGAAATTTGTTTTTGTCATTGAATATCTTGTTTTCTCCGTCTATGAGGACTGAGAGTTTTGCAGGGTATAGTAGCCTGGGTTGACATCTGTGTTCTCTTAGGGTCTGCATGATATCTGTCCAGGCCCTTCTGGCTTTCATAGTTTCTGTTGAAAAGTCAGGTGTGATTCTAATGGGTTTGCCATTATATGTTACTTGGCCTTTTTCCCTTGCAGCTTTTAGTATTTTTTCTTTGTTCTGTATACTTCCTGTTTTGATTATTATGTGGCGGGAGGATTTTCTTTTCTGGTCAAATTTGTTGGGTGTTCTGTAGGCCTCATGTATCCTTATTGGCTTCTCCTTTAACTTGGGGAAATTTTCTTCAATGATTTTGTTGAAAATATTTTCTGGGCCTTGGAGAAGGGAGTCTTCTTTTTCCTCTATTCCTATTATTCTCAAATTTTGTCTTTTCATATTGTCTTGGATTTCCTGGACGGTCTGTGTCAGGAATTTTTTGGATTTCACATTTTCTTTGACAGATACATCGATTTCTTCCATTGTATCTTCTACACCTGAGATTCTTTCTTCCATTTCTTGTATTCTGTTGGTTATGCTTACCTCTGTAGTTCCTGTTTTCTTCCCTAAATTCTTCCTCTCCATTATTTCCTCCATTTGTGTTTTCTTTAATTTTTCTAGTTCTATCTTCAGGTCTTGAGTTGTTTTGTTTACTTCCTTCACCTGTCTGCTTGTATTTTCCTCTTTTTCTTTTAGTTCCTTCAACTCTGTCTCTTTGATTTCTTTCAGTGATTTAATTATTTCTTCTCTGAAGGCCACAAGCTGTTTGGCTGCATCTTCCCGTATTTCTTCACGGATGGCCCTAATTTGCTTGTCTTTATCTTCCTCCATTTCTTTACGGATAGCCATGATCTGTTTGGTTTTATCTTCCTCTAATTCTTTACGTATTTTATTTGTCTCCTCTATTATCCTCTTCATCAACATAGATGTAAGGTCCTCTTCTTGATTTTCTATTATGCTGCATTGTTCAGGGCTGTTCGCCCCTGGATGGCTGGGTTCTGGAGATGCCATATTGCTCTGTCTTTTGTTGGTTGAGCCTTTACGCTGACCTCTACCCATTGGGCTGATTTAGGTTTTGGCTGTTAGTTTCTGTGCTTCCTGGAGTCCTGAGGTAGGGAGTATCCCCTTGGCCGGAAGATGATTTTTCCTGAAGGAGTCCTTCTCTGATTTTTGGTTATGGTCACTGTATGGCCAGTGTTTCTCCGGAGATGCCACTGCTCACCTCAGGTTTATAGCCCTGAGTAGTAGCTGTGGTCTATGTTAGGCAGGGGGGGATCTCCTCTTACCCATAAAATTTCTCAAGACAGCTGCCCCACTGCTGGGTTTCTTGTTATAAATTTAGTGTGCTGCTGCTCACTAAATTTCCATGTACAGTCCTCTTGAAGAAACTGCTGATTCCCTAGCTATGGGGTTTTCTCCCAACAGGGAAACTCAGTCTGTTATCCTGGGGCGCACAGTTCTGTCTGAGAAAGTGGGAGGTGCACTCAGCAAGTCTCTGGGCCAAAGGCTGATTGCTCTGCTCTGGACCTGGAGAATGTGCACCTAGGTTGATTTGGCACCTGGGGGCACTGTTCTGGTCTGGAGGCTGGGTGCCTCACTCTGGACCAGAAGCTGTGTGTCTCTGTCTGGGATGGCGGCTACAGGCACTGCTCTGGTCCAGACGCTGTGGGTGCAGCCCCCCTGAAGGATCAGGGATTCCTACAGTTTTGGCAGTCCAGCCAGGGACAACTGGCCGATCCCTGGCACAGTATCTGAGGGCTGCTGTAATGGCTCTTCGACTCCTGCAGGTCCGAGGATGCAGCTGTGTGTCCCAGTGCCCCAGGGGAACGCAACAATGGCGGCAGAGCACAGCGCTTCTGCCTGCACTAGAGTCTGCGTGAGTCCAGGAAGTGTTTTGGTGCTGGGTGTCCTAAGCATTAGAGCTGCTGACCCCCTCCGCTGGGGGTTTCCTCCTGCCAGAGACACGCAGTCTGGTGCCCTGTTGCCCTGGTGCCCACAGTTCTATCTGAGGCGGCGAATCACGCGCGCAGGCAGGGCTCTGTGCAGGCAGGCGCCTTTGTCCCTCCCGGCTCTGGGTCCGGGCTGGCTCCTGGGGCACCCGCGGAACCCGAGTCTTTTCCAGGGGATGTCTGGGTAACCTGGGGTCGGTCCCAATTGTTTCCTGCTCCGTGGGGTTATCTCTCGATTGGGAAATCCAGTCTATGGTGTTGTGGGCCCACAGTTCAGTCTGGGACCGTGACCAGATCGCGCTGGCGGGTAGCTCTGGGCTGGCGACCAAGCGCCTGGCGGAACGGGGATCTCTTCCGCGGTTTTGCCGGGTGAGTTAAAGCTGATCGAATCCCCCACCGTGGGGTATCCTCTCACCTGAGAAACACAACCACTTGTGTTTTATGGCCGCGAGTTCTGATTGCTGGTCACTGTGCCAATCCTGCTGTGTTGCTCCTCAGAATGAGAGTCCTCCCGGCGCTGCCATCTTGCCCCGCCGTCGATGAGCGATCTTTAATGGGCATTTTCATAAACTACAAAGACATTTAAATCCCATCTCAACAGTAGGAACCTTCCTGTATTTCCCTTTGATTCTTACCTCCAATGATTCCTTTTTATTTTGGAAAATAAAAAGGAAAAACCTCTGTGACTTCCTGACTCTATTCATCAGAAGTTTATGGAACCAGAGTCAGAGAAATTCTTGCTTAGCTAACAGACATGTACACAGCCAACCTATGTAATACTTTTCTTGTCCTACTTTGCTTTTGTCAGTTGATGAGAAGTTTCCTTAGGTAGCCCTAAGAGTGAGCTGAGGAAGAGCAGCCCCTGGAACATGCTCGCTATCATGGAGGTCTGTGGCAACTGCCACCGATGTGTGCCTTCCTGCTCTGCTCATCCACAAGCCCACATATAGCTCGTTCCCCTCCGCAATGAGCTGCTATTAGTTCAGCCCAACCTTCTGACTTTATGTATCAGATGGCTCACATGGACATTTTTATTGAATGTGTGGTCAATTGATACTATTATTTTTTTTTCCTCTGTCAAGTCCCAGTAACGTAACCAGAATAATTTTCCAATAATATGTTGGACTCTAGCTCTCTCCTGTAGATGAAATTGCCTTGCTTGAGGATCTTAGGAATTTACATTATAATTTGCCTCCTAGGGTTTTCCAAAACCTTCAGATATCTCTTCACATCATACATACATAACATTAGTTCTTCCAGACCATATGCTCCAGAAATACTGCAGAACCTTTTCTTCTTCTGAGTTTTAAGTAAAGTTAGTCATCTTCTCTGTTGCTTGGGGCATGGGTTGTGGCCTGTGCCAAGTATGAAATATGTTATCCTCAGAAACCACAGAGGCCTTACAAGTGGAAAAAGTAAAATGCAATATTCTCTTCCTTTCTTCAAAAGGAATATCCGACCATGTTTAAAATAGCTACATTTCTTAAAACTACATGTCACAATTTTGAAAGATCACAGCATTTATCTTCCATTCTTTAAAATACTCATGTTTTACCAAGGCCTCCAAAGTACTTCTCATTTCTTTCTTATCCAGTTGAATTAACCAGTGTCATCAAAATAAAGTTCTTCAGAAGAAATCCAAGAGATATAGAGGTTGGAGTGGTGCCTCAGGGATAGAGGACTGCCTATCTTCTACAAGGCCCTGGTTTCACTCCCAAAACACAAAAAGAAAAAAAAAATCTAAACAAGCATCCATATTCTTGGGGGCTACATGCGACAAAGAACAAGAAAGTGAAAAGCAGTTCAAGGCAAGAACGTACTCACTGTGTTTATTGCAAACGAACATGCTCTGATCCTGATACATCTTCCTGACGTGTATGGGAAAGATCTGTTTCCAGATTCACGAATCTAACGCTGTCAGTCATCTCTGGCAGTTTTGCAACAGCACAGCAGTTGTAAATAGGCCCATTACTTTATTGTTTTGAGCAGAGCACTACCATCTGGAAAGACTGACCCACTGATTCTAGAAACTGTATCAGTGACAGAAGTGGACGGTTTAATGAAAACCACAGTGGATCCCCAGGCTTCTTTAAGGTACTGAGAGCAGTCTCATTCAGTAGGAAGAAGGACTTCCTGGTTCAAAGGCCAATGAGCAAACCTAACAGTCTGCCAAGCACTCCGATCTTATATTTGATTACTGGTAAAGGGTCACCCGAACTGATTCCCAAACTTGGTGAACTCTCTGTGAAAGGGAAGGGTTTATAGTGCCAAGTATTAACTGGCTCTCAGAGATACCCATCACATGTCCCTAGAAATTATTGTCAACTTAGATTTTCTGTACACTAGTAAAATGCTTGCATATTCTCTCTTCTCCAAGATATAATTACTAGTTATAGGTCCTTTGAGGAAGAACCAAGTACCTATACTTAACAAACACTTAACATGAGGTTATGAGTTCCTTTTTCTTGAATAGCTATTAGGCAGTAAAATCTAAAATTATCAACTGACTCAGTTTCCTGAAACTAGATAAGGGATTTTGATCTCAAGGGAAATACTCTTAAAATTCTGATTATCTACCTTTAATTGATCTGAATGGATCTATCAAGTGTATCTTTGATGATTGACTATAGACAGCCTGTTATTCATCTCCACGGACCAGTGTGGGTCGGACTTTTCTGACTACTCTTCAGATTGGTCATTGTATTAGTTACTTTCTTGTTACTGTGATAATGACTGAAAGCAACTTAAAGGAGATAAGTATTTATTTAGTTTACAGTTCCAGAAAGTATAAGATCCATCATGTCAGAGAAGGCATGGTAGCACGAGTTGAAGGCTTGCCACAGTCAGGAAGCAGAGACACACTTACAGGATAGAAGTCTGCGAACAGGAAGGAGAGAACTGCATACAGGAAGCAGAGGTCTGTAAAGGAGAAACAGAGGACTGCATACAGGAAGCAGAGAGAGAGGGAAAGAGAGAGACAGAGAGAGAGAGAGAGAGAGAGCAGTAAATGAGGTCAAGTTATAAAATCTCAAAGCCTGACCCTAGTAGCCTACCTCATCCACCAAGGTTCTACCTTCTAAAGGTTCTGCAACCTTCCCAAAGAGCTCAACCAGTTCACAACCAAGCATTCAAGTTCATGAGCCTATGGAGGGCATTTCTCATTCAAACCACCAGACCCACTTATAATCGTGACCTGTTATATCCAATAGTTAAAACAAACAATCAAACAAAAAACATCAGACCTATCCATTGCTTTGGCATCTCCTTTGTTTCTGCTATGGTTCTTGAATCTGTAAGAGAATCTTCCTGCTGTTCCTGACTTACAACAGAGGACAGCCACCACTTACTTTCTAATGTATGTCCTTTCCTCTCCCATCAATACCTTCTTTATCACTGGGTAAGTGGATCCCTGTGGATCCTTTGGAGAAGCATGTTTTTTTTTAACTAGGCAGGCATTCTGCTTTAAACAGTATGTCTCTTCCAATACAAGTATTTCTGTGAACTTTCCAAACCATTATTTTTTCATCATGTGGCCATGATTTTGGACTTTTTATGATTCAATATGACCTATAACTTGTAAGACATCCTAACTGCACTTAGCATGTTTTACTGTGCTCTTAATAAGGTATTACATCCTATACCAATGAAACTGCTTCCATATTAATAAATTCTCTTTCATCCGAATTTCTGTTTTAAAGCCTACTACTTTAATATATTCTCCTGGGTTCTACTAGTATTTATCCAGGTCCTGCTGGTTTGAGGAATGTGTTCGTTTTCTCCCCTTACTAGTTACAATAAAGCAACATGACCTTTTCTATTGGTCCGGCAGTCAGGAGGAATGTGGGAATCAGAGGTGGGAGGAGATAAAAGAGGAAAAGGATCTCTGTTATATGTAAATATTTTAATCTAAGGGGAAATGATAGATTTCAGCAGGGAGGAACACAGCGCTTCTGTGACTCAGACGAAATCAAAGGTTTAAGATTTTCAAGTATTACAGCCTGGTGCCTATAATCCCATTCATGTTGGAAAGGCAAGTCCGGGCTACATAGTAAGTTCCAAGAGAACCTGGGCAAAAGTGGGAGGGATTCTGCCTCACAAAATACATTTGTTCTCAAATGCATCAACCTAGATGAAGTACTCAAAGGAGCAGAAGCTCAGGCTTTTCCAGCTAAAGCCAGAGCTTAGTAAAGCAGACTTCTCAAGGACGGCATGTCCATCTTGCACAGAACCCCACTACACTCAAAATTATGCTCTAGGTTTAGTCCTGAGCTTCTCTACCCACAGTCTCTTTGGGTCTCACAGTTTGCCCTAAATGTTAGGTTAATTAATCTCAGTCCCTCACTGTTTTTCTCAAATGCCTTAACAGCGCACAGGCAAAGCCATCTGAACCCATGATCTTCGTTAACACCTACTTTCCCCAGCCTCTCAAGTGTTAGCACAAGCTCTCTGCTGATGATGGGAGATGTAACGAAGATGTAACTTGTGCCATATGGCAGTACACCAGCTGGGCACCAAACTCTCACACCGTGCCTGTAACCGGGTTCTGACTGCCAGGCAGCCAAGGGATGACAGAGCTCCCTATCACCTGCCGGAGCTGCTTCCTAGGACCGCTCTGGTATTGATGCTTTTAGAGCAGGATTCTTACAAAACAGACTGAGGTAGAGATTTGAATGTATATTTATGGAAAGGATTTGAATCTGATTTACGGATATAAGAAAACACTTGTCAGGGTGTAAGGGAACAGGATTAGCCAAAGGGAGACGCTGAAGAGCAGCAGAGTTCTAACAGAGGAGTAAGCCAACCTGTGAGAGAAGCTCTGAAGCTGGAGGTACCGCGGCCTGAATCACTGCAGTGTTAAGCCATATGATGCAGGCAGCTTGTGGGGTACCGGTGCAATTTTGTGCAAGGTACTTCCCTTCCCTTGGAGGGAAAAGCTTTCAAACAGTGAGCAGCCTTTGGCGTTGTGCCTATGTGAGAGCTGATCTCAAAAACTGAACTCTGTGAGACACCAGAAGAAGTGGCTTAGACCAGTAGGTTGTTCTTCAGTGTCAGTGCCCTCCTGAAGAAGGACAAAGGGATCAGAAATGAGGAAGATTGGAATGTTAGGCTCGGAAGGTCTTGCACAAGCTGTCTTATGCCAAGCAAACTTTTTAAGAAACTTATATATTATTTTTCAGGGAGAAACATTGGTCAGAGTCAACAAAAAGTCATCATACAATAGTACAAAGCTAGAAGGAAATTAATCGAACAGTGTTGCACACGGGGAACACAGGATGTCTTAAGTATGTCACAGACCAAGTACTTAGCAGCCTTGGGTCTGATGATTCCAGTCTCTTCAGGGGTAAAGCCAAGTTCGCTGGAACTTAAACTTTAACTCCTTTGAGGCCCTGGCCAAAGCTCCAGACCAGATCTTGCCAAGTCTGCCCCTGAGCAAGGACATAAAACTAGGTTCTCTTTGTCCTTTCATGAAGACCTCTGAGAAAGCCTTGGATCAACCTGGCTCTCAACAAGGCTATTAAATTGCACGGTATCTTAGTCAGAGTTTCTATTGCTATGAAAAGACACCATGATTATAGCTGGGGCTGACTTACTTTCTGAGATTTAGTCCACTGTCAACTTGGTGAGAAGCATAGCAGCACGCAGGCAGACGTGGTGCTGGAGAAGGAGCTAGAGTCCTACATCTTGATTCACAGGCAGCAGGAAGAGATTGTGTGCCACAGTATATGTAGCTCAAGCATAGGAGACCCCAAAGTCCACCGCATAGTGACATACTTCCTCCAACAAGGCCACAACTCCTCCACCAATGACACACCTCCTAATATTGCCACTCCCTGTGGCCAGGCATTCAAATACATGCACCTATAGGGACCATTCCTATTCAAACCACCACACATGGGTTTTTGCTTGGCCACAGAGAGTTCAATACCCTCAGACATAGAATATGAGAGGGAGATGGATATAGGACCAGATGTCTGAGGTGTTGTTCACAGATCAAGAAGGGGTTTTGACGAAAATGGTAACAAAAAGCACTTTGATATATAAATCAGGATTTCAGAGAAAAGATCTTGATACAGATTTATCTAATGTATGAAACCAAGTTGAGAACCACCAGGGAAGGTTCCATCACTTGAGTTTTAATTGCAGCTCCACATATAGTAGAGATTAAAGCCTTGCCCTAATTTCTCAGTACTCTGAACCCAAATTTCCTCATCTGGTATGCCTTCCCAAGAATGTTACAAGGGAATGAAAGTGAAGATTCATACAAAGCTCTCAGTACAGTTTTCTTTGTATTACCATTAGTATATGAATGGAAACTTAAAAGTGAATGGATAAAGGAGGATTTGTAGAGAAAAAATAAGGGTAAAGAAAATAGGCTATCATATATGACATATGAGGGAATGAGAGCATGTGCATCCTAACTCTCACACACAGCCACATGTAACCATGCAATGTTTATACTCCACAGTGGCTTTCCACTAAGTCCGAATTCCTTTGTAGCTAACAAAGTCTTCATATATGGGTCACACCTGAGCCTCTGAGGCATCGCTCCTGCCGTCACTGTGTGTTCACCCAATATCCTTTGCACGTATTACTATCACATCTTCCCCAAACTAGTCCTACTCCCCCCCCCCAAATACCTTAATCTCCTCTCCGTAAGTTTGAAGAAACCATCTCTTAGATTTGCCACTCTTATTACCTTGTGTCTTCTCCTCAAAACATGCTCATCTTTCAAGCTCTGCATCAGGTAAGCACCTGTCCCAACCAGCACTGCCTCTCCTTTTACTACATACATAATGACTTGTCGTTTTCTTTGCCCCTCCAGCAGATTGTTTGTTTGTTTGTTTTTAATTTCTGAGTGTCTTTCTCACAAGGAAAGGAATAGAAGTTCATCATAGACTATATAGAATCTCTGCTCCAACGTGATGGAGAAGTCATTGGGAATTTAAAGTTACTGAACCCCTACATTGTGCTTTCTGGGCTAGTGTGCAGCTCACTGGCAGAGTACTTGCCTAGCATGTCTACACTGGGTTCATTTCTCCAGCATCACCAAGGTGGGGGCAGAAAAAAAAAAAAAAGATGAGGAGAAGATTGCCCAGTGAATAAGAGCATTTGCTACACAAAGGTGAAGATACGACTTTAAATCTCCAGGGCCTATGTAAAAGGTGAGGCATGGACCAATAACCCCAGTGTTGGCAGGTAAAAACAGAAAGCCCTTGGGGTTCAATGGCAAGCCAGCTGAGCAAAACAGAAAGCTTCAAGTTCAGTGAGAGATGCTGTGTTAGGCTACTAAGACAGAAAGTGATAGAGCAGGACATCCGACATTCTTCTTTGGCCTCCCCTTGTGCTCATGATCCTGTGTACCTGAATACACAACACACACAGAGAGACACCCACCATGCTGCTTCTTTGAATTACAAATGTGCTTGCTTAAAAATGTACACATTAATTTAAAACCCAAGTGTTGAAAATCAATGCAAATATCTAACAAAGTTATGTTGGTTATATGCTGGCCTAGTTAGCATAATTGTCAAGTTGACACAACCTAGAGGTATCTGAGAGGAAAGCCTCCACTGAGGAACTTCCTTAATCAAATTGGTCCGTAGGCCTGGTTGTGTGGATCACACTGATTATCAACTCATGTAGGAGGACCCAACCCACCGATGGTGGCACACTCCTCCAGTGAAAGCTAGCTGAATAGGAGCCTTCGATGTAGCCAAAGAGCCGCCAGCAAGCAGCACTCTTCCATGGTTTCCGCTGTACTTCTTGTGTGTGAGTGAGCTCCTGTGAGTTCCTGCCCCAAATTCCCTCAATGATAGACTATGGCCTGGAAATGTAAAATGAAATAAACCCTTCTATCAAGTAGGTCAGGGGTTTTTGCACAGCAACCAAATGAAACATACACTAAGATAATGTTTTGGATATATTGAGTTAAATAAAATATTAAAATTAACTTGTCCTTTTTACTTTACAAAATGCAACTATTAGAAAAAGCTAACCACCACCCCCCTTGCATTCTTTACCTATTGGCCAGCACTGATTGAGAAGGCCAACCTTTCCAAAATAAGGAAAACTGAATCTGATTTATAATTCCATCACTTAGTAGTAATTACTATTCATGTTGTGACATACATATTTCCAATGGATTTATATCTGCTGTAATTATATTTTGTTGCACATTTCTTCCTGCCATATAGTCTTAATATGTCCTGGATATTTGATTACACTGTGAACCCTGAGATTGTATAATGTACTGGGAAAAACTATTTCTGGCATATACCTGTTTAAATATTGTAAATAGGATTAAATAAAGTCAACCATAGGTCAAGAGGCAGAGCAAGCAACTAGTTGACAGGGAGTAAACATAGGACAAAAAAACATAGAAAATAAGAGGACAGCAGGAGGATGGATAGAGACACGCACAGGAAATAGAGGGGAGGGACATCTAGTTTGAGAGTCTTTGAGATGCTGTGCAGGAGGCTTCTTTTGGGATGTCAGCTGAGGAAGAGGTCGCTGAGTGCTTTCTCTGCCCTCTGAGCTAGCAGGCTTTCAGCCCAGCATATGGCTCCCAAGTCTTTATTGGTAAAATCTAACAGTTGAGATTTTGTTAAAAACAACAGTATACTGTATACTTATCCTCACATATGGAGCTCCTTTTCTCTGTCCTACTAGACTACTCACAGACAGAAACTATTTTGTTGACTTGTGTACTTTATTCATAGTTCAACTGATATACAATCAATGAACAAATCAACAAATCAATGACTATATTATAAAAAATATCAAATGATCATAGTTAGACCACATATAAAATGTCATATTTTAATTATTACAATAAAAAGATTCTTAACTCATTTTTCTGTAAAGAATATCATTGCTTTGCAAAATATTGCTGTCACAGGAAAGTGTATGGATTACAATCAGGCCAATAGCTTTCTGAAAAACAATAGCAACTTATTGAAAAAGCAAATTGAGAGATGCTGAGATCGAAACAATATGTATTTTCCTCAATTTTACTGAACAGTGGTATGAAATTAGGAGACAAGTAATTCTGTTGTGAGTTGTGTTCCAAAGGAAATGGAAACTTGAAAAATCGTGGGGTAAGCAATCAAACAATCATGTCCCAAAGATGTAAAAATCAAAGTATAAATAAGAAATGACTATCTACACCTGGAATCTATCAAGGACAGTTTCCCAATGACCCAGTTTTGAGACACCTGTATGTAGCTCAGAACCTGGACTCTGGGAGTGATGTGTGAATATCTAGCTCTTTGGATGAACAAAAATAGCACTCTAGGAACTCTCACTGTTATGTGACGGTGATCAAATCTGCCCAGCTCAGTGCAGAGGCAAGCACTTTGGTTGGTGCCTAATGCAAAACAACTGCCAAATATAAATGGTGGCATAAATGAATGAACAAATGAAATAAATAAAGGAAAAGAGAAAAGTAGAGGAGAGACAGAAACAGAGGCAACCTTTGGTTAATCCATGGCATCATGGATTAAAATATAAATGTGAATCTGTACTTTAATTATCTGTACCCCGTTTTTGCTTTGGGGTTCTCACACACTGTAGTAGAGCTATCTGTTCTGAAGAAGTGAGGGAATAAATGTGCCAGGTAGCCTTACTAGGGATATATTGGTGGAGTCGTGTGGGAAAGGATTAGACAAAGTCAAACTTGCATAATCTGAAATTTGGTTGGGGTAATCCTTATGTGAGATGATTAGTTTGTGACTGATTATTCCTTTTTTTTTAAAGACAGTCTCTAAGATATTTGAGTTGACACCAAAACAGAAAGGAAGACACAGAGATACTCCCTACAGTCCCTTCCCCAACATGCACACCACCTCCCTTTTTCTAACTGTTTTAGCTGATGTCGATTAAGCCCACAATTCCCTACATACTAAGATTCTCTGATGCACCATAGCTCAAGGGCATTTTATACTTTCAACAATGTGTTAGCTGTGCAAAGCTGGGATCAGTGTGGAAAAGGATGAGAGCTGGTAATGTCGAACATGCAACAAGTTTCAATTTAGGCCTAGAAAAGATGGCTGAGTGGTTAAACCACTGGCTCTTTTTTTTCAGAGGACTGAGTTCAGTTCCTGGCACCCACATGGTGGCTCACAACCACCTGTAACTCCAGTTCCAGGGTATTCAATGCTCTCTTCTGGTTTCCAAAGGCACAAGGCCCATACATGGTATACATCTATATAACATAGAAGTAAAACACTCATACACACAAAAATCAATAAATAAAATTTTAATTTATACTTTGTATGTTTCATTTTTAGAAACACTAAATTCTTAGGAATAAATTTTTACAGGATATTTGATCCCACTGTGAACTTCAAAATTTGAATTATAAAACCCTGTTTCTTGTTTGGTGTGTTGAGCCCTATCACACACCTTTAATCCAAGAACATTTTATTATAAACAGGTGATTATGGTGTGGTTCACCCAGCCCTAGCATACACCTTTAATCCAAGAGCTTTCTATACACAGGATTTAATGAAGTTAACCCTAGGTCAAGAGGGACAGCAAGAAACCAGCTGACAGGAATTAAAGAGTAGGAGGGATTTTGAGTTAAGGGAAATTTAAGACAGCTTGCAGAAGTAGAAACAGCTTTTAGCTTAAGCTCTGGCTTTAGCTTCAGTCTCAACATCTCAGCTCCCTGGTTTTTTAGGCTTTGAGTCAGGAAGCCTTTGGCCTTCCCCTTTTTTTTCCCCTTTTCCTTTTGGGCTATCAGTTGAGTTAGTGAGCCTTTTGGGTTTTTTCCACCAGTACCTGAGCTGAGGAGGAAGGTCAGCTGGGTACTCCCTCTGCCTCTCTAAACTAGCAGGTTTTCACCCCAGCATCTGGCTCCTTTATTGGTAAAATAAAGTCTTAATTGGTAAAATAAAACAGGATTTTCATTCTTAAAAAAATAATACTAATTTCAAGTTGTTTGATATAATAAACAGAATTATTTAATATTATTTTATCCAAGAGACCTATAGAAAAATATAGTGAGACACTAAAAGAATTTAAGAACTTTTTGCTTGCAAGTTCTTTTTTCATATTGTATGCAATGCTGTATTCAACAATAAAGAGAAAATTTGAAAGAATTTAATGGGAAAAATAATTTAAGGATTAAAGCAGTTAGTAAAAAAACAAAACAAAACAAAACAAAAAGTATAGAAAGTAGATTTTCATCTCCCTGTTGTAGCCTTGGCTGGCTTTGTAGACCAGGCTGGCCTGGAACTCATAGAAACCCACCTGCCTCTGCCCTCCCCTCCTGTTCCTCCTGTTCGCCACAGTGCCTGGCTTAGGGACCAGGGCTTTAGTAACCTAGGTATTTACTTAGTATCAGGTACCAGTTCAGTGACTCTCAAGCTTCCTAACGATGCTACCCTTCGATATAGTTACTCATGTGGTGACCCCAACCATAATATTTTTGTTGCTACTTCATAAGTGTAATTTTGCTACTATTATGAATGATAATATAATATTGTGTCTTCTGGTGGTCTTATACAAACCCTGTGAAAAGGTCATTTGACCCTAAAGGGGTCAGGACCCACAAGCTGAGAAGCACTGTACGAGTCTATGCTTCATAGGATGTAAAAAGGATAAAGGAATATTTATACATGTCTTTATTCTACAAGATTGATGTTTTAGCCAGTTGTGAGCAACTGTCATTCATTTATTAAAAGGAAAAATAAGCACTTTAAAAGGGTTGACTGGAGGCTTTGGTTAAGATAAAACAATTAACAAACCATGTCTTTCAGAACTGACACACATATGAACTCACAGAGACTATGGTAGCATGCACAGGGCCTGCACAGGTCCAATAATCCAGATGGCACCCATCTGAAATGGGGAAGTTACACAAGCCATAGCTTCCATCCCAACCAAGAAACTTATCTCCATTTGGCAACCACTGGAAATATTAATTTCTCTAAGGGAATCTCATTGGATATATGAACCACAATTAAGGGCAGGCCCCATACCCAGCAGTAGACAAAAAGAACTCAAAGGTATTTTCAAACATTTTTGTCTCACATCCCTTTTTTTTCTTTTAACCTTACTGGTTTGCTTGTATATTATGGTTTCTGATTTTTTGTTTTTATGGTGTGTGTGTGTGTGTGTGTGTGTGTGTGTGTGTGTGTGTGTGTGTATGTATGAATGTGTCTTTGTGTGTATGTTTCTCATGCTTTTTCTTTTTTTCATTATGTTTGTTAATTTGTTTTGTTTTATTCCTGTTTACTTTTTCTATTTGCCTGCTTGTTTTCGTAAGACAGAGAAAAAGGAGGCATGGTGTTGGAAGAGTGGGGCAGTGGGACGATTTGGGAGTAGAAGAGGGAAGGAAAACCATAATCTGAATGATTGTACAAAAATAACTCTTTTCAATCAAAATTTTCTTCACTGCTGTAATACTAGGAAATGTAAAAGTAAGGATTTTCTACACCTACCCTTGCTCTGAATAATGACATGGAGACCTTTATATTTATTAAAAGCTTCAGGTCCTGTAGCAGGCCAGGTACTCAGTTATTGTAACCCTACAATAGTGGCCTAGCCTACTTCACAGCCACATGGGACCGTTACCTGCCATCTTAGTCTTGCCCTGGCTGTTCCTTCTTCATCCGTGTCCTGATGGTGACTCTCCTGATCCTTATCTGAGACCCTCTCTCCCTCTCTGCACCCAGAAATCCTGATTTTTCCTCTCCTGCCCAACTATTGGCTGTTCAACTTTTTATTTGACAAATCAGAAGGTGATGAAGAACAATGTTGATAGAATATTTAGTCAAGAGATGCTTCATAATAATAACAATACTAAACTGCAACCAGATCTCTGCAGGCACAGAAATCAGCATTTGAATATACAGTGTACAAAAACAATGGGGGAAAGATACTGTGACTTGCTTCTCTGATATTCTTTAGAAACAACATGGGTGCTCTCTCTCTGTAGCTCTACAGAGGATGAAAAGACCAGGTGCACCATCTAAGCTCTGGAACTCAGAATTCTTTATGTGGAATACTCAGCAATTCCAGTATTGTTCTCAGGCCAATCAAAGGATTAGTTCAGAGCTGACAGAGCTATCCTTCAAAAAAATAATAATTACCCACAAAATAAGTGTGTGCACATGTGTGCTGAGAGGCACTGTATGTTTGGTTACCATTTGTCATTCCTGCCTGGAAAATTGAAGGGTGACCTATTATGGTCCTTGGCTAAGGTCCCACAGCAGGATGAGCCAGAACATTCAATTCAGGCCAGACCCTTAAACTCTTTATGCCACTCTGCTCTGTGAACATTAAACTCATTGCCTCCTGGGAAAAGAGAGGGACGCTTGACATATAAGGATAATCTTGTAAGAGATAAAAGGAATTCCAGGATTGTCTTCCTGAGATCATTGCTCAGGGGCAAACCCCAGGTGTGGAAAAACGTTGATATTACTAGGTTAACAGCGAAGACTATGACAGATGCAGTCTCCGGTGACAGAATGATGAGGTGCTGTAGGTCTGCACCTGGGCTCTGAGGCCAGCCTTGGGGCTGAGGATGAGGCAGAACATTTGCCAGTTACTTCTCCATGAGAGCTAATGAGCTTTAGTGTTCAAAGACGTCTCCCTGTTCTGGGTCGGAACAGCCCCTTGTTTCCTGCCTTCTTTTAGCCCGTTTTACATAAACACCATTCAAGGGAGGGCAGATGGAGAAGTTGAGATTCCCTCCATCTCAAGAGCCCAGCATTAAAGACTACATAACAGATCATAACTTTCTAGAAAGATTATTAAATGTTCAAATTTTGAGCTCATCTAAAAATATTCTGATACAACGGATATGGAGAACGACCTAATAGGTGGATTTTTAGCTAAGCAACCTCTTAAGTCATGCTGATATGAAGAGGCCAAAGCTCAGTCTCTGAGAAATAGCAGTGTGCATAAGCAGTTCCTCTCATCTTTAACCCAGCCCTCAAGGGACATAAGGATTAATAGACAGATGTTTACCTGGATGGTCCAAATAAGAAACTAGAGAAATAGTACAGTAAGAGTAGACGAAATTACCACCAAGGGTTGTTTGTTACTAGGAAGCCCCAAAGGATGGAAAGAAAAAAAAAAAGAAACCTCACAAGAAACTATGAATTTGACTAAACAGTCCACTGGCTATTCACTTAAGTATAAATTGCACATGATATATGAGGAGCAGCTCCAATATAGTTTATTTATCCACCACTGTGTCCTACTTAAGAATTCTTGAATCCTTTGAAATGTGAATCTCTCCACATTTTTATATGGAATCGTGTTCAATCTTTTTTTAATTAATTCATTTATTTATTCACTTTACATGCTGATTGTAGCCACCTCCCTCCTTTCCTCCTGGTCCCATTACCCTCCCTCTTTCCCCTATCCTCCTTCCCCTACCCCTCAGAAGAGTAGAGCCCCCCCCCCAAACTCCCACAACAACATACCCCAGGACATCAAGTCGAATCAGGACTGAGCTCCTCCTCTTCCCTTATGGCCTGGTGAGGCAGCCCCATGAGAGTGATCAAAAAGCAGGCAATAGAGTCCATTGCAGAGACATCCCTGAGACCCACCCTATGGGAAACAGCCAACCCCTGACACTATTAACAAGACTCTGCTATGTTTGCACACTTGAGACTGGCATAACTGTCCTCTGAGAGGCTCCACCCAGCAGCATATCCAAACAGATGCAGAGACCTACAGCCAAAAGTTGGGTGAAGCATTGGAAGTCTTGTGGAAAAGTAGGGGGGAAGGATAAAAGGACCTGGAGGTAACAGGAGCTCCACAAGAAGACCAACAGAGCCAACTAACCAGAACACAGAGAAGCTTGAGGAGACTGAGGCACCAATCAAAGACCATGCATAGACTGGACCTAGGCCTCCTACACAGATGTAGCAATGGGCAGCTCAAGGTTCATCCCCCAGTAAGGGCAGTGGGGGCTGTCTATGACATTTTTATTCTTACAAGTCAAACCTTTGACTTTGTTGTACTCTGAGACAATATGAACAGGAAGCCAAGAATAAGGAGCCAGACCAACCAACATGATTTTAAATCCCACTTTCTTAATTAGATGAACTTTTGTAAAAGGTTCGTAATGTCCTTGAAAACCCCAGTTTCTTCTAAAGATGTTAACATTTCATAGGAATAACCTAAAGTTGAGTTCTTGGCCCAGCATGTAAATAGTCAGTAAATGGTAGTTACTATCCTGACGCTTCTAGCAGAGCTGAGAGACTTTCTACAGGGAGCTGTCTAGGGAACAGTTACTTAAAACTGAGTCTCTATTGTACACACTTATACAAAATGAAATAACCATTTATACTGTATTTATTTTAGTCCTCATTTCTATCACACAAATCCAAGCAATATGGAGACTTCAGGAGACATCATCACCATGGCTCTTTCCTGTCAGTTTGGGACATCCATTGAGAATTTTAAGGCCATCATTCAATGGGCACAGGCCACCACGCTGAGACTTTGATCTCCTTTTTCTCAAGTATATTCTGAAATAGGCAGTTCCTATTTACATAGTAGTAAAATAGCAGGACAGTGAAGTCAAAACATTTCAATGATCAATACAAGGTGCTTCCATTTTATTTCTCTAAGCATATTGAGTAATAGCAACTATGATCTATTGCTACCATAGTTACATAAAATTAAGAACATACTAGCACTAAGAAAGAAAAAAAGAGAGATGCTATAGCATACACAGAGAGAAACAGAGAGTCTGTCTAAACAGCCCACTGGCTATTCACTTAAGTATAAATGTCAACAGCAAGTGACATGTGAGGGTCAACTCCAATTTAGTTCATGTGCCTACCTCTTGTGTCCTAACAATACTCAAATCTTTCAAGAGAGGTGGCAAGAGTAGCATCCTTTCCAAGTCTTTGTATGGAATTATTTTTAATCTTACAAGTCCCACCTCTGACTTTGTTGAAACTCTGAGACAATATGAACACAGAGATAGACTAACACACAGTCACACACACACACACACACACACACACACACACACACACAGCTTGTTATCTCCAATGGATGTCTTTTCCATGGAAGTTAAAGGGGTTTGAGCTGAATCAAGTATTTTGTAGGTAAGATGCTTCTTGAATGTGTATTGTTTAACACTGTGAAGCTTTTTGTTCCTGGCCTGCTTTGTCCACAGGTCTCTCCAATGCGAAAGGGCATGCCTGTGTTAGTAAGTAAATGTAGTCTACCGAAGACCATCAGCTCTAAGTAATTACCTGCAGACCACACTCCCTTTCCCCAAAGCCAGATTTATTTATATTCATTTTAACAACACTAGATTGAGTATCTATTATGTGAAAGGAGGCTAGTATTGCTGATGGAAGCAGATAAGAAGAGCATTAACACTAATGAGTAAACCAGTTTGAAGGTGAAGAGAAGTAGAATGAATGCGGGCTGAAAATGGAAGAATGGCATAAAGCCAGACTTCATCTGGGTTATTACAAAAAGTATGCAATGGCATCCTGACTCTCCCTTATTCCCTGCAGTCCACTTTCCACTCCACAGCTGATTATATTTCTGAAATATAAGGTAGGTTATGACACCTGGTAAAAGTACCATTCTACCTTAATCAGAGAACACCTGTCAGAAGCCCTTGTTATGCCCTGAGGGGCTCCTTACAGCTGGCCTGTTTTACAAGCTTGTCCTTTTCTGTTTTCCTTCTTTTCAACTCTTTACAATTTTTTCCTTTATTTCTTACTCTTATGTGTATGGGCATTTTGACTGCATGTGTGTATATGCATGTATGTACCATGTATATACAGTGCCTATGGTAGGCAGAAGAAGGTGCAGGACCCAGATGACTGGGAGCTTCCCAGAAGATGCTGAAAATCAATCTAAGAAGAGAGTGCTTTCAACTGATGAACCATTTCTCCATCCCATTTCTTTTCAACTCTTTAATATTCCTCAAACTCAGTGTGATGGCTTAATATATATGTCACAAAAAAATTAATAGATTAGAACATAGAATTCCACTGTAAAGGCATAAAGAGGTCGAGCCTTTAGAAGATGACTAAATCATTAGAACCCTTATAAATGGTGTTAATGATTTTATGAAAGAACCCAAGGCCTAAGTTGGGCCTTTAGCTTTAATATTTGGAAAAGACTGGAGCATGCATCAGCATGGAGCTATCCAAGGAGCAGAGACAGGTTCCCCAGACCCAATTCGTTAACTTACCTTCCAGGTTCGAAATTATGAGAAATAAATTCCTTTATCTCTGAAGCTCCTACTATGTGGTATTTTGTTATAAGCACAAACCAAGACATAAGTGGTGATGTCCTTATTTCAGGAACAAGACAACTGTTCCTCTCTGCCTGAAATCTTCTCAATCAGATAGCCACATGGCTAGCTGTCAGAGTTCCTCTAAATCTCTGCTTTATAATCACATTTAAACTCAAGATCTTTCATCCTATTCACTTTTCACAGTACTTAGCTCATGGAGTATATACTCTAAGAAATAAAAGTATTCAATGAATTGAATAACTGAATGAATGCATGTATGAATGAGCGTATGAATGAAATGAATGTATGAATGGTCAAATAAGTAACAAGCATATGGTGACAGTAATGGACTTTGCCAACTGTTCATTAGGAGACTCCCACAAACAGTAGCAACTCAGTACATTTTTTTAAAGAAGAGGTAAGTTCCTTCAACTACCTTCTACCATACTTTACCTTGAACGCCTTGGGGATGATAGGGAGGCCAGAACATATATGACTGATGTTCAAGGCTAACACCTGTACTTGGCTCAGCATATCTCTGCCCCAAATCTGCTTAAATCTGTGTGACTTGTCCAGTTAACTGCCTCCCAAGAATTTCCCTCTCCACAGCTTATGGTCAAGTGATCCTTTAGATAGAGCTGAAAACTGTTTTCTCATGTAATTCCATATCCCTTTTTCTAAATCCCTTCTCCAATTTTATATTTACTTTTTCCCTAGGATGACTGAGGGGAAAAAATGTGTGTCCATTTTTTGGGGTGGAATCATTTTCTTAATTCTAAAGATAGCACTCAACATCATTATTTCCCAAAATAGATAGAATCAACAATCTAACAATGTATTTCTTATCTGGGATTTAGCCTTAGATAAAAATCACAGATGGAGCTCCAATAGAATAGTCCATGGTTTATGACCAAAACACAATCTATGTTTTCCAGTTTTCATAGAATAAATCTCTCTGGTCCTCCTGTTTTTCCAAGCAACTGTTGAGGGAAAAGTGCATGCAATTCTGTGAAGAAATCTAATAATGGGTAAGCATAGGGAAGTCTAAAGTTGGATTTATAAAAGTAGCAGAAAGCATTTCTCCAAGAGAAATCATCCATAGAGTTCACTAAAGCATGCTCTACAGGATTCTTAACCACTTCAGTCTGAGGCATATCTCTAGGCTCATCTTCCCCAGACAAACAAAACACTCACATTGCCCTAAACAGCAGCAGCAGCAGCAGCACCAAGTTAAATGACCAAAGAAAAACTATAGTCTACCTTAAAGTTAATTCTCATTTATACTCATTAGCCTTGCTAATAATGAATAAAATGTTTTCTATTTTAACCTTCAAAAATACTAAAAATTTAGTCTATACTCTTTTGCATATTTGGTCCTAGCATAATTTCATCAATTCTTTAAAGTACTTGAAGCAGCTATAACCCTGAATAGAAAGAAAGGTAAATTATTTTTCTTTAAAAGTAATGGTAAATAAAAAGGTAAAATGGGTGAATCGTCTTGGTGAGGGTGGCTTGCTTTTGGCCATCCTGTTTCGTTTTTCTACTTGCAGTAATGTTAGAATAAATTCAGTTCTGCTTTGTTTATTTGTTTGTGCTTTTGGTTTGTTGTTGTTGTTGTTTTGAAATCACCCAGGGAAGTTTTCTCCTTTAATCAGTCACAAAAGCTAGTTCTGCTTTAACAGCCTGATAAAGAAAGCTCAACTGAAAGCTGAAATTCTTTATAACCTAGTATTACAAGAGTTAGGCAGTAACAGACCAAACTGTAGCTACTTATTGGACCACACTATTGAGATTCAGACCCCAGGGCCTTAATATTTGCAGACAGTCTCTAACTACTGCTGTACACCCAGTTGTTGTTAGGAGGCTCAGACTAGGGCATTCCATTTCACATTCAAAACTGATCTAAATAGCCCAATTAACCAAGATCTTTTGTTGAATCCAACCCTCTTCCAAAAGCTTCATCTTTTTTCTTTCTTCTTTCAATAGAAAAAAATTCTTGGAAGAACGGCCTTTGCTTGCTTTTCTCTCTTTACTTTCCCCACTCAGTCTAGCCTTCTCTCTAACCTGCTTCTCTGCTAGAACTGCCCTTACTATGGTCACAGCACTCTACGTATTCAACTGACCACTGAGCTGCACTCAGTACAGCTCATTTCTCTCTTTTCTGACTGATAGCACACTAGCTTGTTTCTCCAGTCTATGGATTTACTTGTCAATCTCTAATTTGTTTGTATCTCCTCCTCTACTTGAATTCCTCTAAATGAGGTTATTTGTTGGTCCTTTGAGCATCTCTACCTACATTCTTCCTCATGATCTCATCTAGTTCTATCATTACAGACCATTGTAGTTTAAAATTTGTACCTCTTTCTCAGAGCCCTTCCCTGTATCACAATTTAATATATTAAACTCCCACTCAATGCATATTATATGGCTTTAATGTCCTCAGATATTATCTATCCATGTCTTCCTTCATTCAACCAGTTGCTTAGGAAACAGTTGATAGCCTTGAGTCTTTTCCCTTTTGCCATTGGTCATACCCACTCTTTACAGCCCCTACGATCCCTCCCTAGTTCTAGACATCATCAGTTCTCAAGTATACTATGGTTCCAACTTCCCACCCGATCATGTGGCTCATTGTAATCCATCATCTTCAACAGGACTTTTAAAGCAGGTAGTGACCTCTCTTGCCCTGTCCTGTTTCAAGCTCCTCTTCAGTCTTCAAAGTTGTTTATGATTTTGTTCTTTCTGTATTCGTGCCCTTTCTTGGCTTCAGTGATATTGGCATTTTCCATTTTCCCCTAGAATTTCAAGCTCATTCCTTTCATGGGATTATTAAACAAAGTTTCCTGTTTCACATAACCCCACCTGTTTTGTCTACAGGATTAAAGCCTTCTCATCATGTACATTCTGACTCATTTGTCACTTCTAAAGAGGCTTCCCTTAGCCACCTTATCTCAGGTGGGCTTTGAACATTTCAGAGACCCTTTGTCATCTAGCCCTCTTTTGTTCTCTATGTAGTAAATATCATTGCCTGAAATCTTAGTTATCTATGACATATCTACTCCCCATCCCAACTAGGTTACTTAACCTTAACATATTACATTTCCTAGTGTGCATGAAGATAGTTCCTAGTGCTTAGGTATGTGCCTGATAGAAATCAGAGATGAGAAAATATTAAGTTATGACTCTTTAGATGACTCTACAAAGCAAACAACATAGTGAAATCCATAGAACATTAGCAATAAATTATCTCTCTCCTGCATTAATTACATGTTGTTGCTGTGATAAAATACCATGACCAAATCAGACTTACAGAAGAAAAAGCTTATTTTGGCTTATGGTTCTATAGAGAGAGTTGCTAAAGGTAGGGGAGGCATGGGAGCAGGTTACCAGAACAGAAAGCCAAGAGATCACATTTCCATCCACATTCAGAGAGCACTAACAAACTGAAAATGGGATAAGACCATGGATGCTCAAAGCTTGCACCGTACACCTCCTAAAAATTCCACATCCTCCGAATGACGCACCACCATCTAGGGACTAAGTATTCAAATATGTGAGCTTATGGAGGACATTTCTCATTTAACCATCATGCTTCCCAATTCCTAGATCCTGGTTGAATCCTACCTAAAACTAACATACATTTATATGGCTCCAGCAAGTTTGGGTATGGACAGCTTCTTATGTTAGTTCTTGGTTTTCATTTGTACACTAGATACGGTTTCCTTCCTTTGTGCGTTTATGTATATACATGTGGTATGAGTTCTAGGGTATATAGACCTTGGTGAGTGTAGGTACACATGCAGATGTGTGGATATGCATATAAAGGCCTGGGGCTGACAACAAGTGTCTTTCTTGATGATTCTCTACCTTGTACATTGGGTCAGAGTTTCTCGCTTGAAATCTAGAACTCAGTGATTCGGATATCCTATGTAGCCATCTTGCTCCAGAAATCTGATGTTTCTGCCGACTGTGTTCTGGGATTACAGGAAGAATGCCTCACCAACACAGGCATTTACATGGGTTCTTGGAATCTGAACCCTTGTCCTCACGCTTGCCCTTCAAGAACTTTGCTCAATGGAAGAGACTTTGTAGAAGAAATATTGGGTAAAATACCCAACTAGTGCAGAAGCATATGTGTGGGTAGATTGTAATGATGGACTAGAAGGAAGGCTCCCCCTCAGTCAAATTTCTAGCACTCAGACCAAGTCAATACAGATGGAAGCTTCTAGAAAAGGCCAACATAGATGAGCATTGGTTCGTCAATGAGTTGGTTTTTCAGAAACTTGGTAAAGCAGGGACACAAAAGCAATTTTTGGGTTAAAAAAATATGACATTCCATCAGGAAAGAGGCATCTCCAAATATTTGTGTAATGGTGGCTCCAGTAGAGTGCAGGTGATGAAGGTCTCCTTTGTCCTTAAATACATTTGTTCCAAATTCTAGGGCTTTGGCATAATTATTGGGGGAAAAGTTAGGGTTCATCTTTCTCTGCTCTACTTCATTAGAATCAATCCATCTACCATGGATTGATGTGAGCAGGGCTACCATGCTCACATATGGCTACAAAACAAAACAACAACAACAAAAAAAACAATTACTCATTTACATCCAATGGGAAGAAAGTGAGAAAATGAAAAGTCTCTTGCTGGAAATAAGTCTCACCACGTTGAGTCAGTCATAGACTTATCTTAAATCTATCACTATAATAAAAGAAGAACGTTTGATAAACAAACCTTTAGGGCTCTGAGCTAGGTGTCTGTTACACTAAGATTGGAAATAGTGAGGTAACTATTGACCAGAAAGCTAGAGTAGGTTGTTTTAATTTTCTTCCCCTTACTGAGCACCCACCATGTTCTCAGTGTTCTAGGTGCTGTAGGCACACACCATGGCAAAGAAACAAGCAGAATCTCTTAAAATGTTCCAAGTTGCACAACATTTTCAAAACCATGCATTGCTTTAGAACTCTATCTTGAGTAGCACATTCATTTCCTGGAAATAGGGGCTGTGCTCGGACTGATTGATTCTCACCCACACCCCTGATGAGAAAAGCTGTTCCACAGAACTGCCAGTTCTCAGGATTTGTTAGTCTTGCATAGTATGACTCTCCTGACATACAAAAGCTACCATTGTCCAAAGCAATCATAACCTTTCCCCTGAACTCAGAAGACATCGGCTGCTTAAACTATTCGTAATACCCAATATCCAGGCATATGTGTGGATGGTAAGAAAAAAAGAGCATGAAGGCGGAAGTGTGGATGACAGGGTCATGACTCCTCCTAGACACCAGGGACACTCCTTCTGTGCCCTTCTGACAGAGAAACGGTCACTGAATCTTAATACAGTGCTATTGTCTGTAGATACATTATTTTCAGGCTTCAGTAGAGAAAAAATAAGGCAATAGAAGAAAAAGCACTGATGGGGGTTAAGAGTTGATTAAAAATGGGGAAAGAACATTAATGAACATTTCCTTTATTTGGCAATGTGAAGATACCCACATTAAATATAAGTAGCTTATTTGAGAAGACTCAAAATCAAAATGAAGTGTGAATTATTGATTTTCAGTAAGCTAAAAATTAACATGCCACTTATACTCCCACCCACGCTGATTTTTTTCACAACAACACAACAGCCTTGTGTCATTAAGTCTGCCCTTCTAGAAAAACTTGCTGTTTCCACTTCATTTTCCTTCCTTATTCTCTCAAGACTTCTTAGTTCTCTTCATTCATCCTCTCAACCTCTCTCATTCTCTTTCCCTCAATCACTTGCTCCCTATCTTTCTCCTACTTTTTGCATTAGACTGTATCCTAGCAACAGCTGTTTCAATTAAAAGAAGGTGGGAAGGGCTATCAGTGTTGCCAAGGTTACCAGTATTTCCTGCTGCCACTAGAGAAGTGAGTTGAGTTGATCACAATGAAATCATATGCTAAGACAGGCACTTCCCTAGGCTGCTCTGCCTTTCTTGCCCATTCCAAGACACTAAGTCTTCCAAACATCTCAGAGTCTTGGCAGATGTTACCATCATATGAAGAACTACTCTACAGCCCAGATATCAAAAGAAATTTCCAAGAAAACACAAAAATGGCAATGACAAGACTTAGATTTCGAAATCATTTCAGAAAGCTATGACTGTATTTCGTTTGGTAGCTGAGACATTTCAAATAACAGTGAGTAACAATAAAGCAGCTGGCCAGCTGAACTTACACTGTCACAGAGATTCAATGTCACACATGTTGGCTTTAAAAAAAAAAACATAATAGCCATAGTAATTTGTACCTAATGTGTCACCATTGCAGTGCTAGACCTAATTTATGATATAACAATATTTTTTAATTTCTTTCTTATCTTTACTGTCATACAAAATTAATATAAAATTGAGATGGTATTTTTCTCTCCATCTGAAAAACATAGCAAATAGTGTCTAGGAATTGGTTCAGAGTTTGATGTCAGTACAGTGTATCAACATAGACCCCAGAGTAACTAACAGCAGCCTTCATATGTGACCTAGGTTCTGAATTCATTTTCCATACCAATCAGATTCAAAATGTTACAATGTCCCTCACACTCTAATACCTGACATTACTCACCATGTCACACATCTTTACCCTTTCTTATTTCCACTATGGTCCTGTAGGCATGTACTTCCTACTCCTCACAGATGACCAGGATGAAAATCAGAGAGCCTGAAGTAGCAAGTGTCTGAGGGTCAGGCACCACGTGTCTCACTTCTGCTCACTCCCACCACATGGCAGAGCCAGTCTCTCCCACCACGCCTAAGGCAGCAGTACATACGTACTCTTCCTTTCCCTTCCTTGTTTCTCTTATCCCTTAGTTTCCCCAGGAAGCAGCTCATGAATTAAATCCTCAGAGTTTAGTTCTGAGGCCAAGAAAAGCTATAGCTCCTATCAGGGTTCTCTCTATGTACTGTCCAACTTTTACTATTTCTTAATACCCTAATGACCATAATGGCTTCCCAATTGCTTTAGTGGAATTCATGAGTCCTTTAACTTTGTGCACATTTACTCTGTAAATAGTTCCTCACCTAAATTCTCACAAGATAACTCAGTCAGTTTCCCGTTTGTGTAGACACCATGACTGGTAGTCATTTGACCAACTTCAGCATGGCTTCTTGTCAATCTGTTATTCATATTGTGGTTGGGATGATATTTAAATTAAGTCAGTGACATCAGGTCACTCCTTACTTAAAAATCTCAGTGGATCCTCACCACTCACAGATGAGGCCAATTTTCTCGGTGCTGATACAGAATGGCTTGCCAGCTCCCTCTGATTCTCCATCCTCAGCTCTCATCACTTTCTCATATGCAGTTCTGCTTCAATGCCAAATGGGAAAAGACTCCCGTTCCAGGTCAGGCTGACTTCATCTCTGTGCCTTAGTTCAAATCACAGGGCTTCCCAAAGGCACATGCACTCTCCTCCCTCAAACATCATCAGCTTGGCTTCCAGCTCAAGAGAGTATCATCTCTCCAGGCAGCCTGTAAATTCCCGGAGAATGGGGGTTGTTCATTTTCATTGTCGGTGTTCTCAGATTCAAACTAACACAATGCAGAGACTTGTTGAAAAGACAGTTTGGAAAGAGTGAAAACAGCTCCAGTATTGCTAACACACTTTGACAAAGCCTTTACTGGAAACATTTAACATCATTACCTAATGATATTAATAACGGCTAACTATTTGTGCCATGACCCTGGGGGAGGCAGATACTTAGCATTTAATATATGTTATTCCTTAATCTTCATAATAAATACAAGGCATTATTATTTGGTTTTAAGGATAAGAGACTAACATAGGAAAAATAAAAATGCCTCTAAGATACACAAGAAATAAGGAATTTGGTTTTGAATTCCCATTATCTATCTTTGTCCAAATAACTGTGCTCTCTCCCAGACAGAGAAGCAGCTGGGCCCTACTGTAGTCTGTTACTTGTCATCTCATGGAAAGCCAAATCCTTACTCAACTCAAATTCCAGAAGGTCAATATAAACAAAGGGATAAACATTGATTTGACATTGCATCACAAAAATCCAGCTGCACAATTAATAGGTTCCATTTCCAGCTTTGTGCAGTAAAGGGAATTTGGTTTGGGAGAACCTCGTCAGAGTAGATGGTAGAACTAAGGACAGCTAGGTATTTACACAGGACAAATACATTCTTAATATATACTATAAACAGTAAAATACTCATGGAACATTGCTTCCCTGCAAGAGCTTGTACTACAGCCTGCCTTCCTGTGACTGTGTCTCACCATTTCTCTTTAGGACTCAGCAAGGCCCTGATCACATGCTGATCACACACACAGAGCCAGATTCAGACAATTAATGTCGTGATTTGTTTTTGCTACTATCAGAACTTGATAACTCAATGAGAGCAGTAGTTAATGTGGCATTTTATAAGCAACAATGAATTACCCATGGTTAGTAATTAGCAATAAATTAGTATGGTTATCCTCACCATGAGAAAAAGGTCTGCAACTGTGAGGTCCTGTCACAGCATGGAAATGAGGAAGTTTGAGCCAGGTAACACAAAATCATGGACTAGTCTACAAAAGAATGCAAATCTGCCTCCTCATCACTTCTGCACAAGAATGTAGATTGGCCTTAGGGTCTTTCAACACTGCATGATGTAACCTACATCATAGTCCTGTCCCTCTTCTATGTACCCTGCTCTCCAATTAAAACCTTGTCTGGTTTTGTCTAACACTTTTCTGCTTTTTATACTGAAAGTTCTACATTCTATCCTTTCATTTATGTTCATGGTGGTAGGCAGAATAAATGCTCTTCAAAATGTCTGGGTCCTAAGTACTAGATCCTGGGAATGTAGGTTTTTAAATGGCAAAAGAGACTTTAAAAAATGAACTAGGTTCAGGATACATAGTCTTAACAATTGAAGAGCCTTCTCTGGCTCTGATCAGAGGAAGAGATGAGTACAGAAAAATAGTCTCTGAGATGTACTGTTACTAGCTCTAAGGGTGAAGTAAATGGACTCTGGAAATGTGAAAGTCAAGGAGATAGATTCTTTTCAAGTCCCTAGAGAGAAATTGCCTCTCAGTTGGCACTGATTTTAGCATAGTAACAACTATAAGAGGGGATGACTTAAGAAAATATAAGATCACAAATTAATTGTTTTAGATTTGTAGAGTTTTGTTTTATACAAACAATAGAAAAAATATTAGAAAATAATAGTCAAGATTAATATTAGAAAAATAATAGCCAAGTCATCCTGGTTTGCTAAAATTATCCTATATTTTAAAAACCTTTACCTTAAATTCTGGCAGTCTTTTTAGTGCAAGTGATGAAAGAGAACCATTGGTCATTTGATCCCTAGTTCTCTAGAGCAGTGGCCTCTAATTTTCCATGGGTATCTAGTTACTTTTCAGCTGACACCACTTGGCTATGCAAATATTCTAAAGCTGTGGCTCTCCCGAAGGCTTTGTTAAGACACAATTGCTGAATCTGCTCCAGAGCTTCTAACATGAAAGAGCATGTCATATCTAGCATATTCTGGGAAGATGCTGATGTGTTGATCTGAAACTATACTTTTAAAAAGGTGCTTTTCTTTATTCATTGAGAGTTTCATACAATGATTTTTTTCTTTTTTAATGTTTTATTTATTCTTTCATATATTATAGTCCAACTGCAGTTTTCCCTCCCTCCTTTCCTCCTAGCCCTCTCCCACCCATCCAAACACACCCAGCAAAACAAAAACAAAAAAACAAACAAACACATGATCACTCATATTTCCTGCTATCATCGTAGACAGGGGCGTAGCAAATCATCATGAGAGAGGCTTCATCCAGAAACTGATAGAAACAGATGCAGAAACTCATACAATGTCTTTTGATTCTTCTATTCATCCCCTCTACCAACTACTATCAGATCCTTTCAGATCTCCCTACCCATTCATTTCCATATTATCTCTCTATAAAAACAAATATTTTAATTAAATTTAAAAAAACATAAAGTCCAGTTTTGTGTTGGCTGATTATTCCTAGGCATTGGTTTGCACTGGACTGTGGCCAATATACCAGGTGTCACTTGACTGAATGAAACAAACTTTCCTTTTACCAGCACCAACCAAATGCCAAGAGCCTTCAGCTAGGTGCAGCTTCATGTCCATCTACACTCCACCATATTGGGATTTTGTATGGTGTAAGCTTGGGTGAGTTTGTGCATGCTGTCATAGTCTCTGGGAATTCATACGTATACGTGTCCCACCCTGTCTGAAAAACATTGCTTCCTTGTAGTCATCCATCACCTCTGCCTCTTAGATTCTTTCTGTTCCCTCCTCTGCATAGATCCCTGAGCACTGAGGGGAGGGGTGTGATATAAACATCTCATTTAGGGTCAAGCATTCTCAAGTCTCCTATCCTCTGCACATTGACTGGTTGTAGATTTTCTGTGATAATGGCCACCTAGAGCAAGAAGAAGTTTCTCTGATGAAGGTTGAGTGATACACTGCTCTGTGGAGTATCAATGCCAGAATCAGTTATTTTATTGCTACGTTCATATATCAGAACAGTGGTAGGTTTTCTCCTAGAGCTCACGATCCTCCTAGCCTCAGGTTCTTGACCTCATTGACAGTGCTGGATATGGGTTCCATCTCATGGAGTGGGCTTTAAATTCAGTCAAAAATTGATTGGTTGCTTCCATAACATATTCATGCCACTATTGCTTCCGTAATTATAATTTTCCAGGAATGTCATTATTGTAGCCATCAGGGTTTATAACTGGGCAAGACTGAAAATTGCTTTTTCCCTTTAGGAGTATTCATAGCATCTTCCAATACAATGGTAGCCAATAGGGATGGAGCTTCCAGTTTAGTACAAGATGGATTTCCCCATGTTGTATGACTCAAGTATATGATGGCTTCAGTGATAGGTTCTTACCATCAAGTTCTACAGGTACCAATGGCATTAGCAATAGTCTGTAATGTTTCGAGAGGGTCTGTGGAAACCTATTGATTCCAACAACTCCACAATATATAACTGATTACTTGTACTAGGGGTTTGATTTATTAGCACATAATGGTTAGTGGGGGAATTGTCCCCATTTAAACTCTCTCTCATTCTCTTCTTGATATATGAGAGAGAGTGTGTGTAAACTTCTATAGGAATAGGTTTTCATATTAATTTTTCCATATGAATAGACCATGTGAATAATATCAAAGGCCTTTAGTGTTAGTTATTCTTCTCATATCCCCTCCTCTACCCTCCCTTTCCATGCCACATTCAATTTAATCCTCCATGAGATAAAATTCATACCTGAAATTTCTAAAGTGGCCAAGAACCTGAGATTAAGTAGGTCATTCATTACCCTAGGGAAAAAACATAATACTATTATTCTGCTAAAGAAACATATCAACAAAATGACTGCTACTGACTTACTGCTATACCCATAGGTTAGTGTCTTGCTCAACCCACATTAGAGAAGCTGCTCTATTCCGTAGATGGTAATTAACTCAGACATACAACTAGGCAACATGCAGCGAATGAGCTACATTGGAGCACTCAGTCCTAAATGGAATGTATTCATCAAACTCCACCTCACAAAGCTCAGGGATCTATGCGGGAGAGGAAGCAGAATGATTGCAAAAGTCAAAGGTGATGAATGACTCCAAGGAAACAGCATATTTCAGACATAGCAGGACTGATGTATAAATTCACCACAAAGACTGGGGCAGCACACACAGAACCTGCACAGGTTCATGCCAGACAGCATCCCTACTAAGAGGGGAAAGTTGATACCTTCTGGTAAAGCAAAAATCAGTTTTCTCCAAAGGAGTATCACTGGCTACATCAACCACATTCCAGAGCAGGCCCCATGCCCAGGAATAGATGGACAACACAAACTCAGTGGTATTTTGTGGACTATTTATTTCATTTTACTTTTAGTTAGTTAGTTAGTTAGTTAGTTAGTTAGTTAGTTAGTTAGTTATCCAATTGGTCTTTTTTTTTCTGTTTGTTTGAATTTTTATTTTTGTGTGTGTTGGGGGGTGCTTCTTGTTTGTTGTTGTTTTTGTTTTCGCTTTGTTTCTCATTGTGTGTGTGTGTGTGTGTGTGTGTGTGTGTGTGTGTGTTTTCTTGAAAGAGAGAGAACATAAAGTTGGGTGGGGAAGGGGGTAGGTGGGATCTGGGAGGAGTTCAGTAAAGGAAAACATGATCGAAATATATATATAGGGAGGGGCCAAGATGGCGGCACCGGGAGAACACCATGTCTGAGAAGCGGAACAACACACTCCATGCAGTGACCAGGAGACTGAACTCTGGGCCCTTAAACAACAGCGATCAACCATGTTTCCCAGGTGAGGGGAGGCTCCCACGGTGTGGGAAGCGGTCAGGTCCACTTTCAGCTGCCCAGCCAGAACCCGAAAGAGAACCCGGCAACACGGGTTTTGGGTCTCCGGGCTGGTGCCGCAAGCCTGCTTGTCCCGATCAATTTCCCAGGCTGATTGGTGGGCACAAGGGGGCCTAAGGCTGCAAGTCCCAGTCACAAAAAAAAAAACCCACAGGGAAGGAAAGTTGCCAGACTGGTCACCAATCACCCAGTCTTTCCCTGGAAGGTCTCTCCGACCACGGCGGGTACCTGCCGCCATCACAATTGAGCTCCCGCCGCGGGCGGATAGCAGCTGCGTGCCCAGCTCAAAATCCCTACTCCCTCTTCAGAGGAGGCAGGAGGCATCCAGCAGAATCTGCCACAGACCACATTGTCTGTACCCCAACCCGAGATCGGGGCTGAGAAAACCCAATCCTTTCGGGCACTCCCCCAAACGCCGCCATCACCCTGCCACCGCCATCACCCTGCCGCAGCGGAGCAGAAGGATAAAGAGGCACACAGTGGCTTCACAGTGCCGGAACTCCAGTGCTGCTGGCTGCTCCTAGCAAACAAACTACAGCTCGGGATCTGGGACGGTGGTCATCCTACATGTCCTGAGAGTCTCCTGGGTCCAGCACAATAAGATCTAGAAGCAAGTTCTATCACCGGCGCCCCTACCCCCCCCCCCCGCCGCCAGCAGAGAAATGCCTCCGGCTCAGGGCTCAGGATCCCACTGAGAAGCCCCAACCCCTGCTGGCACTCCCCTGAGAGCACCTCCATAAGCTTGCCATAGCAGAGGAGAAGGTCAGAGGGGAAGGACAGAGAGGCAGCCTGCCAAGGACACAGCACCCTCTCTCCAGCGGCCCCTAGCAGAGAAACCCAAGCTCTGGATCTGAGGACACTCAACCCTACCTGGTACTCTCTTGGGATCAGCAAACATAGATTCTACTGCTAGGCTGCTTCTGGCAGAGAGATCTGGGCCCGGGATCTGGGATTGAATACACTCACCCTAACTCTTTCCCGCACCACCCAGGGACCAGTCAACACAACCCCTACTAGCAGAGGGAAAGAACAAAGAGGCAACACACAGGAAAGGTGGACACCGAGTCCTGCGGCCACAGTGTCACAGAGCTGACTGTTACCCTACCCGTGCACTTCTGCAGCAGGACCAAAACTGAGAGTAGTGAGCAAGGGGAACCCCTGTGCATTCCAACTGGTCCTGCAAGAGAGTGAGTGAGCCTTCTAGGGAGAGATGGCCCCAGACCCAGGGCCTCTCCACAGAAGCAACCAGACGAGATCCCTGGCACCCACACTCCTAGTGTGGGCATCAGACGGATTCTTGGGATAGCGACATTGCATTGAAGCCTCTGCCTTGCGGGTCCACCAGTGTAATCCAGGCAAACAATCCCTGAATCTCAGTCAGAACTGCGTAATAGTGGCTTGCAGGCCACTGCAATAGTCAGACAATCCGCACATGCACACTGCACCCGCTAAAAGCGCACATGAATAACGGCAGCGTCACATTCTATACATAGGCAAAACTGAAAACACAGTGCGAACCCCCAAAGCAGTGAACCTCTCTCATCTTCCTGAAAAAACAGTCCAGAAAACAGAAAGAGATGACCATAGCCCAAACTACAATCTCGAGGAACAACCAGTGAGGATTATAAATAACCAGATGGCTAGAGGCAGACGTAAGAACACTCCCAACAAAAATCAGGACATAATGATCTCACCAGCAACCCCACAAAAAAATGGACACTTCAATTCACTAGATATACAAGAAAACGACCTCAAAACTATGTTTCTCCAGCTATTAGAGGCCCATAGAGATGAAATGAACAAAGCCCTCAGAGAAATAACCAAAGAAATCGAGACTAACCAAGAGGAAACAAATCGTGCACTCAGAGAAATGACCAGGAAAATTGAGGCAAACAGAGAAGAAATGCACAAAGCTCTCAAAGAAATGTCCACACAAATGAAGGCAAATAAAGAAGAGATAAACAAAGCTCTCATAGAAATACAGGCAATTATACCCAAAGAAGTAGAGGCACAATTAGTGATACACAGAGAGGAAACGGACAAAAAAATAGAAGCTATCATTGAAAAGCAGGAGTCCACATTCAAACAGATGAAGGAAATGGTGCAAGACATGAAAACAGAATTAGAATCGATAAAGAAAACACAAATAGAGAAAAACCAGGAGCTGGAGAACAAAGAGAAAAGATCAGGAACTACAAAGGTAAGCATCACCAACAGAATACAAGAGACGGAAGAAAGAATCTCAGGAGCCGAAGATACACTGCGGAAATTGACACGTCTCTCAAAGAAAAAATAAAATCAGAAAAGTTCCAAACACAAAACATCCAAGAAATCAAGGACACCATGAAAAGACAAAACCTAAGAATAATAGGAGTAGAAGAAAAAGAAGACATCAGGCTCAAAGGTCCGGAAAATATTTTCAAGAAAATTATAGAAGAAAACTTTCCCAACTTAAAGAAGGAGATGGCCATAAACATACAAGAGGCCTACAGAACACCAAGTAGACTAGACCAGAAAAGAAATTCTTCACGTCACATCATAGTCAAAACACCGAACCTACAAAACAAAGAAAAAATTCTAAAAGCAGCAAGGGAAAAAGGCCAAGTAACATATGAAGGTAGAACTATCAGAATCACACCAGATTTCTCAACAGAAACTATGAAAGCCAGAAGGGCCTGGACAGAAATCATACAGTCCTTAAGGGACCACAAATTCCAATCCAGACTACTATACCCAGCAAAACTTTCAATCAACATAGACGGAGAATTCAAGATATTCCAAGACAAAACCAAATTTAAACAATATCTACATAGTAACCCAGCTTTACAGAAGTTACTAGAAGGGAAACTCCAAACCAAAGAAAACAACTACGTCGAAGGAAACAGAGGAAATAGATAACTACACAACAAAAAACCAAAAGAAGACAAGCAATGAAACTCAGTGACACCACCAACACCACATCTAAAATAAGTAACAATTGTTGGTCACTAGTTTCTATCAACATCAACGGACTCAACTCCCCAATTAAAAGACACAGACTAACAGAATGGTTGCGGAAACAGGATCCAACATTCTGTTGCATCCAAGAAACACACCTATGCAACAAAGATAAACACTACCTCAGAGTAAAGGGCTGGAAAACTGTCTTTCAAGCAAATGGTTCCAGAAAACAAGCGGGAGTAGCCATCCTAATATCTAATAAAATAGACTTTCAACCCAAGTTAATCAAAAAAGATAAGGACGGCCACTATATTCTCATCAAAGGAAAAATCCACCAAGAGGACATCACAATTTTGAATATCTATGCCCCAAATACAAGAGCACCTACATTCGTAAATGAAACAATATTAAAGCTTAAATCACACATTGATCCTAAAACCCTAATAGTGGGAGACTTCAACACTCCACTCTCACCAAGGGACAGATCAACTAGACAGAAAACAAATAGGGAAATAAAAACACTTACAGAGACCCTAAATCAAATGGACCTAATAGACGTCTACAGATCTTTTCATCCAAACTCAAAAGAGTATACCTTCTTTTCAGCACCGCATGGAACCTTCTCCAAAATAGATCATATAGTTGGTCATAAAGAAAGCCTCAACAGATACAAAAAGATTGAAATAATCCCTTGTATACTATCTGACCACCATGGACTTAAGCTGGACCTCAACAACAACAGAAATAACAAACAGCCTACACGCACATGGAAACTGAACAACCTGTTACTCAACGACAGCTGGGTTAAGGAAGACATAAAGAAAGAAATTAAAGACTTCCTAGAATTCAATGAAAATGAAGGCACAACATACCCAAATTTATGGGACACACTGAAAGCAGTGCTCAGGGGAAAATTTATAGCACTAAGTGCCTGCAAGAAGAAATTTGTAACATCACATACAAACAACTTAATGGCCCAACTGAAAACCCTAGAAAAAAAAGAAGCAGATACACCCAAGAGGAGCAGAAGGCTGGAAATAATCAAACTCAGGGCTGAAATCAATCAATTAGAAACAAATAAAACTATTCAAAGAATCAATGAAACAAAAAAGTGGTTCTTTGAGAAAATCAACAAGAGAGACAAACCCTTAGCCAAACTAACTAAAAAGCAGAGAGAATCTATTCAAATCAACAAAATCATATATGAAAAAGATGACATAACTACAGACACAGAGGAAATTCAAACAATCATTAGGTCATACTACAAAAGCCTATATGCCACAAAATTTGAAAATCTAAATGAAAGGGACAATTTTCTTGATAGATTCCATCTTCCAACATTAAGTCAAGATCAGGTAGAAAGACTGAACAGCCCAATATCCCCCAAGGAAATTGAAGTAGTCATTCACAGTCTCCCCTCCAAAAAATGCCCTGGGCCAGATGGTTTCAGCGTGGAATTCTACCAGACCTTCAAAGAAGTGCTCACACCAATTCTCCTCAAACTATTCCACAAAATAGAAACAGAAGGTACATTACCAAACTCATTCTATGAAGCAACAGTCACCCTGATACCTAAACCACGCAAAGACCCAACAAAAAAAGAGAACTTCAGACCTATCTCTCTTATGAACATTGACACAAAAATACTCAATAAAATACTTGCAAACCGAATCCAAGAACACATCAAAGATATCATCCACCACGACCAAGTAGGCTTCATCCCAGGCAGGCAAGGGCGGTTCAACATACGGAAATCCATCAATGTAATCCACCACATAAACAAACTGAAGGAGAAAAACCACATGATCATCTCTTAGATGCTGAAAAAGCATTTGACAAAGTCCAACACCCATTCATGTTTAAAGTCTTGGAGAGATCAGGAATACAAGGCACATAACTAAACATAGTAAAGGCAATATACAGCAAGCCTATAGCCAACATCAAACTCAATGGAGAGAAACTTAAATCAATCCCACTGAAATCAGGGACAAGACAAGGCTGCCCACTCTCTCCCTACCTCTTCAACATAGTACTTGAGGTCCTAGCCAGAGCAATAAGACAACTAAAGGAGATCAAGGGGATACAGATCGGAAAGGAAGAGGTCAAAGTGTCACTATTTGCAGATGATATGATAGTATATATGAACGACCCCAAGAATTCAACCAGAGAACTCCTCCAGTTGATAAACACCTTCAGCAAAGTGGAAGGATACAAAATCAACTCAAAAAAATCAGAAGCCCTCCTGTATACCAAAGACAAAATGGCCGAGAAAGAAATTAGGGAAACAACACCCTTCACAATAGCCACTAACCACATAAAGTACCTTGGGGTGACACTAACCAAGCAAGTGAAAGACCTGTTTGAGAAAAACTTCAAGTCTCTGAAGAAAGAAATTGAAGAAGATCTCAGAAGATGGAAAGATCTCCCGTGCTCATGGATTGGTAGTATTAACATTGTGAAAATGGCCATCCTGCCAAAAGCAATCTACAGATTCAATGCAATTCCCATCAAAATACCAACTCAATTCTTTACAGACCTTGAAAAAAAAGATTCTCAGCTTCATATGGAGAAACAAAAAACCCAGAATCTCCAAAACAATCCTGTACAACAACAGATCATCTGGAGGTATCTCCATCCCCGATCTCAAGTTGTACTACAGAGCAATAGTAATAAAAACTTCATGGTATTGGCATAAAAACAGAATGGAGGATCAATGGAACCGCATAGAAGACCCAGAAATAAACCCACACACCTATGAATACTCGATTTTTGACAAAGAAGCCAAAACCATTCAATGGAAAAAAGACAGCATTTTCAACAAATGGTGCTGGTCCAACTGGATGTCCACATGCAGAAAAATGAAAATAGATCTGTATTTATCACCCTGCACAAAACTAAAGTCCAAGTGGATCAAAGACCTCAACATAAAACCAGATACTCTAAATCTGTTAGAAGAAAAAGTGGGGAACAGCCTAGAACTCATTGGCACAGGAGACAACTTCCTGAACAGAACACCAACAGCACAGGCTCTAAGAGCAACAATCAATAAATGGGACCTCATGAAACTGAAAAGCTTCTGTAAAGCAAAGGATACTGTCATCAAAACAAAACGCCTGCCTACAGATTGGGAAAGAATCTTCACTAACCCTTTATCTGACAGAGGACTAATATCGAGTATATACAAAGAACTAAAGAAGCTGAAAAGCAGCAAACCAAGTAATCCAATTAAAAAATGGGAAACAGAGCTAAACAGAGAATTCTCGACAGAGGAATATCGAATGGCAGAGAAACACTTAAAGAAATGATCATCCTCATTAGCCATCAGGGAAATGCAAATCAAAACGACCCTGAGATATCACCTTACACCCATCAGAATGGCCAAAATGAAAAACTCAAGGGACAACACATGCTGGAGAGGTTGTGGAGAAAGGGGAACCCTCCTCCACTGCTGGTGGGAATGTAAACTGGTTCAACCACTCTGGAAATCTATCTGGCGCTTTCTAAGACAATTAGGAATAGTGCTTCCTCAAGACCCAGCTATACCACTGCTAGGTATATACCCAAAGTTTGCTCAAGTACACAAAAGGGATATTTGCTCAACCATGTTTATAGCAGCTTTATTTGTAATAGCCAGAACCTGGAAACAACCCAGATGTCCATCAACGGAGGAATGGGTACAGAAATTGTGGTATTTTTACACAATGGAATACTACTCAGCAATCAAAAAGGAGGAAATCATGAAATTTGCAGGTAAATGGTGGGACCTAGAAAAGATCATCCTGAGTGAAATATCCCAGAAGGAGAAAGACAAACACGGTATATACTCACTTATATAGACCTATAAGATATGATAAACATAATAAAATCTATACACCTAAAAATGATAATCAAGAGAGCGGACATGGGGTAAGATTATCAATCCTCATTTTGAAAGACAGATGGGATGCACATTAAACATTGACAGGAGTCTACTGAGCGCAGTTGAAAAACTCTAACTAGCAGTGTTTTCAAAGCAAAGACTCATGACCAAACCTTTGGCAGAGTACAGGGAATCATAAGAAAGAAGGGGAGTTAGACTGATGAGGAAAGGATAGGAGCTCCACAAGGACCAAACATATCTGGGCACAGGGTCTTTTCTGAGACTGACATGCAACCAAGGACCATGTATGAATGTAACCTAGAACCTCTGCTCAGATGTAGCCTGTGGTAACTCAGTAACCAATTGGTTTCCCATAGTGAGGGGAACAAGGACTAGTTCTGACAGGAACTCAATGACTGGCTCTTTGGCCTCCCCACCCCCCAAGGGAGGAGCAGTCCTGTTAGGCCACAGAGGAGAGCTTTGCAGCCAGTCCTGAAGATACCTGATAAAATAGGATCGGATGAATGGGGAGGAGGTTCCCCCTATCAGTGGACTTGGAAAGGGGCACGGTGGAGATGAGGGAGGGAGGGAAGGACTGGGAGGGAATGAGGGATCAGGACAGGGCTGGGATACAGAGTTAATAAAATGTAACTGATAAGAAAAAAATAAAATTAAAATATATATATATATATTTAAAATAAAATTTAAAATATTTAAAATAAAATAAATTTAAAATAAAAATTTAAAATAAATTTAAATTTAAAATAAAAACTACAGCAAACAGAAAAACAAACAAAAAGAAACAGCCCCAGGAAGGGTAGTATATATGGAACACAAGCAGCAAGAAGGAGAACATAAGGTTGAAAGATTCTTGATTCTATAAATTCACAGACCTTGTCTTGGCTCACCAGCTCGCCTTAGCTTTTAGCTCAGCAGGAAACCACATGAAAAAACAAACAAAATGAAACATGGTACTTGAAGGTACATTTTTTAATGTATGGTTTGTTTCTCATATCTGTTGTTCTAATGACCCTTCTGGTTTCTGCTTTGTAATTACTAAAGGCTCAACATACAGTGGTCCTTTTTCCCAGGAGAAGAAACAGTTCTCTTTACATCATTGTTTGGTTCACTGGGGTGAGGTTACATACCACTGGGGTGAGGCAACGTGTTCTTGCATACAAGGTGAAAAATATAAGCAGACCTTAAGGCTGGTTATACAGTTTCATGGCAGAAGGCTTACTGATGCCATGCATTTGATTTCCAGAACTGAACTATACAAAAAAAGAAGAAAAAAAATATGGATAAAGTCAATCAGAGGATCTAGCTGGGGTGTTTATAATTAAAATTTATGAAGATCTGCATGTTTTCTCTTACCAATGGTAAAATTCTGAGATAGTTAATAGTCATAAGTCTCATGGCAAGGGTTGGTCTCCTAAGAGGGTAAAAAGAGAAAAAGAAAGAGAGAGAGAGAGAACACCAGAGCTAAATGGTAGGAAAACAAAGGCAGACAGACACAGTGAAATCTTAGTGTCCTTAGCCAAGGCTGTAGATTTTCTATGCTCCCATAACTTCCAGAACTGCCTCCTTAAGCCACAGAATTTCTGTTATGCTTTCCAGTGGCTTGAGTTGGATCTGTCACACCAAACATGAGGCAGGCCTCATCTTAAACCTTGGTGCTCCTCCACCCTGTCTTCCTTCTCAGTTATTGCTCAGTCTCCTCAGGTATCCAGCCTCTATCTCCATGTAGCTTCCTTAAAGTCCTTCCAGTCTTGTGAAAATCAATGGCAGAGCTGTTAATGACATGAACTTCAAGAAACAATTTGTGGCTGGACTTCAGCTCATTACAGACTCACTGCCTGGTCCAAGGCATGTCTGAGTCCCCAACCCTCTAACTATAAAACAATTGGGATGATAAAAATGCTACCAAAATGTAAGTACAACCTTTCTAAGTCAGGAGGGGATCAAATGCGAATACGTTTTTTTAAAAAAAAATCCTGAGGGTCAGGCAATGAGCATCATGTCTGCAGTCGGTCTTCACAACTCAGCATTCCAAAGTCTCCAAACTTGCCTAGGATATTTTTCTTCTGCTGACCAAATCGAATTAAAACAACAAACAAACAAACAAACAAAAACACTTCATATTTTCTTTCCCATTGCTGTCCCAGTGACTAATTTATCAATGCATAGCCAGGAAAAGAAAGTTGGGGTGTGTGCTCAGAAAGATGGAAATGAAAGCAAGATGTGTCTCCAGTGCTGGGGCTGTGTACTTTAAATGACTAACCTGAATTTCAATGCCTAGTGACTGTGGATGGGGTGAGGGATAGGTAGGTATGAGACTGGTTGCCCAGGCTGCAAGTTGATAGGTTTCTGTAACTCAAATATGAAGCTTTTCTGCTATCAAGAGTGTTCACAAGGTGATATATGCAAATCATTTGGTTTCCTTGGAAGACAGGTATAAGCAAAGTACAAAGTAGGATTAATTATTGATTATCTGTGGAAATGAGAAATGAGGAAGCCAAGATGCCTGCTTCCTTTTGGCACATTTTTACACTGCGCCTTTTATCACAGTTATTTTCCCAAACAGGCTATAAGCTCCTCAAGAACAGAATTTGGCCTTATGGGTGTTGCATCTCTTGTCATTCCTGGCAAGTAGATGAATGTTGAATGGATAATTAGAATGAATGCTGAATGGGTAATTAGAAGCATGGTTAATAATAAAACAACATTTATCTGTGTATGGAATTAAAAGTAAGCAAAACAGGAGACAGTGCATTTTTATGAAACAAAAAGAGGTTTGTCTTTGCAGAAAAGGGAGAACATTAGAGAAATCTACTACTGGTAAAATGCAGAGAACAATTGACCATAAGGTGTCCTGCCCTAATTGGTAAATATACAACTCATCCCCTATACCTAAGGCTCATGGAACATCATGGAATAGGGTGCAGAAAAAATTTAGGAGGCAGTAGATTAGGACAGCTGATATGAGATATTGTCTTCTGTATATGTCAGGAAAACCACACCCATGAACTCTCAACAAGAAGGTTGCCTAAACAAGACATGAACAAGGACAACTCCAATTTACATGCTAATATGGACAAGAAAAAAATGTTACACAGCCTCAACCCTTGATGAAGAGCTGTAGGCAATTCATGGCTGCTGAAAGAGGGAGAATCGGTCTTCTACAGGGATGAGACACCTGATAGACTCTCCAGTCTCAAATGGTCAATCCTTAACACACGTATGTAAACGCAACACTGAAGGAAACTGACAAGTTGTATCTACAAATTTATATTTATGTGTGTGTGTGTGTGTGTGTGTATGTAAAAATAATTAAATAAGAAATCATACATTTGAGAGAAGTGGGGGATGTGAAAGAAGGTGGAGAAAGAAGAGAAATGATGTAAATAAAATAGTCATATATGGAATTTTCAAAAACATAAATAAAAAGAATGAAATAATACCCTAAAGGACAGAGGAGGAAACAGATGTGCAAGCATACAGCCTTTGTGCCCTTGAAACCAAATCAGTACTTTAAGTTTACGTCATTTTGTTCTTATTTTACTTTCTTCTTTAAGGTTAAATACACATTTTCTTATGTCACATTTTACGAAAAGAATAAGCTTTGAGCTCAAAGATGAGCTTTCCTAAAGGCAAATTTAGATCAACACTCGATGTATTAAGCATATTTTTAATATAAATAATGGAACTTCCACACATACTTGTTAATAAGGTGGCAAGAATTAAATATAAAAACACCTATAATTGCTCAATAAGTGAAAGTTTAAATTGTTTGCAAAATCCTAATATGCCTTCGCTTCTTCTATTTGCTACTGCCTAGTGGACAAGGTTATGTCTCTGAACTCCTTGATTAGACACATTAATGCTAGTGCTTTGGTTTTTTTTCTTTATTCCAGAACCCTGAACCAAGAAAATGACTCTGCTATTTAGGGTAAATTTCTCTCAGTTACACCTGTCTGGAAACACAATCACATATGTGCCCAAAGGTGTGTCTCCTAAATGACTCTATATCCTGTCATGTTTACTATCAAAATTAACCACCATTAAAGCAAAACCATGAACATTTCTCTTTCTTAAGCCTTGACTTAGGATGAAGGTTTCTTAAGATAAGGTGCTAGGCAGACTCACAGAAGGAGAGAAACCTAACTGCTATAAATAAAACATGGAACAGTGACTTGATCAGAATGAAACAGGAAAGAGGGATTTGAAGCTGGCTCACAAACAAACCTACCAAGGTCAATCTCCCACAAATGAAAACTAGGCTAACAAAGTAGAAGAATATGCTTATTCCCTGGTTTTCATTTTGTCTCTATAACTTTATTTTACAAAATGACCAACATGCTTCTCCCCTAAGTCCCTTCTGCTGTAGCTAGAGGCATGAGACAAACAGAAGTACTTAGAGGCCTCTGTGAACTGCCTCAGAGATGAAGGTTCACTCCAGAGCTGGGAGTTCTAAGAACTGAACTATCCTTGGCACTAAGATGGGAATATCTGAGCCAGTCTTAGCAACTGGTATCTATTTCCTCTGAAGCTTTAAAGAAGGACCCCAAAGACCTGGGGCTGGTCAAAGAAAGAATTTATCTCCATCTTCTAATCTTCTGCACACACACACACTCTTCCCATCTTACCCTGGGACAAGTAGCACTCAGAGAACACTGTTCTTTGCAGTTGATAACCGAATACTAGATGCATAGCTTTGGCTATGAAGATGGTTACAGCAGTGGTTCTGAACCTTCCTAATGCTGTGTGACCCGTTGATACAGTTCTTCATGTTATAGTGACCCCTCAACTATAAAATTATTTTTGTTGATATGTCATGACTGTAATTTTCTACTGTTATGCAAATATCTGATATTCAACCCCTGTAAAAAGGTTCTTTGCTTCCCAAAAGGGTCATGACCCACGGGTTGAGAACTGCTGGCGTACAGTTTCATGGGCTTTTTTATAGTCCCATGAAATTCCAGCACTGAAATTATAGTTGACTGACACTAAAATTACTTTGCATCTTGAGAGTCTTTCAAAGTCAAACTTTCCTTCAAAGGTCCTACTGCAAATAGAGGCCATAAACAGTCATTTAACATTATAGAATTAGACATACTATGGACTCCTTTACACAGATTCCTTAACCTTCACAATAACTAAGAGGTATTGTGATCGCTGTTGTAGCATGGGTAAAATGGAATCTCAACAGATTAAGCAATCCGTAACAAGGCCAGAGTGTTACTGTAGTATGACTGCAAACCCCATGCTAATCATCTACTCCTGTCTAGTGTCTCACACTTGCTGGGTTCAAAATATGACTTCTGGAGTTGTCCTTGGAGCACCAGTGCAAAGCAGATACCCAAAACTTACTTAAAATCAAAGTAGATAGAAGGTCTGACAACCTCTGTCCCTTTTATACCCTCTCAGAATGGAATAGGAAAGTTCCGGACAGATCAGATAGGACATAAGAACTAAGGGTAGGACCCTGAACTGCAAAGTAAACTGGAGTCTATATATTATAGGCAACAGTAAAGTAGGTCCCTGAAAATGGTACCATTGCCAAAGAAGATGGCAACAGATAAGTTTTGAAGAGCAGTGGAAGGCAGAGAAGCCTTCCCAATTGAGTCCCAAATCTATAAGTTACTAATATGTGACCCTGGAATTGTCAGGTCCTCAAACTCCGTCTTGAAGTCTTGACATGTATGAAGCAGCCATTGCAAAGCCTGGCTTACAGCCTGCTGCAGAATTCAATAAAATAACATATGCAAATCAGTAAAAACTATGCCTGCTCTTGCAAAACAGACTATTCTAAATTTTAGTTATTTCTAGTTCCATGGAGATTTCCTGTAAGTGAAATCACACATCCCTGGTTCTTTCTATCTCCTTGTCTCATGCTGTGCCATTTTCTCAGAAGACTTGACTGTGATTCTTTGTAATAAATCATTCAAACAAGTGCATAAAAAGTTTCATGAAAAGAACCCAGGATGCTCAAGTCAACAGCATTCAAGGCAGAGTCAGATGGCTCCTTCTCATATGGGAATCATAGGCTGGGCTGGCAGGTGGATCCTGCTGTTTCCTCCTGGTTTTCATCACTACAGGATGGCATTGAGGTAAAGCAAACTCTTTCCCCATTTGCCTGAGGGGGGAGATGTCTAATTACCATGCTTCTGATTTCCCTCTGGGAAGCTGGCGCCAGAACCTAAACTCAGTTCTTCCCCAAAGTCTCCAGAGATAAGCGGTCTCAAAAGAGGCTCAACCACTGCTCTACACACACACACACACACACACACACACACACACACACACACTCACACGGGGGGGGGGAAGAGAGAGAGAGAGAAAGAGAGAGAGAGACACCTTTGAAATTACAGACAATGACTGCCAGCATCCACTCTGCCCAACCCAACTCTAAAACCTGGAGACCAGAATAGAGACAACACAGATTACTAGCAGGGCCACTTCCCCTGAACAGAATACCTCACAAGGCTTTGATCCTACCTATTGAAGGTACTCCATTCACGTGTGTTTTCCACCACAGCATTGGCAGCTCTTTAGTGAGCAGGCCCTGACTTTCACATTTCTTCGCACTGCTTTCAGAGAGCATGACAGGTAGGAAAAAGAACGCCTCCCACAACCTCCCTCCTTCCCCCTCAATATTTCTGACTAGGGCTGATTGGAGCCTCTATTCCCCGCCTGCCTCTTTCTGCTGCTCAGAGAAACCATACAGTTAAAACTGAGAAAATATTTCATCCCCCATAGGAGAAAGCAATTTGAATGTTTTAGCAGGGAAATCACTTCGAAATCATCTGTTCCCACCCACCCCCTTCCCTAAGCAGAGAAGCCAGGAAGCAAAGCCACATGCTGCAGTACAGACACCATCAAGAAGGAAAGCGGCACCCCAGGGATGGCAGGGAGGGTAACCGTGCTGTGTAAACACCCAGCCACTGTCCATTAGCAGAGGCTGGTTAACAGAACTGCAGGGTTTTCCTCTGGGCTTCAAAACCCAAGGGTTCCCTTTACTCTGGGAGATTGTCTTCAATGTTTTTCCTCCTGACATCTGCAGGTTTCATCTAACTGACTTCCTCTCATTTACAAAATGGATAATACTGACCATGCTAAAAGTAAGAATGAGTTCCAAACCAATGTCCGTCAAACGTGACTAGCACCATGCAAACCCACAACGAGGTTTGCTCTGACCACATAGGCCACGGAGGAGGATTTTGCAGCCAGGCCTGAAGAGACCTGATAAGCTAGGGTCAGATGAAAGGGGAGGAGGGCCTCTTGTACCAATAGACTTGGAAAAGGGGAGGGAGAAGATGAGGGAAGGAGGGTGGAATTGGGAGGGAATGAGGGAGCAGGATGCAGCTAGGATACAAAGTTAATAAGCTGTAACTAATAAAAAAATAAGAAACATTAAAAAAATAGACTACTAAGTTGCCAAATGTAATACATGCTAAGCTTCTGACATTATTTCTGGCTATTGAAAAAAAAAAAAAAAAAGGAACACTGGATAGCAGGCTTTTCTTTTTCTCTTATTCCTCACCCTTCTCCTTGCCTTGTCACTTCTTCCTTCCTTCCTTCCACAGGATGAAAGCTGGGGAAAGGTAGAAGAAGTGAGAAACTGTCACTACATAGTGGCCTATTTCTTCCAACTCACCTCTTTTATATTAACTCCAACCAGCTCTCAGAGCTAGGACTAATCTTGGGTTCCCTTTGAGAATGGTTGCGGGTTTGTTACTGGGGCAGTGGGAGCCGGCTCATGAGAACACGGAGTCAGCATCACTTGGCCTCTTACTGAAAATGAAGGCTCTCAGCACCCACCCCAGATCCTCTGGGTCTGTCCTCATGGTGAAGGCACCTTCAAGAGATAAAAGTGTAAATTAGTGTTTAAAGAGCAGTGACCTATGACACAGTGACATGTTTCATTCTTTTACTGTGATTTTTGTTTCTTTTTCCCACAACTTGTCAGAAATCTCTATAACAAACTCTACGCGTAAAATTAGAAGTTCAGTGGGTCAACTGATAGTCCATACATAGACTTATGTGAGCAGCACTGAAACGCCGTGAGAGAGAGACCATATCTGGGTCTTGTGAACCACTGATTGTCTCTAAGGTCCGGCTGGCTTGACACAACAGGATCAGTCTTGGACCAGAAATCAATAGGACTGGATTCAAAGTCTGACATTTCATTCTGCTGCCGCTGTGACTTCAGACAAGAAACCGACTTTCTGGTTTCTCATATCTGTAGTCAACAGCAACTTACCTTATCATATGAGCTAGTTGTCATCAGTAAATATTTAAAGACACTGTAAACTGCACAGCCACATTTGATTGCTGTTTATTATTGTGATTGGTAAGTTATCAGAGTTTAGCAATAGTTTCAGACTGGGAAAGGATAAATAAATTCAATCTATTTTAAAGAAGATTTTTTTTCTTATAAGAGAGGTGACAACTCAGTTCTATGACCTTTGAAAAGGAAAAAAAAGATAACAAAAGGATGGGTGGCTGGGAACATTCACTGAGAATGGCCAGGCGGTAGGCATTTTCACATGCATCCCTCTTGTACCCACAGTGTGTGAAAGTGCATGGACCCCTGGAGTGGGTACTCACATCCCCCCCTCAAGACTGAAAGACTCACACTTTCAACTACCAGTGGGTTCTCCTAGTAGGAAGCCCTCATTGTTATCACTGCAGCTAAAGAAAGTCACTCATCACAGCCTGTATCTAGTGATTGTTGGACATGAAAGCACCAAGACATGAAAGCACCACCCTCCCAACTCAGCACAGCTTAAACAGACTTACTCCTCTCTCTTCTGCTCATCTCTGCTTCTTCTTCCTTTGGTTAGGTTCTGGTGCCTACAACATTCCCTTATAAACAATCTGCCTGCCAACTTCTCTGCCAGAGGCAGCTGCCCAGAGAAGCCACCCCAGGACACACCCTCACACTTATTTTTGTGCCTTGAACCTGTCTTGTCTACCACTCTACACCCTCAAGGTGACTCACAGAGGAACAAAGACTCTAGGAGCTGGAAGCAAACTTAAGGAATATGTCATCCAGCTACCTCACTTAACAGAAAATATTCTTCGTTTGAACAGATTGGCTAAACTAACCTTGCTAGCTAATGCCAGAGCTGAAACCAATTCCCAGGTCTCTTGTATAATGATCTAAATTTTCTTTCTATTATACAATCAGATTATCCTAGCTGAAGTAGAGTCCTAGGGCCATACCTGGGGATCAAAGTAGCATTCTCTAAATATCAGCATAAAAAGTTGAAGGCTACCCTGGCTTTTTGTCTTGTCTTCAAAAGCAGATGTGCGTTTAATATTTTTAAATAGTGCTGGCTTCCTTTTCACCAATATATTACCAGATATGTCCACCTACACCTTTGATGACATATTTAGGTTGGATAATATCTTAAGACAGATTCAACAAACTCTGATCTTGGATTCTGTTGTTCTTAAATGGTAAATTCCTCAAAGGATTTCTATAAATTATCAGCCTGATAGCTGGAAAAATTGTCCTGGTTCACATCCTTGGTTAAGATGCAGAGCAATCTAAGAAGATTAGCAATGAAGACTCAGATATATATGGAAAGCTGAGCTATTCATTGTTCTTAGACTGTGTGCAGAGCCTGGCAATCTTTTCTGGGAAACAGATATTCCAGTCTCTACTCTGTAAACCCATAATACTCTGTGTGGATGAATCTTAATTATGTTGTGACCACAGTGGATTATGAGGAGCCATTATCTTCCCATATGGATGAGTTCTTTGCAGTCAGTCACTGTCCTTACTCACCAGCATGCCTACATCTGGGCAGCACTCTTCAGAAGGGTGCTAAGAAGCAATACTTCCTCTTGACTCTTTCCTACACATACTATTAATCAATCCCACCAGTGGAGAATAAGACCAAATTTGAGGCAAGCTTTAATTAAAAGTAGCCAAGTTGATGATGTCCATCTCTAGATTTTTCACAATATGGCCCCAATTCACTGTTTGCAAAGGATTAAAATCAACAATTCATTACATTTCCCATCAGGTCCAATCAGGCAAGCGTATATCCTGATAGACTCCCTGCTTGCCTGCCTGCCTCCTGCCCACGTGATTAAGCGAACCCAGTATAGTTGCATCGAACAAACGTGTTTAGGGAAGTAAAAACATGTGGCTCATTTCTCCCACAAACAATAGCCTCCGACATTTCAGGAATTATCTATCCCTAGCAAGGGTCCTTACAGATCAGAGGTATTTTTGTTTCATGAATCTCTGAGGCATAGTAATTGAAATTTAAAACATAACATTGACTCTCATAGTATCTTGTCCACAGAAGCCTTCAAGTTACTGAGGAACCCAAGGGAGTCCAAACAGACAGCAGCTTTAAGAAGTATCTTGTCCAGGGCTACTTGCCCCTGGGTAATTGGGTTCTGGAGATGCCATATTGCTCTGTCTTTTGTTGCTTGAGAAGAAGAAGAAAACAGGAAACAACCTAGGAACCTGCCACAGAGGGCCTCTGAAAGCCTCTGCCCTACAGACTATCAAAGCAGATACTGAGACTTAAGGCCAACTGATGGGCAAAGTGCATGGAATCTTAAGTAAGAAGTGGGAAATAGTAAGATTTGGAGAGGACAGGAACCCCACAAGGAGAGCAACAGAACCAGAAAATTTGAACACAGGGGTCTCCCCAGGGACTCATAGTCCAACCAAGGAACATGCATGGAGATAACCTAGAACCCCTGCACAGATGTAGTCAATGACAGCGTAGTATCCAAGTGGGTTCCATAGTAATGGGAAGAGGGACTGCCTCTGACTTAATCTGATAGGCCTGTTCTTTGATCACCTCCCCCTGAGGGGAGAGCAGCCCTACCAGGCCACAGAAGATGACAATGCAGCCATTCCTGATGGGATCTGATAGACTAAGATCAGAAGGAAGAAGAGGAGGACCTCCCCTATCAGTGGACTTGGGAGGGGCAAGCGAGAAGAAGGGGAAGGGAGGGTGGGGTTGGGAGGGGAGGAGGGAGGGGCTTATGGAGGGATACAAAGTGAATAAACTATAATTAATAAAAATAAAAAATTTAAAAAAAGTATCTTGTCTTGGTGCTAGAGAGATGACTCAGAGGTTAATACCACTTGCTGTTCTTACAGAAGACCCAGGTGCAGATCCTAGCTAAGGACACAAAGGTCACAGCTTTCCATAGTTGCGGATCAGATGCCCTCCTCTGGCAACCTGAAGCACCAGGTACCTGTATAGTGCATATACATACTGTTAGTGTACAGGAAATTCCACTGGCCTGCTTTCAGGGACCTGCTGCCTCTGCCACCACGATGTGTGCCAGATGTGTGCTGTGGATAACTGGACCTGCCTGCCACCCCAGCTCTCTCTGTTCTTGGTGTCCCCTCTCTCTATTCCTTGAGGGTGGCCCCCTCTTCTGCCTTCAGAGCTCTCTGTTCCCTGTCGGTCTGCCTGTATACATGTCCATTTGTCTGCCTCTACAGCAAGTCCTCACTCCTCTCCCCTCCCCCAGTAAGCCTCTTTTACACCAGATCTGTTGTTTCATGTTAAAGTGTTTCAGGGGTACTTGGCATGCACCCACCAAAGATATTCCCTGGCCTCATTATGTTTTATAACACATACATTTAGGCGAGCACTCATACACATGAAATAAAATGAATCAATCTTTTTTAAAACTATTATTTTGATTTATCTTTACACTTTACATAGTAGAAGAGGAAGCCAGAAACCTTAAGTGATAGAAGGATTAAAAGCTTATGTCAAAAGAATGTTTTGTTAGAACTAAATGCTTAATCCCTAACTCTGCCATCTTCTATAGGTAAGCATTTTCAGGTTTCTTTTTAGGTTTTAAGCCTAATGTATTGAAACCTGCAAAGATTCCTTTTGGTCAAAGACTCAGGCCAGATAAATCTGGATAAGCAGGTTCCAAAGTTCCACAGATAGTCCCAACTCTTCTAAATATGGGCCCTCAAAACCAAATAGAGTGCAATGGGATGGAGCAGCTGGTTGCTCACCACATGTCTTATTAAACAAGGAGTTAATCTGATCAGAGACTCAGTTTAGCTGAGGCTGACTATATTTCCTTAGGGTTTTTGCTGTCCCAGAGGGGGAGGGGAGTGAAGATGCAGATGAGAAATTGAAGTGCTCTCACTGAGACACGCCCAGATTTGCAATTCAGTGGCAAGTAGGTGGGAGGGGGTGAGAGGGGGAAGGACAGCTATGCAGCTGAAGCTCAGTGTCCCTGGGTCACTGGGGTTCTTTTTAACAGCAGTGACTGTTTAAAGGGATAAGGGGTCAGGGATCTAGGGCATGGTAAGAAGCACAAAATGTATGCTCTGTCACTATGGAGAGAGGGGCCTTCTGGGAAAAGCAGAAGATTGCATCACCAATTTGATTAGCAGAATGACTAGGAAGGGCTGGGGTAAACCCTATGCACTGTGATGATTTATTTTACTTTTTTTACAAATACTTCCACCTTCCATTGTTGTTGGTGTTGCTGCTTTTATTAGACAGGATATCAAATCCAAGTTAGGGAGAACTGAATAATCAGAAAAATATCATCAACCTTGCTATTTTGATTCTTGTGATGCTTCTAGAAATGTGCTTTGTATGAAAGTTTTTTTTTTTTAATACATATTCTTAGGATTGATAACCCAGCTCTGAGGAACTCAAAAGATACTGACAGGAGAGAATTAGCAGTGGACCCTGAAGGCAAAGATTGGAACACAGATGAGCTTAAAATACAGCAGAGGCCAGGCACCCTGTGGGAATGTATCAACATTAGAAATGAGAAAATCAGAAAATAGTAGATGAGAGAGATGCAGTAGAGAATTATCAAGAAGCCTGCTTTTAGGGTGAGAAAGAATTTAGAGATAGTTTATGTCCAAATTCTTGTTTGATAAAGAACTAAAAGGTACCAATTAATCACTTTATTAAGCTGAACAGATAGAAGCATTTTTTAACATCAAATCACATGTATATCTGATCATAATGGAAAAAAACTTGTGTTAAAATCTTTCTCCCAGGATGTCTTAATCTTGTCAGGAACACTGGCATTATAACTGCCAATGGCGCTAAATGGCACAAACTATGATAATCTCATTTGATTTAAGCAGCATACAATACCCAAATATCTACAACATCTATGTAAGTGACACAAAAAAGGTATAATAAACTTAAGTATGCCTAGCATTCAAGCAGCCCTTTATATTCTTCAAAATTCTTCCATGGACTTTCGAAGACTTCCCATAGGAACTAAAAAATCAGGTAATACTATTATGTTCATCTTTTCCCACTTTCTGTGTTTCCATTCTGTCATATTAATAAGTGGGAAAGGCTAAATATGTAAACTTAAGACTTGTGTTTATTAATTAGTTCTACAGCATTGGTTTCCTTACAGCAGAAATGCCAAAGTTCCATTGTAGACCTGTGCTTTGGATTTCCAAACCAGATTCTACGCATAATGGAGAGTCTGTCCCCCATGACAGGTCAACCTGAGAAATGAGGGCCATCAGGGCATCTGCCTCCTGTCACCACTGATCTTTTCAAACAGATCACTGCAATTAAATACAGCCATCCAAGCTAAAGACGACCATCAGTGTTCCAGTCCAAGAATCACGATGCAACTACCACATAATTCACAACATGTTAACTGGTCAAAACAAAACACACTGAACAATCAACTAGCAGATTCTAGTGAAAAGACAGTGAGCAACAAATAGGGGAAGAAAAGCTATTCTTGAGTTATTTCACTTTCATGTACTATGAGATAGAACAGATTTCCAGAAAAATCAATTTAAAGATTCATCTGCCTGTGAACTACCCAGAAAGATTCCTGTGACTTTTAATAAGATTATGAAACTCTTCTGTAAAGCAACTCACCTTAGATCCTTCACTGTACATACACATACAAAAAAGTACTTAATAAAGTCCTAAATATATGCTAAGTGTGTTAAATACTGGTTTTATCTATGGATCATACTTATGAGGGTTGTTTACCTTTATATAATAGAGTTCATATCATTTCAATTTCTGAAGGTTATGTATAATTCTGTAATTAGAAAATAACATTAATGAACTAAAGAACAAGAGGTTATCTAGTATAATGTTATAATTTCAGAACTAAAAGCTCAAGTAGAGACATAATTTGGTTCATTCAATTTACAGGGCCAGTTCTGACAACAGTAGCATCAGAGCTACTCCAGCTGCTCCTTGGTGTCCATGGGATAGGCCCACAATGACTCCGAAATCACTTCTTGCTCTAACAGCACCACTTTAAGAGCTAGACTGTCCTTAAATATTGTCTTCATTTATTGGTTGGTTGTCTCATTTATTGTTCAAATTAAGAGATTTTTTGTGGGCAAAATGGAATGCTACTGATAATTATTTTCACGCAGATATATACATCAGAACCTTAAGTGTCGTGTGACACATGATCTTGTGTTGGTTTGAATAAGAATGGTCCCTCTATTCTCATATATTTCAATTTTTGGCTCCCAGTTGATGGAACTGTTTGAGAAAGATTAGGAGATGAGTTCTTGTTGGAGAAGGTGTGTCCTTGGGAGTGGATATTGATGTTTCAAAAGCCTACACCATTCCCAATCTCTCTTTCTCTGCCTTGTGCCTGTAGATCAGATATAAATTCTCTGCTACTTCTCCAGCACCATGACTGACTGTTTGCTGCGATGCTCCCCACCACATTAGACATAAATTCACCTTCTAAAACTGTAATCAAAGCCCCATAAGTTGTCTTTGTCATGGTGTCTCATTACAGAAATTGGAAAGTAACTAGGACAACACTGTCCTTAAAAGATAATATGTTTGAAACTCTCATTAAAATCTCAAATTTTTATTTTCCAGTTACTAATATTTCTAAGAGTAAGAAATACATGGCCCAAAAGGAAATGAGCTGAAGCCTCTGAACACTGTTTAGCCTTCCAATAGTTTATGAGGTTATTTGAAAACAGTAAGTTTTAAACAATTCAGCATTTTGGTTAAGTGGCTAATGAAGGCCAGAATGAAAGCATTAAAAGGGCTTCACAATATCATAAAATGAAGCAAGATACAGAGAAACAAAAACTATGGAAGAAAAACTTCCAGGTACAAAAGAATGGAGAACTTCTCTATGGTGGTGTAGTGGCTAGTCACGTGATCCCCTTAGAATTAGTATTTAAATGAACAGCACCATAAAAGAGAGAGAGCATACAACAGAACAGATAAATAGAATCTATAGAATACTATCAAAGTAAAACCATCCTTCTTTACAGCTAGGTAAATGCTAAAATATAAGGACCCTTATCAAATATCACTTTCATGCTCCTGGCTTTGGGTTGGTAAATTCCCAGCCATGATAATGCATATTTATAGGAGGTTAAAAGCTAAATAAATATAAAGTGAACTATACAATTCTCTATGGTATGCTCTCTGCAGTGAATAAAGAATCTAACTAAAATAATTAGCCATTGTTGGGATAAGACTTTGATCATAGAATAATAATAAGATTAACTTCTAAACATCTCATGCAGTGGCACAGTATAAAAAACAAAGACACATCATTTGGTCCTTTTAGCAGCTTGAGACAGAGGGATTTCCTTATTTTCCCAATTTTAAGAATGAGATAAGAGTGGTCCTAGGGAATTAAAATTAGTTCATATTTACTGGAGAAATTAAGACTAGAACCCATTTCTTTGATCTCCTACTTGTCTCTTAATTCATTGTTCGTTGTCCTTGGATACCTAGATGGAACAGTTGACCTTGAGAAAGCTGCAGGGTTAGTGACTTCTGACGACTTCTAAAGTCCATCTGTTCAGCTTTCATAATCCCCTTCCCAACTCAAGGACAATCTATCTCACTCATCCCTACCCCATTCACCAACTGACCTGCCATGCTCTCTGAAAATTGCTACTGTGCTTTACCTTCGGAGTAACCAAATTCAATTACAGGTTCTGCCTTTGTGTTTTCTCAGCCCTTTTTCCTGCACAAATTGATGGTGACAGCAGCGATACCAATTCAATTACATACCATCTTCTGGTTTCCAGTAATGATTCTGAGTAGGTCAACGAGGACCAACTTGGAACAAGAATGACCATGAATTAAAAGGAAAGAATAAGCAATGAAAGCCTGGGTTACAAATCCATTTTTGCTTCTGGGGAAATTTTTAGTCATGTTATTACAGAATAGGCAGGATAAGTAAAGAAAAGGGTATGAAAAATAGTAGATTGATGCATCTATCAGGGAAGATATATGGACAAGAATGAAGTGCTTTAAAACTATGTGTCTGAGATGAGTGAAAACATCTCTAAAATCAAAAGGCTACCAAACGACTAGGTTTTACAGCAAACACGCCTTGAGATTTTAATTCATTTAACTAATGTTTATATATGAGCTATCACATAACAATTCTGATGAATCTTGGAAACACTATGAAGATGAAGAACGTTAAAGTGTTAGGAACATGACAGGCTACTTAGAAGTGACGGGATAGAGAAACTCTCTGAAAAGATAACCTTTGAAAACAACGAATGACATATGCACAGACATTATAAATTATAGCTACAACATACACATTACTAAATTTATTAAAGGTCAAACGAATGAAATCTGGCTACTTAGTGTATGTATATTTCTATCACAGACTTCAAAGGTTTCTACTTTAACAGTTGTAGCTTATCCAGTGTGATGGTTAGTTAATGTTACTTGTCAACTTAACAGACTCTATAATTGCTTAGGAGCCAAGCGTGTGGAGAGGCTTGTGGGACATTATCTAGATTTTGGTTAATTTGACAGGAAGAGATCTACCCACTGTGGGTGGCACCATTCCCTGGCTGGAATCCTGGCCTATATAAAGCAGAGAACAGAAATTGCAGTACCAGCATGTATTCATTTCTCTATGCTTCTTGACGGCAGAGGTAACTGCTTTAAACGCTAGCTCCCTTGATTTCCCCATGCCTTACATTACGAGCCAGAAAAGTTGCTTTTGTCAGAATACTTTATCATAGTGACAGGAGAAGAAATTAGAATATCCAGGAAGTAACTATAATGCTAAACTGAATCCCTGCAGCTTACCAATTCAAGCCACAGTTTTATTAGTTTTAAATTTTTATTTTCATGACAATCCCTGTGGAAAATAAGTCCTAAATATGCCTTCTCTCTGTTGTGCTGTTGTCCAGTCTTGGTCAGCCACTTAGCTTTTCATTAATACAGACATTTTTATGACTTCAACATTGACAGATCTGTATTTCTCTCAACTGTATTTATATAGAAAAAAGTTGAATAAGCAAAAATTTGTTCTTTCTTTGCTAAATCAAATGCCTTATCTGAATTTAATAAAGGTTTCCAATACAGCTTTAAGCCAATTCAACAAGTATTTGTGGTATAAATTATAGTGTGTTAAGCACCAACTGGAGGGAAAAATGAATACATTATTAATTTTGCTTTCTAAGACAAGATACTACTAAGATACTACTAAGACAGTGTAGTGTAGTAGGTAAACATAAGAATAGCTATAATTTGAAGATACTGTATTTATCCATTAGAGAGAAGTTTCTTAAAGTTGGGGAAGGTACAGATAAAGAACATCAGTGATAACAGGAAAATGATAAAATTAGATGAGGCTTGAAACAGAGTCAGATTTTAAGAGAGGCAACATCGATGAGCATTTCACTCTAAATGATACCACAATACAGTAACAGAAACAGAAGGAAAGAAAGCATGCTTTGGGAACTGCAAGATTCCAGCCTGGTTAAAATGCAGGTCACTAGGAAGAAAGCAGTAATAAATAAAATAGAGATAAGTAGGTCAGGACATTATTTACCTGTAATTAATAACAGGTAGATATTAACTAATAATGCTGGGAGGCAATGGGAAAAGAGCAACAAGGGGTCTTGAGTTAGGAAACCTTGAAGTGTAATTACGGTGAATTGGAAAGCAGTTGGAAATGAGGAGATATCTATTAATATATATATTTAAAGACTTGTTTTAATGGTGTGCACTGGGGGGAGGGGGAAATATGCACAAGAGTACAAGTGCCCATGGAGGCAGAAGAGGTCACCAGCTCTCTAATACCCAGAGGATATATTCAAAATCAAAAGTAAAGTGTTGGTATCATGAACAATTTTTAAAGAAAAACACAAACTTGTGATAGCACAACTAAGGGGACTTACTAAGTTGATAGTACAATTTGGGAGAAGGTTTACAGTCCAATTCTAGATGCACAATAAAGCTTAAGGTGTAACAATATAGAAACTTTTTTAAGGGGTACACAGGACCATGAGGGTGGGTTCTATAGCTAGAAGGACAAAATTCTAGTGTGGTCTCTGACTGATAGTATTGAGGTCAGGCATAAAATTCTTGTGACAGCTCCTGTAACAATAGGTAAGACGGAGGGAAGAGTCTGGGAAAATCATTCCGGGGAATTAAGGTAAGGTCTGCCTCCACAAACAGTGAAAAGGTTACCAGGACCTTAACAAAACCCACTCTCCATTCTCTGGATGGAATGCAGGTATTTCATTTTTTATCTCCTCCATTGGGGAGACATCCTTGCATGATTAACATTCCTGGTTCTCTGGGAACACAAGGACTCCTGTGCCCCCCCAACAATCGTGTATGTGGCTATCTATAAATCTGACAGACTAATTAATGTACAAGGGAAAGTTTTAAGGCATCATGGTATTCATATCATGGTGTAGATATTGCTGGCTACTTTCAGTCGGCTTTGTAGAAAGAATCAGGGACAAAAGCTGAGCAGAAAGATTGGGGAAAAAAAAAACAAACTCAGCACTTTGGCCAGAAGAAAGATACATGTAAAGTTTATAACGAGGAAGTCATGGCTTCTGAAGAGATCAGTGCCACTGAAAGGAAGCCACACTTGGCACTAAGACAACAGGAAAGACTTCAGGGCGTCTTAAGGATCTACCATGCCCCAAAACATAAGAGAACCTCCATGACAGTCTGCTTAAAAAGAGCAGTTTAGAAATGTTTCTCCATCTTAGCTCCTCTGAGGCACTATGTGTAGTCCAAGTGAATCGAGGAATTACCCAAGCTGCCAGCAGACCTCAGTGTCATCCATGTTAGTTTTTCCATCATACGGAATGGAAGAGTTAGGACATCATGGAGGCATCCTCTCAGATCTTAAAGGAAGACTTGGGTGACCAGGCAATGTGCAGCAGTCGGGAGTCCTTGGGGGGAAAACCTGCCAGGGGCGATGCGTAAGGATATGGAGTGAAGTTGAAGTTCTAGTGGAGACCCTTGGAAAAATAATACGACAACAGCATGTGTAATTCATTAGGGAGAGCTACCACCAGCCATCCGTGCAAGTCATGAAGAGAAGACAGGCAGACTGAAGGTAGCAAAGCTGTAAATGAGGGGCTTTCCTGTACTGAATGCCAGACAGGAAGCTACTAGAATTAATGTTTCTTTTCTGAGTTTTAGTCACATTTTGATTCAATTATTCTTGCTATTTTCCTATTCCTTTCATGAAGAACAGTAATATTCAGTCTGCAGTTGTATTTTGGGTAAATAAAGTTTTGGAGTGTGTGTGCATGTGTGAGTGTCTGAGTGTGTCTATGTGCATATGCGTGTGTGTGTGTGTGTGTGTGTGTGTGTGTGTGTGTGTGTGTGTATGTGTGTGTGTGTGTGTAGAGGCTCACAGCTGTAAGTTTCCCTTGAATCTCAGAGGAGACTTTGAACTTGGACTTTTGGACACTGCTAAAACTGGTGAGAATTCAGATATGTTTAGTCATAGTCTGAACATCATGAAATAGACAAGAGCTTTTTGAGGTGAGGGGTAACACATTAAGATAAGTTCATAGCTAAAAGTGACACTGCAGGATGGGGCCAAACTGGAGGAAGTGTGTTGTTTGGAGTATGTCTATAAGGATATTTGCTGCCCTGAGCCTCTCCCATCTCCTTTCTCTTACTCTCCTCTCCTTTTGGTTTGCATGAAGTAGTTGGCTGCCTCTAGCACTGCTCATGCTGCCATGATATTATGTTGCCACAGGCCCATAGCAATGGAGCCAAAACAAATTTCCTTCCTTAGGTTGATTTCTTAATTTCAATAAAGATTTATTTTTACTTTCAATTCTGTGGGTAAGTGTGAGTATATGCGCAGAGTACAGATGAGGCAGCTGGATCTCCAGGAAGTGGTGTTACAGGTCATTGTGAGCCCCCAATATGAGTACTGGGAATTGAACTTGGGTGGTCTGCAAGACTGGTATTCGATCTTGATCTCTTCCTGGATGCTGAGCCATCTTTCCAGTTTGCTTAAGTCAATTTCTTGTTGCTAATTTTTTCTAACAAAACTTGACTGACACAGGCATGCAGGTTAAGACCAATGCTGGAAACCTGGGAATAAGGCATTGAGAAGGGTTGAGTGAAAGAAATCATTTTAGAAGTGACAGCAGTGGTTCTGGAGAGAGTGAGAAAAAAATCAGCAAGGAATGATGAAAAGTGGAAACAACACCCGAAAAAGAAAAACGGAGCAATAAAAAGTGGGATAGCAATTTTCTTACAATCAAGAAAACGTTTTGGTATCACAAGCAACCTGGAGATATGTGAGGCCCCCAAAGTAAAAAGGCTATGCGATTTATTATTTAACAGTGGAGGGAAGCTTGATCAGAGCTTACAGCAGAGCACAGGTGAGCACGTTCATGCACAGGCCAAAGGGGCTGGACAGCCCACGTGGAAGTGTGAAGGTGGTCAAGTACAGCACCTTCACACAGCACTAGCAAAAGCATAAGAAGTAAGGTTTACTCACTGCCTTGTCCCATCACTATGCATGATGCAATTCTGTTTTACTTTGCTCTCATACCAACACTGTGGGAAGTGATATTCTTTTCCATTGTCAATGAGAGTCCAAGGTACGAGGAGCTTAAACAAGAAGCTGTGGGTCTAGGTAGGAAGTTAATGGAAAAGCTAAGTTATCCTGAGTCAGGTGTCTAGGAATAGTTTTAGCAGACAGGAAGAAAAATATCTCCTCCTCAAAAATAGAAAAGGAGAGCAACAGAACCAAAAAATCTGGGCCCAGGGGCCTTTTCTGAGACTGATACTCCAACTAAGGACCATGCATGGAGATGACTTAGAACCCCTTCACAGAAGTAGTCCATGGCAGCTCAGTATCCAAGTGGGTTCCCCAATAATAGGAACAGGGACCATCTCTGACATGAACTCAGTGGCTGGCTCTTTGATCACCTCCACCTGAGGGGGGAGCAGCCTTATCAAACCACAGAGAAAGACAAAGACACCAGTCCTGATGGACCTGATAGACTATGATCAGATGGAAGGGGAGGAGGACCTCCCCTATCATTGGACTGGGGGAGGGACATAGGAGAAGAAGAGGGAGTGAGGGTGGGATTGGGAGGGGCTGAGGGAGGGGACTACAGCTGGGATACAAAGTGAATAAACTGTAATTAATAAAAATAAAATCAAATTTAAAAATGGAAATAAAGAAAGGAAGAGATGGTAAAATATGTGTTCAAGGTGAAGATGCCTGCTGAAAGAGGTTGGTTGGTTCATCGTCCGTTGATTGATTGATTGATTGATTGATTGATTGATTGATTGATTGGAAAAACAGGGTAAAAATAAATAGGTGCAATACAGAGACAAGAACACAGAGATTCCATAATGGGATGTACTGAGACTATCCACCATGTATTGTTAGGGTGAAAAGGGAGAGGCATGTGGGGCTGGAGTTCATAGTTAGGAGAAAAGTTGAATGTAAAGAAATAATAGAGACAATGAACAATTTATGAGAATAAAATCCAAAGAAGGTGAAGAATCAGAGCTAGAACCTGGGTAGCAGGAATCCGTAGCCATTTCCTAAGAAAACAAGGATTGAAGAAATTCAAATTAAAACTTGAGGACCAAACTATTCATTATAAAGTCTCAATCACCTGGAAGGCAAAATCTTGTAAAGGACTAAGTCACAAGAAATATAATTAACCCTCCTCACAATATTCTCAAGGAAAAAGAAAGATAGTTATGAATCACTTTTCATACTCATGGGTAGAAAAGTTTACTGTTTTACTGAGTAGATTTTATAATAAGGAAGGAAAGAAAATAATATAATCAAACTGAAGAACCTTAATAAAGATGGTTCTATGGGAGAGTGGACTGGAAGTGACTATGGGTAAGCAAAGATAAAATGGCATCTTTTTCTGACCCTGAAAGAAAAGGGAGTAAAAACTGACTTGTTTTCACTGGAAGCTTGTGAGAGAATGTGGTATCCAGGAAGAAAATTCCAAATCGCTCATGGAATTTTTGAAGCAAGGTTTGAAGACAAAAGGAAATTTACTCCCAATCAAAGGAAGGTTCTGCATCGGGCATAAACAACACAAGACGGACTTTTAGAGGTCACAGCTGAATCAAATAAGGAGGCTGATACTATTTTAGGAAGAGGATTTGCATGCAGGGTTAAGTTGAACACAAACATGAGAGGAACAGGTACCTGAGGCACATAAATGGAACTTCTTAAGCAATAGAGTACAGAAAGTGCCAAGCAAATAGTGATTTATGTAGGCAATTGTAGAACAAAACAGTCCCCATGTTCTAATAAAAGAGTAAAGCAACGGGACGAGGAAAAAATGCTACTTCATTACCCTGCTCCTCCAAGAAGTTTATTGTACTGATAAAAATTCCCAGCTCCTGCTGAGAGAAGAAAGTGTGTGTGTGTGTGTGTGTGTGTGTTTGTATGTAGTCAATATATGAATATATGTTTACTTATATACAGATACACACTTGTTTAATATACTAAAATGTTTACGCTAACATGCATAGCTTAGTTCTGTTTCAAATTATATCATTTCAATATTTTCCTTCTTTGCTAGGTGTGGTGACTCACACCTGTAACCCCAGAAGCCATTAGGCTGAGGTAAAAGGATTGTCATGGGTTAGAATGGGCCAACCTGGGCTACACAGTGAGTTTCAGGATGTTAAAAACAGCACAGTAAGACACTGCCTCAAAACAAGAGCAACCTCCCTAGCATTCCCCTTGTTACTCAGCTTCTTTAGGTCTACGGATTGTAGTATGGCTAGTCTGTATTATATGGCTAATATCTACTTATAAGTGAATAAATACCATGTGTGTCTTTCTGGGTCTAGGTTATCTCACTTTCTGGGTCTAGGATGATCTATTCTAAATTCATCCATTTGCCTGAAAATTTCATGGTGCCCTTGTTTATAATAGCTGTATAGTACCACAGTCTCTTTATCCACTCTTTGGTTAAGGGACATCTGGCCTGTTTCTGATTTCTGACTATTATGAATGAAGCCGCTATGAAGAGAGTTAAGCAAATGTTCTTGTTGTATGCTGGAACATCTTTGGGGTACATGCACAGGAGTGGTATAACTAGGTGTTGAGGTAGAGCTGCTCCCAACTTTTTGAGAAAGCGCCAGATTGATTTCCAAAGTGGTTGTACACGTTTGCACTGCCACCAGCGATGGAGAAGTGTTCCCTTTCTCCACATCCTTGCCAGCATGTGTTGTCACTTGAGTTTTTGATCTTAGCCATTCTGATGGGTGTAAGGTGAAATCTGAGTCATTTTGATTTGCATTTCCCTGATGACAAAGGACACCGGGAATTTCTTTAAGTGCTTCTCAGCCATTTGATATTCTTTTGTTGAGAATAAAACAGAGCTCTGTACAGCAGGGTATCCCATTCTTTACTTGGATTATTTGGTTTGTTGCTGTTTAACTTCTTGAGTTCTATATATATATTCTGGATATTAACCCTTTGTCAGATATAGAGTTGGTGAAGATCCTTTCCCAGTCTGTAGACTGTTGTTTTGTTCTGGTGACAGTGTCCTTTGCTTTACAGAAGCTTCTCAGTTTCATGAGGTCCCATTTATTAATTTGGATCTTAGAGCCTGAGCTGTTGGTTCAGGAAGTTGTCTCCTGTGCCAATGAGTTCAAGGCTCTTCCCCACTTTTTCTTCTAGTAGTTTAGTGTGTCTGGTTTTAGGTTGATGTCTTTGATCCACTTGGACTTTAGTTTTGTGCAGGGTGATAAATATGGATCTATTTTCATTTTTCTACATGCAGACATCCATTTAGACGAGCACCATTTGAAGATGTTATCTTTTTACCATTGTATGGTTTTGGCTCCTTTGTCAAAAAATAAGTATCCATATGTGAGGGGGTTTATTTCTGGGTCTCCAATTGGAGGATGCTTAATTCTCACTCAGAAGGACAAATAGAATAGACACTGGAGATGGTTGAAGAGAGGGAACAGGACAGGAGCCTTCCATAGATGACCTCTGAACAGCTCTGCCCAACAAAGAAGATGCTGAGACTCACAGCCAAACTTTGGGTAGAGTGCAGGGAGTCTTGTGGAAGAGTCAGGTAATAGAAGGGCCCAGAGAAGATATGAACTCTACAAGAAGACCAACAGAGCCAACAAATATGGGCCCACAAGGGCCTGTGGAGACTGATGCATCAACCAATGACCATGCATGGAGAGGACACAGGCTCTCTGCTCAGATACAACTGATAGACAGTTCAGTCTCCTTGTGTATCACCTAGTAATGGATCCAGGGTCTTTCTCTGACATGAACTCTGTTGCCTGCTCTTAGATCACTTCCCCTGGGCAAGGTGGCCTTGCCAGGCAACAGAGGAAGAGGATGCAGGCAGTCCTAAAGAGAATTGATAGTTTGGGGTCAGTTGGAAAGGGAGGAGGGCTCCCCTTTCTGAGGACTAGTAGACAGGGATAGGGGGAAAGAAGGGAAGGTGGAAACTGGAGGGGGGAGGAGAATATGATCAGGATGTAAAATGAATAAATTAATATAAAATGGGAAAAAGCAGCAAAAATATTTTCATTCGTTGAACTTATCACACCTAACACTTTATTTACATTTTCTGTTTCTTCATCCTCTGTCTCCTCCTTGTTATATAAGGTAAGTGAAGGCAGGAACTTTGGTAAACTCATTGTTCATTCCTCAGGCTCTAGAACAAGTATTGTATATATAACAGACATCCAACAAGTAGAGATTGAATCAGTGACTACTTTAAAAGTATTCAAACAAATTTAAAAGATGCATTAAAAGCTCATAGAGACTCTTATGAACCAGAAGAAGAAACATATACCAAACAATGTATTGTAGTAAAAGCAGATAAAGATCAACTGTGCTTCAGTTGGGAGCATCAAAGATAAAATTACAGACTAGATGACTTGTCCCCCAAGCCCAGAGCTCTTATTCCAAAAGATCCATTTATGAGAGTAAAAGTAAAACCAAACAACTTGTTTAATTTTCTTTTCAAAGTAAGTTTTAAGTGTACATATGAACTGTATATACAATAGTACAAGTACAAAATACTGAATAACAAATTAGCATGCCTAAACTTGTGTGACATATTCGTAACTTTTGATGCATGTTTTATGCAACCAAAATGAAATTTTAAAATTGGACTAATAGATTAAAACCTTAAGTTGTATCTTAAAATATAAGTTCATATCAGAAACAGCCCCTGTTCCCCTTACTAGGGACCCACTTAGACACTGAGCTGCCATGGGCTACATCTGTGCAGGGGTTCTGGTTATATCCATGAATGGTCCTTGGCTGGAGTATCAGTCTCAGAAAAGACCCCTGGGCCCAGATTTTTTGGCTCCTGAACAGAAGCCGCATGGCACATTCTGGAACAAAGATAGCAGTCTCAACCTATGAAAAGTGATAGACTAATCTAGAGAGTAAAAGCTACTTCATCAGCCTGAGTTGATGAACGAAAGTGTAGTGAACACAAGAAATCCATAGGAAATGAACTAGAAAGCTGTTCTTTTGGGGAAGAGCTATAAGCAAAGGGATGGCAAGATGAGAGTTTCCTTCTTAAAATTAATTTATTTTTTATTAATTACATTTTATTAATTTTGTATCCCAGCTGTAGCCCTCTCCCTTGTCCCCTCCCAATCTTATTCTTCCTCCCTCTTCTCCTCCCCAAGTCCACTGATAGGGGTGATCCTCTTCCCCTACCATCTGACTCTATCCTATCAGGTCTCTTCAGGACTGGCTTCATTGTCCTCCTCTGTGGCCTGGTAAGGCTGCTCCCCCCTTAGGGGGAGGTGATCAAAGAACCAGCCACTGAGTTCATGTCAGAGAAAGCCCCCGTTCCCCTTAATAGGCAACCCTCTTGGACACTGAGATGCCATGGGTTACATCTGTGCAGGGTTATCTCTATGCATGGTCCTTCATTGGAGTATCAGAAAAGACCCCTGGGCTCAGATTTTTTGGTTCTGTTGCTCTCCTTATGGAGCTCCTGTTCCCTCCAGGTCTTTCATTTCTCCCTTCTTTCATAAGATTCCCTGCACTCTGCCCAGAGTTTGGCTATGAGTCTCAGCATCTGCTTTAATACCCTGCTGGGTAGAGTCTTTCAGAGGCTCTCTGTGGTAGGGTCCTGTCCTGTTCCCTGATGAGAGTTTCTTTTAATTAGACTATTTACCTAGTAGAGGATAAATTTGCAGGGCACAGCCACAGATTTGAACAGCACTTAGGAAATGCTTTTACTCTTTCAAAGATGACGCGGGTCTGTCTAAACTAGGGCTGGATCAAAATGTATGGCAGAGAGGAGGCACATTTGGAACTGTTAAGTGAATTGCGCTTGGTCTAAAGTTGCCTTCATAGACTAACTTGTCCTAAATATTTCTCCATACATAATGAACTGTAGGCTAACTTTGTGTGTTAACAGACTACAAGGAATTCTCATACCATTCACCTGAAACTCAGCCAATCAGAGTAGCCAACCTCCAGCAACCCGAGGCAGCCAACTGTTCAAACAAGGTTCAAATAAGGAAAACATCAAACTTTAACCAATCAAACTATCTCTGTACCTCACTTCCACTTTCCATATGTCATTTCCTCTTCTCTGACTATAAATATAATCTGTCCATGTGGCAGGGTGGAGCTTCTGAAACCATTTTCAGTGCAGACTGCTGCCCAATTTTTAAATTTCAATTAAAAGCCAATTAAGATCTGTAAAGCTAGATTTTTTTTTGCAATTTTCTCTTTTAGCCAAACATAATTTGAGGTAAAATCAGTAAGTCTTGGTGATAATTAGACATGGATTTCATATCTTAGCTATGTGCAACTGTGAGAACAGAAAACCTGAAATAATTGTGAGAAAGAAGTTTACTTCTTTGACACATCGTAAGAGTCAGTTAGCAGTGGCTTTCCTTTCAGAGGGACACAACTTCTCCTACCTCCTCACTGTGCTACCCCTGGTGTGGACTTTCACCTCTTAAATTTAATGGCTGCTAGTGCCCAGTCCATGCCCCTATCATACAGACAGTAGGATGAAGGAAAGGTAAGAACGGGATACACTCAGCATTTTAAAGAAACTTCCTACAAGGTTTGCATCTACAGTTCACCAGTGTTGTCTGACACTGTTCCTGAGGAGACATGAACAGATGTCTATTCGGCCCAGATAAAGAACTGAATACTAAGTAAAGTTTGGGTACCACTGAAATCCACGTTGATAAACCAATGAATCTCACTGGGGTTACTTACAGGAATGTGGGTGCAGAAATGACTCAAAGATGCTATGACACCCAAAGCTAGTACGGGAGACAAGCTCACAAAAGCTAGAAATCTGGAGCATACTGCATAACGGCAACAGCTCAACCTGTTGAAAAGTGTCTTTTCCAGGCAGCTGGCTCAGTTGATCTCTGCCTCTCCCAGGCAGCCCAGCTGCTCTCCCCCTCTCCTAGGCCGCTTTGCTGGTTTCTGCCTCTTCCAGGCAGCTCAACTCTCCTGAGAGTGTCTCTTTGCAGTCCTTACTCCCTTAAAAGCTTAAAGAGGGAGGGTCCCAGAGCATCTGGTCAGTTTGGGGGACTCCTTGAAGCTTTTGGGTTGTCGCTCATTTCCTGACGCTCAGTGAACCTCCCTTTGTGCCAAACCTCCCTCCCAGGTGCTTGCCTTTAATCCCAGCACCTGGGAGGCAGAGGCAGGAGGAGTTTTGTATGTTTGAGGTCTCACGCTGAGACCCAATCTCAAAAACAGTCTCTCAAGTCTGTAAGGAGCTTCCCTCCAAGACAGATTGTTTTACCTGAGAGGATATAGCTATACCACACCCAGACGGCCCTTGTTGCAAGGCAAGTTGTAAAATGCAAGGGCTTATTGTAAGTCCCAGAATAAACATTTTGCCATCTTACTTTTGAAGCAGGAAAGTAAATATTAGATGGCAACTAACATTCTCCATTGGGAGAAAAGGAAGACGGCTCTAAAAACGACACGGAGACTGTTCTATCCAGCAGCATCAGCGGTGATAGTAGATGAACCCCACTGGCTGCTTAGTCCACCGGGCAGCTCAAGGCTGGGCCTGGAGCCCAGGGCTGGCTTGGCCATAGTGGAAACTACTATAAGGGCTCGTGCTGCTGGGAACGCAACTTGAAGGCTGAACTGTCCTTGGCAGAACAAATAGCCAATGAGAGGTTTGGAAATTTGAAACTAAGACACTCTGAACACCCCAAATCTCCTTCCCCTGTCATAGTCACTCTCACCATTGGCGGTCTGGACTGCAGTAGGCAGTAGCTGGCCGTACTACATGGAAATTCATCAGCAAAGGAAGACAGCTCAGCAACTCATCATCACAGCTCCAAAGAAAGGGGGAGGCGCGGTACGGTCAGGAACTCACACCGCACGTCCTTCCACCCCTGCTAGTGCACTGCGAAGTAAATGACCCCTTAGAAACACGGAAAGTGCGCTGTGCTTTGCGGCTGAACAAGTACCATGTTGCTGCTTCCCGTTCCGTGCCTCAGACCCCGAGCCACACACACTGTGGAGATAGCAGACGTGAGTGAGTTTAAGGCAGGCTGAACCAGATCCAGAACGCCAGGAACCCTGACATTAGCTGGGAAGGGGCGACACGGATCACAGGAAGTTTGCGACAGAACTAGGTGCAGGGTCCCGAAAGCAGAGCTAATCTAAAACACACGGCATTGGTTCTCCGTGAGGAAGAAGCATTGGATGAGAATAAGATACGCATTTCAGTTTATTGAACACAGCATCGGTTTTAGTTAACTACTCCTTTGTGCTTACATAGTTTTTAATGTTTAATTTTTATTTTCACTTCTTTTTTCATATTTCAATCTGCTCTTTGAAAATGTCCTACGTGTATGCTTTTAACATATCCACCTCTATGCCCTTGACACCCATTCCATCCAACCCCCACCTACACTCATGTCCTCTTCCCTGCTTTAGGAATTCTTTTGCGCCCACTGAGATTAATTGGTGCTGTCAATATGTGTGTGAGCATAGTGCCAACCGGATCATGGGCAACCTACCAAGGTCCACATCCCTGAGGAACACTGACTCACCTACCCACATCAACCAGCAGCTTTTAGTAGCTTCCTAACTAGGAGTGGGCCTTTCGGAGCTCTACACCATCAGTGATGGGATTTTTGACTGGACTGAGTTCGTGCATTTCTTGTATAGGCAACAGCAGCCACCGAGTTCATGTCTGCAATGGCCCTGTCGTATCCAGAAAACAGTGTTTCTCAGCAGTGTCCTGAAACCTCTGGCTCTTTTCTCCCCTTGCTCCGGAATGCTCCTTGATGCTTGCTTTCGGAAAGGGACTGTGATACAGAATGTCACATGTGTGGATAAGCGATTCACAGTTACTCACTCTCTGCACTTTGACCAGATTGGAGTTTCTTTATCATTTTTTATTCACTGTGTCTTAGTTGGGATTACTGTTGCTGTGATGAAACACCATGACCAAAACATCAACTCTGAGACACAGGATGGGTTCACTTGGCTTACATTTCCACATCACTGTTTAAACACTGAAGGAAGTCAGGGCAGGAACTCAAACAAGGCAGGAACCTGGAGGCAGGAGCAGAGGCAGAAGCAATGGAGGGGTGCTGCTTACTGGCTTGCTCCTCCTGCTTGCTTTGCCTGACCTCTAATAGAACCCAGGACTACAAGTCCAGGGATGGCACCACCCATAATGGGCTGAGCCCCCTGCATCAATCACTAATTAAGAAAATGTCCTACAGCTGGATTTTATTGGGGTACTTTCTTGATCAATCTTTCCTCCTTTCAGATAACTTTAGCTTGTGTCAAGTTGACATAAAATTTTCCAGCATGAATTGCAAAAAGCAACTTCTCTGGTGAGAATAGATAGCCACATTAATCTTTGGGTATATAATTACGCATCTAGAGGCAGCTGGATATTATGTTCACTAGGCAAAGTAATACTTGCAGACTCTCCCTTGGGGTCAATGGACTTTCCTAGCCATTTGTTTATGTTGAGGTTTATACTATAAGATTTGAGTTACATCCTATGTAGTAGCCTTAAATCTGAGTCACAGGACATAAAGATATCAACCTAAAACTGACCTGGAGAAAGCTTCCTCCCTTTTGGCTAGCTTTCATAGTGCCAGGAGCTGCTATTCAGGCTGCTGAGGGATGAAAGTAATCAATAGTAATCACTCAGTTGTGAACACTGAAAGCTACAATAATGACTGACCTGGCAAGACATGCCCATTGATGAATTGTGTCTTGAATGCCATGGCAGCAACCAACAGTTTTCTTATTGGATTTAAGGCCATCTCCAAAGAAAGGAAGTTATACCTGGCACTAGCTTTAGCTTCTACTTTTTATATGCATCAACCTTGTTTAAATGTTTTAAATACTTCCATTGTTCATATTTCAACATTTCTATTAATATGTAAACTTGTATGTTTATTTATTTTAGGTTTATTCTATTTACTTTAAATGTATGAGTCCTTTACTTTCATGTATGCATGCACACTATATATGTGCCTGGAACCCACAGAGGTCAGAGGAAGGCATCAAGTCCTTTGGATATATGTTATATATTATATATTATATATTATCATATCATTTTCTCTTCTGCTTTTAATACCTCTAATCATATAGATTTCCCCTACACTGTTGTTACTCTAGCCCTTCTAGACAGTCCCTGTCCACTCTTCATTTCACTATGTAACTATTCCATGTTTTCTCCAACCAGGACCCTAGAACTCCTATATCAAAACCTCATAGGAAAAAAGAATCAAGCGCACAGTGTCTTCCCCTGCAGCTAACAATGGGTCTACTGTCAGAGCACCATAGCAGTTAATGTAGTCAATTCTCTCCCCTGAACATGAATCCAAGAGAAGTCAGCTTACCAGAAAGACACTCTTAAAATAAAACAAAAAGTTGGAAAGGAATAAAGCTACAAACAGGAAGATACATACATCCCAACAGATGCAAAACACAGCAAAACAACAAAAAACATCAGCCAATTACACAACACAGCACTACGACAGCCTCCTAAAAAGGCAGCCTTTTAACCCAGTAAAATAAAAATAGTGAGATGGCAGAACTGCCAGGAAAAAATTTCAAAGTCCAGTTGTGTTTGAAATAATATTTTTCTTATTTTTTGAAAATTTCTCATAACATAATTTGATCATATGCATCCCAACTCCTCACAGATCCACCAACTTCAAGGGTTTACTCTCCTTTTTTAACTCATCAACTCATCAAGTCCAGCTGGTGAGTTGCAAATACTCTTGGTGGTGGTAGGCCTTCCAAGGGTCACACTCTATTTTTTTTTCTTTATTAATTACACTTTATTCACTTTGTATCCCCCCTGTGGTTCCCTCCCTCCTCCCATCCCAATACCTCCCTTCCTCCACCCTCTGCATGCATGCCCCTCCCCAAGTCCACTGATAGGGGAGAACTTCTTTTCCTTCCTTCTGATCCTAGTCAATTAGGTCTCATTAGGAGTGGCTGCATTGTCTTCTTCTGTGGCCTGGTAATGCTGCTTCCCCCTCAGGGGGAGGTAATTAAAGAGCAGGCCAATCAGTTCATGTCAGAGGCAGTCCCTGTCCCTATTACAATGGAACCCACTTGGATACTGAACTGCCATGGACTACATCTGTGCAGGGGTCTTAGGTTATCTCCATGCATAGTCCTTGGTTGGAATAGCAGTCTCAGGAAAGACCCCTGTGTTCAGATTTTTTGGTTCTGTTGCTCTCCTTGTGGAGTTCCTGCCCTCTCCAGATCTTACTGTTTCCCACTTCTTTCCTAAGATTCCCTGCACTCTGCCCAAAGTTTGCCCATAAATCTCAACATCTACATTGATAGTCTGCAGGGCAGAGCTTTTCAGAGATCCTCTGTGTCAGGCTCCTGACTTGTTCCCTCTTTTTTCCTTCTTCTGATGAAAGAAAACTTACTGTCCCTTTCCCAGCAGCTATCAGTTACCCATCATTCCTTGGGTAGTGGTGGAATCTTGTGTCTATGGACACACCTCCATTCTGTCTGGCTAGAACGTGTGCAGATCTTGAGCATGCAGTTACAATGTCTGTGAGTTCATATGTGCAGCTGCCCTGGTATAGCCTCAAAACACTGTTTCCTAGTCATCCAACACCCATGATTCTTACGGTCTTCCTGCACCCTCTTCAGTGATACTCCTCGAGCCCTGTGTGGGAGGGGTATTATAAGAAGAGATCTTTAAACCTACTTTATTTGGGGTTCCTTAAGTTTCTACCTCCCTTCCAACTCCCCAACCCTTGGTAGGAGAGAAAGAAGGTTAGTAGTGACAGGGGATATAGACCTCTTTAGATGTAGTTCCCTGGAGGCAATTCCACTCTTCATTGTCAGGATATCCGAGAAACAATCAGAAAACCAGCAATAGCAAAAGCAGCAACAAAGATCACCAGCAGCAAGGGCGGCAGCAACCTCCTTGTTCTCTTTTCTCTCTCTCTCTCTCTCTCTCTCTCTCTCTCTCTCTCGGTTTTTACTTATACCTTCTCAGAGTCTGCACAAGGATGTTTTTCAGCTGGCAAAAACCATGCCCCTCTTCCTGAAAAAGGCAGTTTCCAGTTGACAAACATCACACACCCTCTTATGAAGCTGTTATCAGCTGGCAAAGATCATGTGCCACTCATGGGGCTATTATCAGCTGTGGATGAGGCTTTCCCTCATCCACACTTGGGATTACAACAGAACATACCTACATAACATAATATAACCAAAAATTCCACTACAAGGTATGATATAGATGTCCCATTTAAGTCTGAGCATAGAGTCTAATGGTTAAAAAGTTTCAAAGGTCAAATAGAAAATGCAACGTAGACAAGGTATTTAACTCAATATATAGAAAGAAAACTTACAAAGTCAAGTCAACTCATAGAACTAGAAACTTACCACAAACCTAGACATATCTGGGAAGAAGAAATCTTAATTGAGAAAATGCCTTCACAAGACTGACCTGCAGACAATTATCTAGAACATTTTCTTGATTAATGGTTAATGTGAAAGAATCCCACCTACTGTGGGCCTGGCATCCCTGAGCATATAGTCCTGGATGGCATAGGAAAACAGGCAGAACAAGTCACGAGGAGCAAACCCTTAAGTAGTGCTCCTACATAGCCTCCACATGAGTTCTTGCCTCCAGGTTCCTACCTTCTTTGAGATCCTGTCCTGACTTCCCTCAGTGATGGACTGTGATGTTAAACAATAAACTGAAATAAACCCTTTCCTCACCAAGATGCTTTTGGTCATGGTGTTTCAAAACGGCAATAAAAACCTACCACAGTTACAAAAGGAGATGGTAGAATTGGTATCTTAGAGGAAAGATCATAAATTATAGAAGAAAAATTTCACCAAAGAGAAAGAGAAACTAAAAAGTTGGACAGACTTTCCTACAGCCCAAACTGATGGATATTTTTCTCAAATGATTCCCTCTTCCCAAAGGACTCTAGCTCAGTGGTTCTCAACCTAGGGGTCACAAACCCCTTGGGGAGTCAAATGACCTTTTTACAGGAGTTACATGTTAGATATACTGTATTTTAGATATGTACATTACAATTTATAACATCAGGAAAGTTACATTTATAAAGTAGCAATGAAAATAATTTTATGCATGAGTTCACCACAACATGAGAACTGTGCTAAAGAGTCCCAGCATTGATCTAGCTTGTTTCAAGTTGATATAAAATTAACAAAGGAGGAAAAGGTTAAATCAATAAGACATACATAGATGAAAAAAAAAATCAGTGAACATAAAACCCAAACTTCCAAGAAGTGTAAGAAACACTTAAGAGACCAAAGCTACGAATTCTTAGGATAGAAGGACCTGGTGAGAAAAATCTAATAGTTTAGTCAGGCGATTCAATGAAATAATAATCAAAAGTTTCTCAAGCCTAGACCTAGACATCCAACCCAGAAAGCACTTAGTACTACAAAGTGAGATGACTGGAGAAGAAACTCTTCACAACGTATCATAGTAAAGATGTTAAAAGTACAAAGCAAAGAAAGAATATTAAGAAATCCTTTTCCTGCTACTGGGTTGCCTCTTCTGGCCTTAATATGAGGGTGTATTCCTAGTCTTATTGCAACCTGATACTCCATGTTCAGTTGATATTCCTGGGAGGCCTGCCCTTTTCTGAAGGGAAACAGATCTGGGAGAGAGGGGATGGAGACAGAGAAGGGCAAAAGGGAAAGTATGCTTAGGATATAATATCTGAGAGAAGGAAAAAAAAAAAAAAACCAAACCTAAAGAAAAAAAATCACTGCTAACATACAGAGGCAAAAACATCAGAAAAACATTCAATCCTTGTCACTGAAAGAATAAAGCCCTAGCATAATGCTGGCAACACTATTTTGCAAGACTGGAGCAGTGCAGGGTCAGAGGCAAGGCAGGACAGATGCCCAACAGCAGGATATCTGCGGTTGGGCGCCTGAAACATCTACGTGACTCAGCTCACATCCGTCTTCCCGCCTTCTCTGTTTCGAATATGTGACCTAACTATGGCTTTGTTCAAACCGCCCAATCAGATCCCTGTAACTATGCTTCTCGCTTCTGTAACCGTGCTTCTTGCGCTTCTCGCTTCTGTAACCGTGCTTCTTGCTCCCGAGCCCTATAAAAACCCGTCACCCCAACCGAGAGGCGCGCAAGTCTTCCGAAAGGCTTTGTCGCCCCGGGTACCCGTGTATCGAAATAAACCTCTTGCGGCTTGCATCCTAAGGCTGGTTTCGCTGTTCCTTGGGAAGCGGGGTCTCCCCGTCTAGAGAGGCTCTAGCGGGCTACCAGAGAGTCTTTCAGTCACAACCCTAAAAGCCAACAAAGCATGGAATGGTATATTCCAAGCCTTGAAAGTAATTGATTGTCAACCAGAATTGCTATATGCATCTAAATGATCTACTAAAATAGATGGAATAACAAGATCATTCAAATACAAATTAACACAAGTTAAGGTAATTCATGATAGATCAGCTAGCATTGCAGGAAATTCTTATAAAAATATTATACACAGAAAAAAAAGAGATAGTGTCACAGAGAAGAACACATGAAAACAACAGATATACAGAAGGGAAAAGGGTAGAAATCAATCATACATACATAGAAAATCAGCAAACAGCTGACAACTATCAGGACATGAAAATATGTATATATACCAATTAACCAGAGAACAAAAACAACAAATACCAACATAATAAATAAGGAGCAAATCCTGTTTTATCATAATCTTGAGTGCAAATTATCTTAACTTATCAGTTAAAAGACACAAATATATTGACTTGGTTAAAAAAACAAGATCCAACTATCTGTTGTCTCCAGAGAACTCATATATCTAGGATAGACATCCAGAAACTGAGAGCCAAATGTTGGAGACAAGCCCTAAGAAATTTCTGACCTTTTCTCATTCCCCCCACCCTGCTGCACCTGGTTGACCAACATCCTGCTTGACAGTTGCAGAAAGGTGCTAACTGTACCATGACTTCCCGAGATAACTGCAAAGTGTTCCGGGCCCCGGGCCAAGAAGATTCTGTAACTTCCACCTTGCCCTCCCTGAGTTTAGAAACTCTAGAGTGAGACTTTCCAACCTGCCCTCCCTGAGTTTAGAAACTCTAGAGTGAGACTTTCCAACCTACCCCTCCCTGAGTGTTCTACACTGTGCTCCTCCCTCACCCCCGCCCCTATCTAAGGTTGGCCTTAAAAGCCTGCTCTGGTTCAATAAAATTTGACTCTTGACAAGTGCACATTTGCTTGAGTCTGTTCTTTTCTCTCGCCCGTTTTTCTTTCAGGCATGGTCCTCTTTGGAGACCCCACAAATTACTAGTCCCGCAGGCGGGTACAGCCAAAGGTTGCAAATTAAATTATAAAGCAAGAAGAAACCATACAAACTGGCATAGCAATTCTCACTTCTGATAAAATAGACTTCAAAACAAAACTAGCTAGAAAAAAAAAAGAAAAGAAAGGACCACTAGGTTTTGATAAAAGCAATAAGTAATCAAGAGAACATGCTTATTATAAACACCTTTACACCAAATCTGGGCCCCCAGTTTGAAGAAACACCAAAAAGCATAAAGACCATGTGAGTCTAGACACTGTCCTAGATGGGCAACTGCAGTAGCACACTCTTGTATCTATGTAAGTCTTTCAATTAAAGAAGCAGCAAAAAAAAAATAGCTCATCTACTTTATAAATTAATTAGACTTCACAGATATCTGAATATTCCACCCAGCAGATCAGAATTATATATTCCTTTCAGAATTATAAAAAAGCTTTTCTAATATTGCCCACCCTATAAGCCACAAGACAAGCCTTAATTAACACAAAAAATTAAAAAACAATTCCCAGAACCCTGTGACACCACAGTGGAAAAAAAAATCAATAAATTAGCCAACTATCTAAATATACATTTCTCAAAAGAAGAGATATAAATGGTCAATAAATAGTTTTAAAGTGTTGAACATCTCCAGTTATTAAAGAAATGTAAATTAAAACTATGTTTAGATTCCATCCTATCCCATCAAGAAAAGAAAGCAAATGCTGATGATGATGTGGGGAAAGAATCCTTATTTACTCATTGTGGGAGTATAAGCTGGTGCAGCCATTATGGAAATGGGTGTGATGTCTCAAATACTAGCAATAGAATTATAGCATGGCCCAATGGCATCACTCTTAGGCATATGCTCAAAAGACTCTATATCCAGCCCCAGAGATACTTGCACATCTGTTTACCAATGCTTATTTTACAAAAGCTAGAAAATGGAATCAACCTAGATGTCCATCAATAGATGATAATCTCTTGCATATATAATGGAAATTCATTCAACCATAAAGAAAATAAAATTTTCAAGAAACTGGATGGAACTATAAAACATTGTATAAAGAAAGATAATTCTGACTCAGAAAGACAAATACTCTATGTTCTCTCTATGTACTCATTCTAGACTATTCTGTTAAATATGTATATCTATGTGAGAGTAAATATGGATAAAATCAAGAAACTGGACAGGAATCCATGAAACCGGAAGGAAAAAAAAAAAAAGAGAAAGAGACTTTAAGTTCTCCTGTATTTCTCACAAAAGAACTAAGTAGAAAGGGTAATAATTAGGGCAAAGTTTACAACTAAGAAAAGGATACAGAGAGATGAGGGAAGAAATCAACCAAAATGCAGTATTATGGAAAGCCATGTGAAAACCTGTTACTTTATAAGCTAATTTTAAAAATAAGACATTTAAATAAAAAAGTGATAAATTGCAACCTTAAAGACTGGGGTAAACACTAACTCAATGAAAAAAAAAACTATAACAATAGGAGGAAGTTGAAGGCAGAATTTGAATTTTTGAATGTTTAGTTTACAATGCCTGCAAGATATTTCTAAATGTTCCATAATTAGATAGCAGAGAATAACATAAATTTATTGATCAATAATGCATGAGCTAAAATGAACAAGGAAGAATATAGAAACTGAGAGCCATGAGGTAAAGACAGAATTCTTTACATATATCACTAACAGTTAATAACATTCAAATAGGAAAAAGCAACTATAATAAAGCCAAAGAAGCAATATTCAATGTTTTCACAAAAATATGCTATGGCCAAAGGGGAAGATGAGTATCTGTGTGACATGCAGTAGAGAATTGTAACAAGACTCGAGGACTGATGGAAAAACAGCCATTGAAGTTCATGACTTGAAGTCATTAGTAGTGGCACTAAGGGGCCTTTCATAAGAGCTGAGGCTCCAGCAGGTAGGTGTGATATAAACCCAACTGGCCAACGAATAAGGATGTAGTCTAGTACAAGTGAAATTTCAGTGATCCTGATAAAGCCCTGAGATCTGGTGAAAATGTCAAGGACTCTGCTGGCCTGCAAAACAGTCTTGGTATTGGGTTTGTAGACTGCAGTTCTCCCTTCCCTTGGGGGCTCTTGGCCGCTGGACCACGAGGACAAAGGGACCAGAAGTGACAAATAGGGTTCTGACAGCCTGTGAGTACAGTGGACAAGATTTTCAGGATCAGCTTCAGAGAAAGCTCATTTTATCATTTCAGGGGTGAGGTATATAAAGGTTCTTAGGGTTACATGTAGGAAGGACTGATTGGTCAGAACATAGTACCTAATTGTCATATGGCTAGGCAAAGGAGCGGGACTCTATGTTCACTGAGTCACATAGCTCTTGTGCAGGGTCATACTTCAAATACAGTCAGACTTCTGTGTCTAAGGATGCTCTCCAGACAAGGTCAGGCAAAAAAAAAAAAAGGAAGCCCTGATGAAAAAGGGAATCCTCCATTTTGTGCCAAGCTTGGAGAGCTCTCTGAACATGATGGACTGCAACCTTAATAGTGGGGTCCTCCAACAGTAGACCTAAATTGGCACACATCAGAGTCATCTGAAGGACTTTCATAGAGCCCTGCATTCAGAGTGTCAGATTCAGTACATCTGAAGCGGGGCTTGTGCATTTCTAAAAGACCCCAATGGATGTTCTCAAGGGGAAACCACACACTTGTTTGGATAATGGATCAAAGCTGGGCCAGAGCTAAAGAAATGTCAAGAGAGAGAAGGCATTTGTTGATATTTCTACTTTGGTTCTATTGTTGGCAATATCTTTTATTAATTTATTTATTTATTTATTTATCACAGTTTATTCACTTTGTATTCCAGCTGTAGCCCCCTCCCCAAACCCCTCCCAACCCCACCCTCATCTCCTACCATGGCTCTCCCCAAATCCACTTATACAGGTCTTCCTCCCCTTCCCTGTAACCCTAGCCTATCAGGTCTTATCAGGACTGGCTTCCTCTTTGGCCTGGTAAGCCTGCTCCCCCCTTAGGGGGAGGCAATATTAGGGCCAGCACGTTCATACTCTCATCAGGCAATGTGTAAATATCTACTCTAAGCTGGTCTTATATGTATTCCCAAGTTTTCTCCCTCCATATTTTATACAGATTAGCCTACATCATAGACATACTGGAATACTTATTGAGCCAACCATCTGTATCTAGTTTCACAGTCGGTGAGTAAAATCAATATGTAATACAAAGAAGTCAAAACAGCCTGGTATTTCTAGTCAAGATGGTCTTATTCAATGTAAAGGGACGTATTCCTCTTAGAAACATCAACCTACTTCACTCAATATCTTGTTTGTTTGTCAAAATTATTGGATGACCTACTGATTACCAGACTTGCCCAATTATTCTGATTATATCAGCACATAATTTCAACTTTTCCAGCTGTAAGAGTTACTCTTCTTGTTGGTATACTCAATAAGGAAACTCCTGCTGCTGAGGCAAATGATGAACACCTGCCCAGGACTGGCCAGCAATACAACCTGAAGAGTTATGCCACAGAAAGCAGTTTAACTGAGGTATGGGGGTAGAGTTCAGGAAAGAAATGGGATGTAGTATTCTAAGACAATGAGGGAGTCCACAGCTCCTAGAACAAATAAATTAAATTAGTGCCTTCTTCAAGTAGAATAATAATAATAAGATTCAGTTTGAAATTAGCATCATTATCATATATAAGGATGAAAGTACTTTGGGGAAGATAGCAACTATTATCCTTACACAAAGCTTTGTTTCTTTCTTGGACTGAGACTACCCTGGCCAAAAAGCAATAGAAGAACATAGAACAAACATGTGGTCCTTCCATCATTCCTTCCTTCTCCAGGGAAGAGTGTGGTGTTTGTGTTTTAACATGCTAAATGCAAAGAAGTTCGACAGTTCCAATTTCTTCAATAAGTTCTCATCATCTTCAATGACCAATGTGGTTACATTTCAAAAATCACAAAGAGTTTACCCTGCCTCTCCTGTCAAGCATCCAGCTTTGAAGCTGCATGGAAAAAGATATTCCTAGGGTAGACTGGGAGACTAAAAGATTCTGTGCTCACTGAGAAGCTGCCCACATCAAGACAGTTGGCAACCACCTTGCATCTTGTTCAAAGCCTGCTATCTCTCCAGGCCTCCAACCTGTCCCCTCCAGCTTGCTCTCTGATCTGTGAGATGCTCTGTGTCTTTGTGTAAAGGTCACGAAGTCCTAACAGCTGCAAAACATAGCGAAGGGGGATTAACTAGCTTGATTTCCTCCTACTCCGTGAAATACATGACTCAGAATGAGAATCTCAGATCAGTGCTGCAGACTGTCATCCTAGACACGAGAAAATGTAGACACCCCCCCGCAACCTTTCTTGGCTGTCAATATCATTGTCTCAAAGCTTCTGGGGAGAATAAATAAACAATGGCAAAGTGTTGAACATTCCCAGTGGAAATATTCTACCTGAGCCAAAATTCCAAAGACAGTTACAAGGACCACCTAATCCATGGCGCGGTGTCTCTTAGTACCTAGAGTACAACCGATAGCCACATAGAAAGAGATGGAGAAGGATCAGGAAAAAAGCAGGAGAGCTCATGAAATTAGCAGATGAATAGAAACAGCCTGTCATATAAGATGGACCATTTGGACAAGTTCACAGGCAAGGTTGGATCCGGCATTTGATATGTGGTGTAGACAGGAGGCATTTTGGAGCATCAGAGTGTTTGTTTGTACCTAAATAGGAACACAGATAACTAGTGCAAGCAAGAACTTCCTCCACAGAATGAAACTGCAAATAGCCCAACCCCCGGCTGCCAAGTAAAGCTTATTTTAGAAAGACTAAGTAGGAACAGGCTGCCTGGCCAGGCCAGGAGAAATACGAGGTGCTCTTCCCACACACCAGGCACTCATTAGCATGTCTACTCAGGCTCTCAGTTGTGAACAGCTGCAAATAGACAATAGTGGGAAACTGTCAGAGAAAGGGGGAAAAAGTGCTGGGAGAAAAGGCTGTTAATTAAGCAAAGATGGAGAAAGATGATTTCTTTATGGAGAAATGCAACTCTTGGACAGAAGGAAAGGTTTCATAATGCAGACTTCTGAAAGAAAATGACTCAAGGAAAAGAAATCATAGAAAAAAACATAATATTGTAATCACCAAATTTCTTAAGTATTTATTGAGCACTTTCTGAATACAACATACTGTGCTAAAACCACAATATATAATAACCAGAAATATAGCTGGACAATTCCCATCCTAAGACAACTGGCATTTAGTTGGTGAGAACAAACTACTTATGCCAACTGCTGGGCAAAATCGCAACCTGTAGCCACTTCAGAAATGAAGTGCACGGGGTTCAGAGCTATTGCTTTACACAGCACATTTCTAGGTTACTTACAAGATGGCAATCTAAGGTGATTTGGGAATGAAAGTGATGGAAACTTCATGGTAGAACTGTAATGATTGTCTCTTTTCACTTTCTACTCCCTAAACCCATCAGTTCAAGAAATCACTCTTGAATGTATCAACAGATCATCTTATCATCACCAGTGTGTCACTTACTCAGCAGGGGATGGAGAGTCACCGTCTGGGGTGATGACAGGGAAATAGTTATGGGACAGAAGTATTTGAAACAGCCAAACAAGCCACATAAAGGCCAGTTTAAAGCAAGAGTTCTCAGGACACGAAAAGAGAAAATCTGGCTTATGGGAATGAGAGTATCAACACGGAATTAAAATGCAGAGCACACTGGATGAGAAATGGAGAACGAAAACAATGAACAGTTGGGTGGTTACTATTGCCACGAGGGACAACAGCGGTCCCGTGTTAAAGAAATGGCTGAGAATGAACAATAGATTAATTTGCCATGAGGTGGAGAAATAGAGAACTGCACAAAGTTCAAAGTTAGCCAGTGACTTAACCCCTACCCAATATGGACTCTTTCGTCATGGAAGCCGCACATAGACAATGAAGAGATGAATCCTGTGGGTCCATCCACATCCATGCTTCTTTCATTGCCACGGTGCAGCACGTCTCTACAGATAAAATCTAAAGGAAAGGCATGCTCAGTTCGTTCCTTTCCGAAGACAGCTAGGCGCTGTTACACATTGTTCTTTTCTCCCTGGCCAAGGGTTCCTCCTCTGGGAGTGCCATCCTAGAGCCACTGATTCTGTGAGTTGGCCAGGATGACTGGAGAAAACGGAAGCCCAGCAACCACAGGCAATATTCTGATCCGCAGAGAAGGCGGCTCACACATTTGAAGACAGAGTCCCTTCTCCAGTTAAACTGTACCACCTCTTCCCCACAGCACCTACTCTTTGACTCTTTGGTCTCTGCTCATGGTCTTTGGAAACAAGACTCTACGGTCAAGGCACCAGGCACCTACTTCAGTTCACGTGACTGGGCATCCAGGAGTTTCAGGTGACAAGTGCAACACTGAGTTGGGACACTGGAGCCAATAACTGATTCCAGCCCGCTAAGGAAATCAAGTTTATGATGAAAAGTATCCGACTTTCAAACATTCTCAAGACTAGCTCTGAAACAGACCTGCTTTTATGCATGTGCATGAATTTTAATGGCTTGAGATGAGCAACCCTTTGTTGCTTTTAATCTCCGTGCTGAGTTTGCCTTCTAACACACTCTGGGAGTGTATCCAAGCAGGAGCTGGAAAGGGGGGCCATCAGTGGGACAGAGATGCTCAGACACCACTAATAAATCACTCATAGTTAAGATATAGATTGGATGATGGGCGGCAGATGGGAAGGAGGGAAGTCAGATTGCTTTTCTCATATAGATTATTGGATTAACAAGGAAGCAGCAGACAGTGGCAAACTAGTGTAACAAATTACTATCATAAAAAAAAAAATGATCTTATCCCAGGATTGCAATAATGCTCTGTTGGCCAGTAGCTCTCAGGAGGCATGCTTGAAGTGGGGAGTATCCGTCTCAGAGGGTAAAAACACTCACCATGCTCCCAGTTATCTTCTCCGCTGTGGGACCTAAGCACATCCCGGTGAGGGCCGGGGGATAAAGCCAACTGTAGAGACAGTAAGTAATTAGGCCATGTGGCTATTAACAAGCTCATGTCCATCCTAGTATACGGACAGTAAGATTGACTGTAACCAGCAGTACCCCGGAGCCAAAATTTTTTAATTTCAAATACCCAAAATAGTACAACAGTAATAGCAAACACGTGCTACTACTTATTTAGATTCAGTAGTTGATTTTATCACATTCATCTCCCTTTGTTCCCTGTCTTTATGTTGAACTATTAAATGATTAACATCAGAATTCTTCACCCCTAAATAATGCCATGAGAACGTGAAATCTCCTATATTCATAGACTCTATCATTTTCAGAAAATTATGACTTGATATATATTGTCCCATGACATGTTTTTCTTGATTAATTTACCAAGTTGTCCAAATAATGTCTTCTGATAACTTCTTTAAAAATTCAGGACCAGTCAAGAATTCTGCATATTTACTTGCCCTGTCTCTTCAATAACTTTTTAGCAGTGTCTTAGCTGTTTTTTTTTTTTAAGAACACTTGTTTTTCAAACCACTTGTCAGTTTGAATTTATTTCATCACTTAATTGTGACTAGAATATGATTAAACGTTTTCAGCAAGACATTATGTCTTTACTAGAATATCAGGTGGCATGTGTTATTTGTTTGTCAAATGTGGGGATTGCATACTTAATCATGTGGTTCAAGTTTGCCTGGTTTCTCTATTGCAAACATGGTATGTCCTTTCTCCAAAAAAAAAAAATAAATGGATAATTCTAAAGACTTGTGTGTGTGTGTGTGTGTGTGTGTGTGTGTGTGTGTGTGTGTGTAGTACTGAGGTTGAATCAGAGCCTTGTGCATGCTAAGCAAGCACTATGCCACCGAGCTGTTTCCTAGCCCAAGACCAATATTTTATTCAATAATTTTAACATGCTTTGATGACTTGCTTGGATCAATTATTGTAGTTTTGAGTGACAGACCTTGCAACATAATTTTCCATTAGTTCTGCTTTTATGATTCTCTGTAGAGATGAATCTATCTTTCTTCTCTCCATTCATCTCCAGTGTTGCTGGTACCATCATGAGTGCACATTTTGAACAATAAGTAGCTTAGAATTCATTCTTGTAGTTATTTATTTTGATACCCAGATGTCCCAAGTTTAGCCAGTAGAAATTCCTCCTTCAATCTAGATTCTGGATGTGATGTGTGTTTTGTTGTTGTTGTTTCTTCTTTATTTTAAAATATATTTTTTTATCAATGTTTGAGCACATTTGTGCCTTTCGGTGCAATGTAATGCTGAAGTGCAGCTTGCTCTTCACTACCACAGACTAGTTTTGATGTTGTTGTTGTTTTGTCAAGCCCTCGTTCTTTTGGATGGGAGTTGGTACTTAGGAGCAAGGGAAAGGATGGCAAGGGCATTCCTTACCACTGGGTACAATCTCTTCCACACCTTTTATTATACACAGCAAGTAAATACATGTTCTGATAAAGTCAGTTCATACTGATACCTTCCATTAGATTTCAATATAATAGATTTCTTTTCTTTTCCACTTTTCACATTTGTTTCTCCTATGATGAAAACTGCTCCTCAACACATTCACCCACTTATTCACTTGTTCTGTTCTCTAATACACACATACACACACACACACACACACACACACACACACACACACACACAATGGCTTCAAACTATGTCACTACCAACAAAGGATTTTGTCTTTAGAAAATATCCTCCAGTGATGGGATGCAGTTACAATTTTTTTTTCTCATTTGGAATCTTTATGTTAATATTGTTAACTTGATCTAAAGCTCAATTCAAACATTTTTATTTGCATTCAATTCTAGAAGTTTACACTTGTTGAATTCATATTCTTTTTAGAATATTAAATATTGGGGGATAGAGAGAGGGCTCAGCGTTTAAGAGCACTCACTGGCTGCTCTTCCAGAGGACCTGAGTTCAGTTTCCAGAACCTACATGACAGCTCACAACTGTCTGGAACTTCAGTTCCAGAGGACCCAACACCCTCACACAGATGAATATTCAGCAAAATGCCAATGCATATAAAAGAAGAATGAATAAAATTGTAAAAGAATATTAAATATATTTAAGAGTCAGAAATATTTCAAAAGATAAACAGAAACAAATATCATTCCCTTCACTGTTGTTTCTACTTTACGTAGGCATCTTCAATATTATACCAAGATCTTTGGTTTTTGTGTTCCTTTTAACAGATATTTGCATATGTGTCTGTGTGTGTGTGTGTGTGTGTGTGTGTGTGTGTGTGACTTTTATGTCTACTTTCCTACAAATTTATATTATTGTGTCTTTTTCCCTTATTATTTTAAAAATTTTATTACATCTTCAGCGTTTTTATTTATTTTATTTGAGAATACCATACAGTATATTTTAATTATTTGTGTTTATTTACATTCATGTATGCCTGCAAGTGTGCATGCCATGGCTCATGTGTGGTAATTAGTGATCAACTACAACTGGCAGGAGTCAATGTGAGTCTTGGGGACAGAACTCAAAACCTTTACATGCTGTGCCACTCATGAAATTTTAACAATGAAAGTTGCCTTGTAAATTCCCTGATTCAATCCTATTCATCTTGTTAAACACCAAAATCATATCTCAACTGTAGAAAAAGGAGATGTTTGTGCCAAAACAGCATTAAAAATACACAAGAGAGATTTTTTTTTTAACTCTGTAACTGACACCTTGAGGTATGTGTGAGTAGCTCTGGATATATAGTTCCATGTGGTACAAATTCCTCTAATGCAAGATTACCCGGTGGAGCTCATTAGAAATTCTTATTTCAAGGTTCTTCTTTGAATCTACCATGTTTTACTCTTTATGGGTAAAGCTAAAGAATTTGCATTCTGGACTTTCCAGATGATTCTACAGATCTCCACAGAAAGTCTTTTGCTGTTAGGAGTGGACTAACTAACTAGAAAAAAAAAATCTTATAGGCAGTTTATCGTGACAACTTGTCTAAACCTGACTACCTTAAACTGCTTTTCCTCTGAGAGCACGGATTTGCATTTCATTTAAAGATTTTAATTAGGCTATAATAATTATATATATAGATTTTGTTATAATATTTTCATACATGTGTATAATGTATTTGAACATGTGGATCCCTCCATTACCCCACTTTTCCCTCTCCAATTTGCACTAATCCATTTTCTCTTCCCAGTAAGTCTCCTTCTATTCGAATGTCTTTTGTTTATTTGTTTTAATGATTCAATGATTTTTAAGTATAGTTACCTTCATAATCATGAGGAAGGGGTTACTTACAGGAGCATAGGAAACTTACTAGTGGCCGCCTTACTAAATAAAATGTCTCCTTTTCCCCCACCAATTAATGGACAATACTTTCTCAGAAAGGATCAGAAACTCATGAGCCTTTCCCCAGACTCTGATGCAATGTTTGCATGTCCAATCTTGTGCATATTTTATGCAGCTATTCTGCTTCTTAAAGCACCGGAGTGCAATTTTCACGCCATTCTCAGAAGATAGAGTTTGATACCTCTACCTCTGGCTTTTAATCCTTCTGTCTCCCTTTTCATGATATTCTGTGAGCCTTAGAGGAGGTGCTAGGAATATCCCATTTCAGCCACTGATTCTCAGCACTTTGACTAGTTATGAATCTCTGCATTAATTGTTTGTAGAGAGAAAGCTTCTCTCTACAAAGTTGGCAGGATCACTAATCTCTGGGTATAAACATAATTGTTTAAAACATAAATGGTAACTTGCTACTAGATCCTCTGACTTTCTCAGACTTTTGACATAAATTTCTGAGCCCATATCTGCTGCTGGAGCAAGACAGAAAGAAATGTTTGATACCTCCCTTTAGCTTGTAAGAAAAATAGAAGAGCTAGACAGCATACTGGAACCACTCACTAAGTTCTCCAAAGGCTCAGGTTCTGATTCTTGCTGTATTCCAGCCAATGGAAACCCAGGTCATCTCAAGACAAGCAGGTAGGGAATTGCTTTAAGGATCACAAAATTCTAACATTTCACCCACATGCATCTTCCTTAGGTCTTCTATGCTCTCCAAAGATACTAAGATCTGGAGATGCCCTAGGACACCGTGCCTTGTTCAAGATTATGTCTTATTTTTTGAAGTGATTTGTTCTTGGGAAGAAGATAGGTAAAATGAATCATCAAGTTCATCTTGGAGATATGAAAAGTTAAGTGCAGAGAAGGCAGGGGCTGAGAGGATGCTGGCTGGGCCAGTATCTCAGGCACCAGGAGACATACTTACAACACCATTTGGTAGGAAGATCTTCCCTTTAATAACCCCACTTAAAACAGCCAGTGCTTATCAAGTTCCTGATGTGAGCCAAGGATTTTTTGCTATGTGCTTTACTGCTTTAGCTCGTTTAATCTTTATAATTCTATGAAGCGGATACTTTCGCCATCTGTCTCTTAGGAATGCATAAAGATATATTGCTACTTAAAGGTATATTGTTTCATGCCCAATAATGAAACAGGAAGCAAGTCAATGTTGTTTTAACCCCAGAACTAAGATCTTTAATGACTGCACAAACAAGAAGAGTGATCAGAGACTAAACGAAATGCTCAGTGGCTCTGTCTGGAGATGTCCTCTCTAAGAATGTCCACTTAACACTCAACTGACTCTGTCTCTCACATCCAGAGGGAGGTAAGATTCAAAAACCTCGATCATGATTGAAGCCAAGCTGTTTTATCTTCCATGGAATCACTGTCACACCCACCCACCCACCCACCGCACCCCACTCCCCCACACAGGATCCCCTTCATTTCCAATCATCAATAACCCCAAAGCCAAAAATTCAAGTACCTAGTTCACATTTTCACTCTGAGATTTTGAATGTTTTTTTCTTCTCCTTCTTTATTCCTTTAATATTTCAATGTGCCCTATTTATCATCAGAAACATTAGTGTACCAAAAGAGGGTAATGTGTTAACTCAAAGAGATGAATCACTATTAGTCAAGCCTTCCAGGCCACCAAAGATCCAAAGATTGTTAGAAAAAAAAAATAGTCTATCCTTATTACATCCCTTCTCTCATTCTAAGGATGATTGTGTTCACAGAATCTACTCTGAATAAGACTAGATAAAGTGGGACCGAGGCCCAGCTCTCTGAAACAGGGTTGGCAGAAAGGAGGTGTGAAAATGGGGCCCACGAGCCAGCTGGCACTTATGGCAGAACTCCCTCCATGCGTGAGAGCTTTGGGGGTGCTATAGAGAGCATATGGGAAAGAAAACCCGGCAGAAAATAGATAACACAGAGAATCCTCTCTACGTGGGGGTATATCCCAGTAGTGGTGAGGTGAAGGTGCTTTCCGAGAGTCTGTCTTTCCATATGAGGGAGTAGGAACTCCCTGCACATCCACCAGCTATTGAAACACTGTCATTACTTCCATCACTCTAACATGACCTGTTCCTGGGTGAGGAACTCCCCAGCCAATAGTGGGCTGGCTCCTCAAGACCCATGTTTGCATTCCTCCCAATGAATCATAAGCTTCATGAGGACAGCCTAAACTTTACCTTGCTATCATTTACAACATAGGTCTTCTATATAGCAGCCACCAAACTATGCATTGTATTGAGTGAAGAAAAGAGAATGAAGCCAAATATATAGGTGCGTGCGTGTGTGTGTGTGTGTGTGTGTGTGTGTATATATGTATATTTGAGAAACTCGATTTATATTCTAAGCAAAATGGTTCAGTGTGTAGCCCTAGTACTTCTTAATGTTGTTTACAGTTCATCTAACCATCCAACAAGTATTTACTGAGCATTCACTATGCACCAGAAATGCTATTGGTAGGTAGGAGACACAATGATAAACAAGGCACTAAGTCTTGCTCACTTGGAGAAGGCAAGAAGTAAGCATGTAAACTATATAATAATAATAGATTAGAATTCCTAATTGAAGTAATTATTATGGATAAAATAACACAGGGTAATTAAGATGGTTAAGATCTAGCATAAGAAGGAAGCCTAGACAGAAAGAGCATGGAAGATTTCTGAACAGGTGAAAGGTTAAGTAACTGAACATGATAGGCATGACCTCTGTATGGAGAGGGATCAGTAATGCCTGGAAATTATTAGTGAAGTCATCAAGTGCTTCTGATAGTGGTTAGATAGCAATACACGCACTTGCTAACGTACTTCTACCGTACAGTAGTGTATTATAGAAAAGTAACATGAAGGCTGGGGAGACAGCCTGGTGAGGAAGTGCTTGCTGCAGTGTGTAGACTAGAATTCCAATCCCAGCACCAGGAAAGAGCCAGGTCGTCATGGCATCCTGTTTGTAATCTGGATCCCAGAATCCAGGAACTGGAAACAGGGCATCTGAGGCATATGCAGACTATCAAGACTAGCCAGATCACAGTTCCTGGTTCAGTGAAAGACCCTGCATTAGTATATCAAGTACACAGAAATTGAGGAGGACACCCAGTGTCAACCTGTGGCCTACACACACTCATACATCCTCACACCCCTGTGCTCCCACCACACATACACACACACACACACACACACACACGCATATATACATGCACATACATCACATACACATATGTCAAAACAATAGTATCTACTCATAAATCCTACTACTCAAAACAATGCAGTCAGTCATTGCTTGTGTTTTAGTCTGAATGTTTCAATGTATGTGTGCACATGTATGCATGGCCATTGTATATAAAGGCATTATGTTAGCTTGCCCTGCTGAACACTTTGAGAACTCTTGCCAGCTATAAAGGGTAGGATGAACTGGCAGCCTACAGTTTTTAAGACTTGCCTAGGCTCTTGAGTCTAGAGTAAACTAACCAATGATTAACCCAACTAGGATAAAGGATCTACCCATTTTTACCCAATTGAGATCTCTCTACAAAGGCACACTCAGGATACACTTGTTTTTCTTTCTTTTCTCCTTTTTATAAAAAAAAATGTACCAATTAGTATCTTCATGCACCAGCTTCTTTTTTTCACCCTTTCATACTGGTTATATCTAACTCCATACCAACATAAGAGGATAAATATGATACCCAGTAACATTTTAGTTAGCAAATTCCTGATTAACAGTGAGTTAAGAATTACATCATATCTGAGCTCACTATTTTTATTTGTAAGTGGGATATTGCTTATGTTCAATTTCTGTATAAAAATTTTAATCCAGCAACATGACTGACTGCTCTGGCAAGGGCAGGTCTTCTAGGTCTATATGATCCAGCTGGAATACAGACACTTCCTTAGTACACACCTTTAATCCCAAACAATGAAAGTAAGATTAGTTTATATAAGGAATCAGTCATGTTTGAAAGTGATGTCTGAGGGGAAGACAAAGTGATGAATCAGAGAAAGATTTGACAGAATGAGCCAGAGATAGGACATGCCCAATTCTCATGAGAACAGAATGGAAAGAGAAGCTACTAAAGAGCAGTGCAGGGAAAGAGAGTAGAGTTGAGTTTGGTGCAATTCAATGGAATGCAGTTGAGTTCAGTTGAATTTGTGTAGTTCTGTTCAGTTCATGCAGTCAGTGCAGTCAAATGCAGTTCAGTTCATGGAGTTCAGAGGCAGTTTTTCCAAGTAGAGTGATTCAGTCAGAAGCAAGAGAAGCCAGTTTGAAACAGTCATATTGTAGAGGAGTTTGAGCCAAACCAACCAAGTTGAATTAGCCATCAACTAATTTAGAAAGTTTAGAAAGAACTAGAAAGAGAGGGCTTATTCAGCAGTAAGTTTCAGAGTCTTAAAACACTCTAGGCCTACGTTAGCAGATGGAGGCTGGTTGCTGAAGCCTTCAAAGTAAGATTAGATTGTATGAAGGCTAGAAGATTCCTGGCCTAAACCTAGGGATAGAACAAAGAAAGAAACACTCCAAGCTAAGCTCAAAACATGTATTTGTACACCTTGGGTACAGCTCTGATCTTACCCCTTCCTCTGAGGATGTAAAACAACATTTACAAACTTCGTATTCTACAGATCATTGGTCCTTTCTCTCCTCATTTGATGCAACATCTTACAAAGGAAATAAACTCTCTTCCATAATTGTCGCCAATATGTGTCTCCATTTGTGTTTTTGTTAAACATCAGTAGTTGTAATTTGCATGTAGTCAGACATTCGTCTTTCCAACACAGCCACTAGGTTTTGATTTATATTATTAAATTCATCTCAGCTCTAATAATATTTTAGAGATAAGCCCTTATTCTAATACCTTTGCCTTTGTGTTTTCTTTTGAGATTTGGCTTTTGTTTGCAATTTATTATGTTATGAATAGTGAGAAAGGATTTCAGCTTTGTGTGTGAGAGAGAGAGGGAAAAAAAGAGAGAGAGAAGTGTGAAGAAGAAGAAAGATGGTTTGCATAAGAATGGGCCCCATAGGCTCATATATTTGAATGCTTAGTCACCAGGGAATGGCACTACTTGGGAATGAAAGGATTAGGAGGTGTAACCTTGTTGGAAGAAGTATGTTACTGGCGTGGGCTGTGAAGTTTCAAACCCCCATTAAGACCCAGGAGCCCAAGAGTTCTCTTTCTCTCTCTCTCTCTCTCTCTCTCTCTCTCTCTCTCACACACACACACACACACCTGTGATCAAGATGTAATTCTCAGCTACTTCTGCATGCTCCCATGCTCTCTGCCATGATAATAATGGACTAAACCTCTGAAATTGTAAGCAAGCTCCTAGTTAAGTGCTTTCTCTTAGAAGAGTTGACTTAGTCACTGTCTTGTCTCAGCAATAGAATAATGACGCAGGCAGACAAACAGAAAATGAACTAATATAGAGGTCAGAAAGACACTTGAGGGAATCAATTCAACTTGGGGAGTTGGTTCTCTCCTTTTAGAGTGTGGGTTCTGAGTATCAGACTCAGCTTGTCAACCTTGGCAACAAGAACTGAGCCATTTCACTGGCAACATTATTTTGAGATGCCTTCATCCTTTAAAGATACTTTGTATTGTCTGCCACTCATTCTAAATTTCCATAATAAACTAAAACCATATATGTCTACAAGATTTTAGTTCTGGATCCTACAATCTATTTGACTCATCAATTTTGTTATTTTTTTAAACAATAGCAAACTTCTTTTACATAAGTTCATAATTTTTTTCTTAATTTTTAGAGACAACGATTCTCTGTATAGTCCTGGCTGTTCTGGAACTCTGTAGACCATGCCTAGGTCCCTGAGCCTTGCAAGGGGGAGAGTTGATGAAGACATCTCATTTAGGGATGAGTGCTCCAAAGTCTCTCATTCTCTGTACATTGTCCAGCTGTTGGTCAGTTTTAGTTCCCATCTTCTGCTAGAAGAAGCTTCTCTACTGACATCTATGAGACTAGTAATGTGTCATTAGAAGTGATTTTGTCACTATGTCCCTTTAACAGAATATAATAATGGGTTTTACCACGGGCCCCTGATTTATCTCGTCTCAATTTCTTGGCCATTTTAGCAGTGTCAGCAGTGGGTTCCACCTCATGGAGTAGGTGTGAAAACTAATCAAAAACCGTTAGTTATTCCCATAAATTTTGTGCCACCGTTGTTCCAGTTTATCTTGCAAGGAAGGTTGCTGTTCTAGGTCACAGAGTTTGTAGCACAATCTGATTGATGTCTGCATTTATCCGGTCATGGTCAGAGTACACTCCAGCATCATGAACACTGGTCAGTAGAGATGAAACTTCTAGTTGGGCACCAGCTCCACATCTCGTCTCCATGTTTGATGACATGAGTAAGTCATATCTTCAACAAGAGGGCCTCTCACCAGGTATCAAAAAGTGAGCAGTAGCTTTCACAATACTTTGTGATGGGGGGGGCGGTAATTCCATGGGACCCCTATGACAAATGACTTTACAAGATATAACCCATCCCGGGCACTGGAGGTTTTATGTGCTGGCATAAGATGTCTAGTTGGTGCATTGTCCTCTACATTATATGGTGACTGCATTTAACTTCCTTTCATATACATAAATATTTTAGGAAGTTGCTACAGTAGTAGGTTTTCACATTTTTTCCCAAAAGGCCTTTAGTAGTAGTTGTCCATTCTCTCATTTACCCTCCTTTCTCATCCCCCACCCCATTTAATCCTCGTATTATAGTATCCTGTTACTCTCCTTCTTTGAGAGAGCCTCTTCTCCCCTCTGGTCCCTTACTGTGTACCTACCCTCTGTGGTTACTTGGATTGTAGCACACAAGTTAAAAGCTAACATGCACCTATAAGAGAAAACATACAATATTTGTCTTTTGGAGTCTGGGTTATCTTGATCAAGATGATTTTTTTTCTAGCTCTATCTATTTACTTGCAAATTTTCTTTTCCTAAGTAGATGAATAATATTCCATTGTATAAATGTTCCACATTTTCATTGCCCATTCTTCAGTTGATGGACATAGAGCCTGCTTCTAATTTCTGGGTATTATAAACAGAGCACCAGTGAACATGGATGAGCAAGTGTTATTACAGTAAGATGTATAATTCCCCTAGGTTCAAAGGAGCTAGAGATGGATTTTGAGGCAGATTTAGTTCCAGCTTCCTGAGGACCCACCAGGCTGATTTCCCACCCCTCTTTGTGTCACCTGCCAACCCTATAGAATCACTTTCTACCAGGAAATCCAAGTGGCCATACTAGACTGATACTCAGTACACAACTTTTATTATTCTTCCTGTCCTCCATTCCAGTCCCAGATCCTCTTGTTTGCATGGCAACCTTTACAAACTCAGCTAATTCCCCAACCATCAATATGAAAATTTAATTTAATTTTACCTTTGCTTTAGAAGGGTACAATTTATTAAAAACACCTATAGGTTTTATAAGACCATGTTATGGAAGGATGGATACAAAGGGATGGGGAGGTGAGTGGAATTGAGGTATGTGATGTGAAATTCGCAAAGAATCCATAAAGAGTTTTTTTTAAAAGTGAGAGGGCGAGATAGAAATGATGTAAATGCAGTATTCATAGATGGAATTATCTAAAAGAATAAAAATTTAAATTAAAGAGAGAGAGAGAAAGCACTGCAGACTTGACCTCCAAAGTACTAGATCAGCAGATAATGAAAACAAGGACAAACAACGTGGAGGAAGGAAACTGTGGCGACCATTTGGTCAGGTTAGAGTCACAGAGCCAACTGGAGCCAACAAGATGGCCCATCAAGTAATGATGGTTGCAAACTTCTAGGCCTAAGACCCAAGGTTTATCCCACAAGTTATCGTCAGACACACACACATGTGATCTCACACACACATGTGATCTCACACACACACACACACACACACAGTAATTAAATAAACAAATGTAATAAGAAAAGAAATACAAAGATAACTTACAAAAGCTTAAAAGTGTTAAAAGAATTTGCCTCTGCAGAGCAGAAAATGGAAAAGGACAAAATTGTCAGGTTTTTTTTTTTTTCTGTCAGTCTTTGACTTCTTAAACAAAGTTTATATTTTACATTGACTTAAAACTTATATGTGAAAACTAACAGATAGTATGCTAACTTACATAATTCTTTCCATAGTATGTTCTCAGATGCTCTGGAAGCCCTTGAGATATTTGTTCCCAGAGGAAGGCAACATTATTATGGGATGGTGCTTCTCTTGGAAAAGACAGTTGATAGTTACTCAAACAGTGGGCAGAGGTAAAAAAAAAAAAAAAAAAAAAAAAAAGAGGCTTAGGAAACAATGTTTGTCGTAGAAAGTTCTGATGATCACTATCAACACCATGACCTCTTCTCTAGTCCTGAGGACCACATCTGCCATGGTCACCTCATGCTAGCATAGTGGAGAATGACAAAAACAGCAAATCTATCCCCAGCTTCCATTTTTGATCCCTTAATGTGAAATGTTGGGGTGGGTAGTTATGATAGGAACAAGATAGAAATCCTTGGCTTGACTTAATCTTATCTTTCTGTTCTTGACTGCAGTGGGATAAAATTAAATTATGGCATCATGCTATAATTTGAAATGCCAAGGTTGTGCTAGGCATATAAAGAGTTCCTCTAAGGAATACTTCCTGTTCCAAGCAAGAGAACAGCAGCCGTAGCCTAGCTAAACCTTTTTGTGTCCTCAAATGCTGCTTCAGAACCTTCAGCAAACATTATCTGAAAAGCATTTAATGAAAAAATGCCAGTTCTATCCAGCAAAAGAAAGCAGTCAATAAACTTCTGAATTAAATGTGCTGGAATACAATTTCTGTTAATACAAAACGTTATATTCATCTTTCTGTCCCTGGTTCTTAGCATAATGCCCTGAATGTAGGTAGTACATAATTATTGTGGGAAAGAATTAATCTGCAGTGAACGGTGAAATTTATTTGACATGTTTCCCAGATATTCTAAGTCATATCTAGGCATTCCTTTTATTTATCACACTCGTGGCTAGACTAACAAATATTTGAATCCTCTATCACAAAACAAGGTGATGAAAGAGAAGAAAGAAAGAGCCAAAGTGAGGGACAAGGGGTGATGAGAGAGAAAGGAAAATGGAAAATGGAAAGGAGGCAACGCAATAAAATAGAAAGTGTAAATCGCTAGGTGCCCTGAGGAAGAATATGGGTAGGCAATAGACAAAAAGTGCTTAAAATTGTTCCCCAGCATCCCTGAATCATGCTGTTTCATTCTTCACACACCTCCTCAATATATTCTATTCTTCTCTCTCTTTATGTTTATAAAAAGTTCCTCACTATGATATTTTACCTAACAACAATTTAAATACAAATTCATTCTTTAAACCCAAACATCTCCACCTCCTCTATCTATCTATCTATCTATCTATCTATCTATCTATCTATCTATCTGTATTCTTAAAAGTTTTGATATCACAGAGATTGGTTTAGATGCTGTAGAATATGGGCTTTATGGATTTCCTAAGCCTTGTTGACCAGACCAGAATGCTATCTTCAGTCCAAGCTAAATTCAACCTAAGCAGCAGGATGCAACAAAACACTATTAGGATTCAGAAGATTAACACATAGTATATTTGAGGTACTGTGTTACAATTCTAGTGTTATTGTTTAGCCATGTAATATAGAAATCTGCCCTCTAGAGTGAAGAATGTGATAGGTAGATACCATTATCTGTGGTATCCAGATAATGGCGTCCACCTAATACTGCATTCAGCTTTAACAAGCATTATTTGGAGCAGTGAATTGTACAAATTCAATCTCTTTCGTTCTCAGACTAGTTAGCCAATTTATAGCTTGGGATCTGAGGATACTTAAGCTCCAGGTATAATTCCAGTTTCCACTGACAACTGAACCTTGACTTGCATGTCCCCCTGAGTTTCATACACCAAAAATCATTTAACAAGTCTCCCACGTATCATTTCTTTCCTTAAATCTTCCTCCTGGCTCATTACCTTCCTGCTTACACACAGATTACCATCATATCCATTCACCTCTCTCTTTTGTGTTTCAATGCTAATCAAGCTCATCATAGAGCTCACTTGAAATCAAAATTTTCATCAGCCTACTTTAGAAAGTTCGGCGGGTGAGAGAACAATTCACAAGTAATTGGAAAGTAGAAAATACCATCATCAGAGTAGTCAGAGTTCTTTGAGTCTCAAGATTGCTCTTGATAATATCGTAGTCCCTCTCCCACCCCACTTTTCTTTCCCAGTTTTAATGAGTGAGGTACAATGAGCAAATAAAATGTTATGCATTTCAGTTGTACAACATGAGGGTTTGATGCACCACTTTATGTCACCATGACCAAAATTCCTGAAAGAACAACTTAATGGGAGGAAATATTTATTTTGGCTCATAGATTCAGAGACTTCAGTCCGTGGTTGCTTGGCCCCATGTAGGTGAACAGGGTATCATGGTGGCAGGTGTTGTGGCTCAGATCCAAAAGGAAGCAGAGACAATGGGGACATAGGAAGGGACCAGATTGAGTTATAGGCTCAAAGACACACTACTGGTAGTCTCCCTCCTCTGACTATGCCCTGTTTACTATCATTATCCCCAAACCTCCACCCCTGTAGTTGAATAAGCATAAATTTTAGAGGGCTTTTCAATGACCTGATTAGCTCCCCCAATAATTGAGACAGAGACCTATTGATTTACTTAAACAAGCTCTAGCATAATAACTGGGGGTACGATTTAGACTAATTTTCTAGGCTAGTCTAGATACCTCCCAGCCACACTCACCAAATTACTTGCCAATATTATTCCTGACTGGGCTGGATCTGCTCCATTAGGCCACATTCTTCTTCCTTTCTTCGCCTCTCTCCTTTCCTCCCGGCCTCATGGTCCTTCCTGGAGATCCCAAGCACGGGAGCCAAACCCCTGCCTACTTCTTTTATGCCAAGTTACAGGCTGTCCAGCCTTCTTTATTAACCAGAGATAATTGGCAAGCAAAGAGTACATTTGTCTGGACTGCACCCAGATCCTGGGCCTCAGAATTCAGCATTTGCATATATAGCACTAGACCAACACTCAACACACCATCATGCTGTCCCCATTCCACTTTTCTTGTTTGGATGTTTTTCTTTTCCCAGTTGCTCTGGCTGGGATTATCAGAACCATATTGACTAGAATCAGTGAAAGCAGGCCCTCTGGTTCCTGACTGTAAAGGAAAGGAGTTCAGCTTTCCACCAGAGTGTGATACTGGCTATGCGCTTGCCAAACACATCCTGTCAGCCTTTAGTGTGCTCAGGTACAGCCTCCGTCCAATTTTTTTGAGAGGTTTTGTTGTGAGAGCATATTGAATTTTGTTGATTGCTTTTCTGGCTTTTATGAAAATGATCACATGCCTTGTCCATTCTGTTACTAAGCTGTATCATGTTTATTGACTGGCACATGTAGAATTATCCTTCCATCCCCGAGGTAGATGGGTGTTTGCTTATGGTCTACCAGCCAGTCTGTCTCAGTGCTGGCGGCTGCAGTATGCTACAACTGAAAATGTTTTGTATGTATTTTATGTTTACTAAGAATACTGGTCTGGAACTTTCTTTGGCTGTAATGTCTTCATTTACTTTTTACTAGAGTAATAGAAGCCTCATGAAAGGATTGTAAAATAGTTCCATTTATTCAAGTTTTTGAAAGGGTTTGAGATGGGTAAGAATTACTTCTTTAGATGTTCGGCAGAACTCACCAGTGAAGTATTATGATTCCAGACTTTCTTTTCAGAGCTATTGTTATTGTTATTATTAGTATTAATTCTCGTTACTTACTAATTTTGGCGTCTATTTAGATTTTCTGTTTAAGATTTCTTTTTAGTGAGTTGTCCATTTCTAGAAATGCATCCATTTCTTATAGATGATACTTCCCGGTGTACACTCATGGCTGGCAGTACCTTCTTATCTCTGTTATCATTTGCAATAGCTTCTCTTTGGTTTATAATTTTATTCTTTTTAGAATTTTTTCATCCCTGTCACTAAGTTTTTCAGTTTTCTTCCTTTCAAGATGCCAAAACTTTTATTCATTTTTCTAGTTCCTATTTTCTATTTCATTTGCTCCTCTTTAATCATGTTATTCCTCTGTTTTGCTGACTCCAGCTTTAGTTAGCTTGTCTTTTCCTGATTTCTGGGTTGTACTGGTATGGTGTCAACTTGAAGTCATTCATGTCTCTTAATGTACACATTTATCCGTACTAAGATACTTTGTGCTCTGTCCTGTGTTGTTATGTTGCAGTCCCATTTTCATTTGTCTAATGATATTTTTCCCTTCCCTTTTGAGTTTTAATTTGACCCATTGGTGGCTTGGGAGTATGTACTGTTTACTCTCCACATTTGAAAAACTTCCAATGTACTTATTATCACTAACTTTTAGATTATCACATCTTTGAGATTAGATAGAGATACTTGATATAATTTAAACTTTATTGAATTTAAAGATAATGTTTTGTAAATGTTATCTATTCTGAAAAATGCTCTGTATGTACTTGACAGGATTTTATTTTCTGTTGCAGTTGGATGGAATGTTTTACATATATTTGTAGGATCCATTTGCCTTAAGTAAGGCTCAAGTTCAGTAGTTAATTCTTAACTTTTTGTATGGATGGTCTGTTCACTGTTGAGAGGGGGTATTAAATTCTGCCCCATTATTATTTCTATATTTCATTTGAGTTTGTTTCTTCCTTTATTCTCATAGTATTTACTTATTTAATTACTATAAATTTCAATTAACTATAGCTGGATGCATAAGTATTTTCAACCAGTCTATTTTCTTAATTAATTGATCCCCTTTTAATTGTGTAATGATAGCTTTGTCTATTTTATCACCTTTAAGTTTAATTTTGCTCACATATATATAGCAATTGCTACTCTTGTTTGATTATAATTTGTATAGAATACTTCTGTTTATCTTTTCATTTTTATACTCTGTGTCCTTAAAGGAATGTGGTTCCTATTAAAGACACTCCCTTGAATTCTTTACTCCAACTAGTCACTCTATGTCTTTTATTAAAATACTCCAACTATTCACTCTATGTCTTTTATTAAAGAGCTTGTTTCCCTTGATGCTAGTTAATGGAAGGTAAGGGCATAATGCTGGCATTTAAATTTGTGTTTCCATCTTATACAGAATGTGTTCCTTTCTTTCTATTTCTTTCTCTTCCTTTGTGACTGATGACTTTTCAATATGAGAGACTTTGGTTCCTTTTCCTTAATCATGTATGACTCCATTGCTGTTCTTTTACTTTCTTCATCACTACCATGAACCTTACATAAAATATCTTGAAGAGATAGCATTATATTACAAGCTAACAAGAACTTAACTTCAATTATATACATAATTTAAAACTTGTTTTATGACCTAAAATATTATCCATATTTTTATTTCTTCTTTCTTACATTTTAGATTACTGATGTTCCAATTGATACTGGTAGCTCTGTGCATTCATTAGCTGGTTTTGTTGGTGTATTCATTTTAATTACTGCTGGGGTGTTTTGCCTCTATGATATAGTTTAAAATGATCTATACACCATCAGAGATTTAGGTCATAGAAAATTCTGGCTTCATATTTACATTTGTATTTGTAGAGTCAAACAATAACAAATAGAACATACTCTCAAAAACTATGTTAATATCAAGTAAAACTTCTTTGGCATTGTTATCTAAATAACAGTGTATAATAACTTATTTATATAATATTTATATTTTACTAGACAGTATATATAATTTAGAGGTGATTTAAATTATATGGAAGAATTATTTAGGTTGAGTGCAAAATGCATGTCATTTTTGTATGTCGGGCTCACAAACATTCTTGGATTTCATTTTTCAGAGGTGCTAGAAAATCCCCATAAGCACCAAGAGACCTCTATATGTGTTTACCTTTCCCAGTGAATTTTATACATTTATGTTTAAACAGGTGGTGTCCATTTGTTTCAGACTGAAATAATTCCTTTTAGCAACCTTGCAACGAGGTATAGCCTGAACTTCCTCAAAATTCCATTGTCTAAGAAAGTCTTTTTTTCCCTTTCATTTGGAAAGATACAATGCTCTCATTTAAGTAATTTTTTTCTTGAATATTTTGGTCATATCATCCTTATCGCTGTTAGTTAGGGTTACTCTTGCTGTGATGAAACACCAAAACCAAAAGAAAGTTGGGGAGGAAAGGGTTTATTTGGCTTATACTTCCACATCACTGTTCATCATCAAAGAAAGCCAGGACAGAAACTCAAAGAGGGCAGGAACCTGGAGGCCAAGAAGGAGTGCTGCTTACTGGCCTGCACCTCATGGCTTGTGGCAACTTGTTGTCTTATGGAACCCAGGACTACCAGCCCAGGGATACCACCCACAATAGACGGGGCTTTTCCACATAATTCACTTATTAAGAAAATGTTAGTCTGGGTGGTGATAGTGCAGGTCTTTAGTCCCAGCACACAGGAAGCAGAAGCAGGTAGATCTCTTGAGTTCTACGTCAGCCTGGTCTACAGAGTGAACTCCAGGACAGCCAGGGCTACACAGAGAAAACCCGTCTCAAAAAAAAAAAAAAGAAAAGAAAAGAAATGGAGGCATTTTCTTAATTGAGGTTCCCACCTCTCAGACCACTACAGGTTGTGTCAAGTTGACATAAAACTAGACACCACATCTCTCCTGGACTCTGGTTAAGCTAAGAGATACCCAGACAGAAAATAAAGTTCTTGGGTGTGACTATGAAACTGTTTCCAAAAGAGCTGAGCGTTTGGATTAGATTCTGAATAAAGAAAGTCATCTTTGGCAGGCATCCGTGTATTCACCAAGGGCACAGGAAACTAAAACAAAGTTGGAGGACAAACATCCTTTCTCCTTAGCTGAATTATCCTTCCTTCTCCTGTACTTGACACTGAGACCCCCAGTCTTCAAGCCTGAGTGAAAACACTGGCTGCTGGATCTCTAGATTGCTGATTCTGGAACATCTTCAAAATCTTATAAAAAAAAAAACATCCTCTATCTAGTCTGTTGCCTCTTTCTTGGGAGGACTGAAATAATACAATTTACTTCCTGTATTACTTGTCAGCCATTAGGAAAGCTTGCCTGATTTGCTTCAGCAGCCACGGTGCTCAGTACACAATAGGTGATTAATAAACATTTGGTAATGAAAGAATGGTTGTCAGAGTGTGTTTACAAGTGAACATGGCGTATGTTGTGTGAACCATGTTTCTTCGGCGGTTCCTTAGGGGAGTTTGGGTGGGGAAATACCTCTAGGCGCAAGGATGACCCAAAGGTAGCTATATCACCAAAAAGCCCACCCCTGCCTGGGTACCAAGGACCCAAGCTGAATCCCTGGAGCTCTCTGCAAGTCCTGCAGAGAGCTTGCATTGGGTAGTCCGACCATTTAAAAAAGTCTCCTCTTCTTAGCAACCCTTCAGGCATCTCTAACCAGCCTGGCTGTACTGGCAAACGGCCTTGTGAATCTTGCTTCAGCTTCTCCATGCTTGTGGCATTTGTTTACTCCCTGAGTCCCATGAGCCTCTCTCCTCCCGTCCAGAGGGAGTGTTCCAGTAGGAGGAAATTGCTGCAGAAGGGTCTTCAGGCTCTAGGGCAGGGTGCAATACTTCTAACAGTTCGTAATCAGTGAGAGAGGTGGGCAGCAGTGGGAAGAAAGGCAGCTAAGGATTTTTATCTTTTTTTAATTAAAAAAAATCTCAATGTTCTTTTCAGAGAGCAGGAAGAAAAGAGTGAAGTCTCAAGCAGGCAGAAAGCAGTGAGTGACCAGAAAGCAAGAATGTCTTAAAGGCCCGAGGGGGAGAGAGTATTGGCATGGTTATTACTTTCTATATATTGAGAATGAAAGCAAGTGATTGAGTTCTGAAAAGCAGTCAGTGACTCTCCCCAGGTCACAGTAGGGCTTGGTGGCCCCCAGACACCTGAGTATAGGTTTTGCTCTGTTGCTGGCAGAGCTGAGCACAGTGCACCCGTTTTTTAGCTTTGTGCTCTAACAATTTGCTTTTCACATTCTAGAGACTGCCATTCCATAGAGGCACCTGATTAAATGAGCAATGAACGAAATGAGGTGATGATACAGCATTCAAATGAGTCACTAAGAATTCAGCCAAACCACAGCCTATACCTTAGGAAAATAACTTGCAACAACCCATATTTATGAGAGGCAGGAAGGAGTAGGAAGTTTAATGTAATCAGTATTTGATATGATTATGTTAGTTAAGGCAAAAAAAAAAAAATTCCACTGAGGGTGTCAAGAATTTCATGCAACCTGGTATAATGTCAGTGCACCATGTCCATCCTAATCAGCTAGTTTGAAGAAGCATAAAATCATGGATGGGAAACAACATTCTCAGACATGCTAGTCCAACTCTTTTATTTTTTGTAAATGAGGGAAGTAAAACTAAAAGACATTAAGAATGTGTTTATCTCAAATTTGTTTTGTATGCTTTCATTTCCTGGTCCAAATGATCAAAAACTATCATCTGATAATATATATTATATAACATATAATATAGATTATAGATTAAACAGTGAAATGATCTCTCTAGTGTGTGTGTGCAAAAGTCACTGTGTTAAATAGATATTGAAGGGATGCTAGCCAGCTTGAGCATGACAAACATGGTTCTGACAGGCGTTGCACTTCTCCCCTTCCTCTGTCTTGTTAAAAACTGTTGGGTTACATTCCTAAAGCTAGCCACCAAGGTCTAGTCCCTAATCTGGCTACTTCCTCCTCCTGAGGCTGACTACCAAGGTCGAGCTGAAGTCTAACAATCAAAAGCCCCCTTTGGCTCCCATAATTAACATGCCCAATCCCAATATACCTACCACCTCCTCCTAGCCCACTCTAACACAGCCCTACCCTTTTTTCTCATCCTTAAAGTTAGACCTGCACGGTTTTTTTGCAGCTGTTTTTCTGTGTGAGTCAGAAAGCAATCATTTTATCCTTCCTTCTCCACTTAAAAAATGATCTCCCTGTGAAAACAGGCTGTATATGCAGAGAATTTTTACAGAGAACTCTCAACAGTTCTGAAAAAGTTATTTGTTGGCCGGGAACCCCACAAAAACCAAGCTTGAAAGGAAATGTTACATGGGGGAAAAAACAAAAAGTATCCCTGGAAACAGTTACCAAAGACATGCATGGATATATGAACTGCCAGGAGTAGAAACCATGGCACAGTAAGTACTAGGTTTGCTTTTGTGTCCTCCGGACCTGCTGTTTTGGCTCATTCTTGATAATCAAATGAAATGACTAAGGTTTACGTGGCATCAGGTTACCTGGTACGTCAGATCCTGTTATAGACACAATGAGGATTGAAAATCACACTTGTACTTAAACAGCTTATATAACTGAGAAAAAAAAAAAAAAAAAACCCAAGACAGAATAGGAAAAAAAAAAAAACATGATTAAAGAGCAAATTAATTCTACAAAAATAGAGGCAATTTTCTTTTAAGGTTGAGGGAATTTAGAAGGGAGTTTTTCCAGGAAGAGCTGTGGGACTCAGGTGGGAGCTTAGAAATGGATAGTGTCCATCGCTCCTCATTCTGTGAGCTCTTCATCATATTTTTTTTTTCTTCAGTCTGAGAAACCGGATCTACTCTGCACAGGAACCAAGTCAGCATATTTCCCATCATATCCTCCAGCAGCGAGATACACGTCTGCATGATAAGGGTAGGGACACAAGGGAGAGTCACCAGGTTCACTCTGGCACCTCTTCTTTCTTCTGTGATCGGCAGCTGCTGTGTGATGGCCAAGCTGGGAGCTTCAGAAAAAGATGGCAACTGTAAGGATAAACGTTGATCTATAGGATGATGGAGCGCAAGGTAGGAGCAGAAGAAATTTCTGGCTATCTTAACTGGATCTTGAAATTTCTTAAAGACCTATAAAATTTAACAAAATTATCTAATACCATTATTTGAAGACAAACAAAACTTACCACAGGCAAAAAATCTGATTCAGAGAGTGTTACTAATTTTCATTTATTTATTTTCATTTATTTATTCAGGTGAAAGCATTCCTCCTAACTCTTTTGGGAAGTATATCAGTGTCACCTTTTAGGAACTGGCTAGAGAAATTATCGTCCTTCCTGGAAGAGGAACTCGGTTTCATTTAGGCCAGTGTTCAAATGTGTGAACCACTGACAGTAAGCAGTGAACATCGAAGAGAGAAAAACAAAACAAAACAAACAAAACTCCACCACACACACACACTGTGGCTCTCCAAGTCTGCAACTCCATTTCAGGCAAGCAATGGATCAGCCAGAAAGAAAACACAGGGACTGTGAACACGAGATGTTTGTACACGGGCCAGGCAAGCACTTCACAGATCTCTGCTCAAGTAGAAAAGAGAACTGAGTGTCGAGTAGATAAACGTGTGAGCTACCAGACTTTGCTCACGCTCCCTAAACCCCTCACAGAACATCGGCAGAATGCTAAGCTGTGCACGCAGTGAGGCAACCACTGCACAGTCAGACCCAAAACAACAAAAATGAACAAAAAGTAGAAACATCAACTACCAAACACTGAGAGGTCTAATAACTCCGAAGCCCCCAAGAGACCCCCAGAACTCCCCAATCTGGCTAATCTGACTCCCTAACAGTCAGATTCTGACTTCATTTTCACTCCTGACTTCATTTTCAACTTTGCCTAACTAGGCCTGAGTTTCTGTTTCTTGGAACACAGAAAAACAATTTATGAAAAAAACTGCAGCTCAAAGGGAGCCAACCACCTTAAAGGTTAACACATAGGCTTGAGCTAATGTATAATGATTCAGCAAACCTGAGCAACTCTGGAAAGTTCCTAAATGTTTAGCCAATCCTAAATGCCCCTCTACCTCCTGAGTCACTACTAACCAATCAAATGAAAGATTACATCACTTTTTTCTGGAAATGCCCCTAATTGCCTTTAAAATGAGCCTACTTGCTCACTTCCCCTGCATGCTGGAAAATTTCTGCAAATAAATGTTCTTTGCTTTTGCATAATACCTGAGTGTCTGAGGTCTTCCTTTAGTGATTTCTGGACTTAACAACACCAAGAGAGAGTCAGTTGAAATACTGGTATGAAACTTAATAAAATACTCAGGAAAATAAGCTCAAGACCCTAGAATTGCTGGAATGTACGGAGTAAATAAGTTCATATTCCAATGATAAGAATACATGAAACTTTTAGAGTAACAAAGTTTGACTCTTTCTTGGAGGACAAAAAAAAAGGCAATAAAAATAGCTGAGTGTATCCACAGCTCAGATTTAGTAAACAAATAGTTCCAAAAGATTATATATGTAGATATATATTTACATATATATTAGATATATAAAATACATATCATGAAAATAAGGTATTGCAATGTGATGACAGTCATTTATCTATGTTTAGGGGACAGAAACAGGAGACAGGACACAGCCACACAGTGTCATCCTCAGCAGTCTGAGCAGACCTTTAGACTTTTAGGAACCTTGACTCAGGACTGGCAGTCATGGCTACTCTACAGGAAAGATTTTCAAAACTAGACAGTTTAGGGAGCAGAGTTGGCATCTAAGTGTAGGTTTCTCATCCGAGGCTGAGTATGAACTCAATGGAACAACTCCAGCTCATTGTTTTTGTGGAGTTATATGTGTGTGTGTGGGGGGGGGGGTATAATATTCACTTGTACATTGTTTGTGGGTACTGAAGTTGGTATCTTTAAGGGATTGGAAAGAAAACTGAATGAGGTTCTTAAGGAGGGTGGGTCAGGATTACTACAGATAAGAAAAAAAAAACTCACAGAGGTAGGGAAGGCAAGATGTCTTCACTGAAGTCAAAGAGTTTTGTGTGAGATTCTCAGGAGATGTCTGAGGAAGGACCGAGGTCCTACCTAAAGTCATATGCACTCAGGCTGTAAGCCAGATTCACGGTCGCTTTAATATAAAATATTTATATATGAGAAGACTATTATTTTGTTGTTCGTTGGGCTGAGATTTTTTGCTTCTTGGTTGGCCCAGGCCATAATCAGACTCCGGGATGAAGGATTCCTTTCCCTTCCCACGTCTCCACAGTTTCCCTGCCTTTTCATCCTGCCTCAGCTTGACAAACAGAGAATCTCAATACAGGAGTACAATGCACATAAAAGACACATGGTGCTCATTGTACTGTAAAATGGTGCAAATAACTGTGCTGGGAAGCAACCTGGCAGTTCTCAAAAAGTGGAACAGGGGAATTATCACCCAATAATTTCACTCCTACACATATACTCAAGAGCAAAATAATAGTCTGTATAAAAACCTATATGAAAATATTCTTAGGACATCATTTGTAATATCTAAAATAAAATAGGAACAACCCAGAGGTCCATTAACTTATGAATGAATGAAGAATATGTATTATGTTCTTATAATATCATTCAATAATAAGAAAAGTATTTAAAATATACTATCCTATTAGATGAATCTTAAAAATATTATTGTATGTGAAAGTTGCTCACTAGATTATGATATTTGATTTCACTCTTACATTCCATATTAAGAACACACAAAGCTGTAGAGACAAAAATGTAGATTAGCGGCCACAGAAGCTTAGGGGTGAGGGAGGGCCTTAGGGAGTGACTGCTAAGGATAATGGATTTTCTGTAGTGCTCATGACAATGATGTATAAAGGCTGTTGTGATAGCTGAGAAGCTCTAAGAAAGCACTAAAAGAAATACTAAATTGTGAGCTTAAAAGAGTAAAATATATGATGTATGAATTCCATCAATACACCTCTTATTTTAAAAAGTCTTGAGTGGCATATGAAATTGTCAAGTACAACAATGAAAATAAACTTGACGGAATTTGTCTATCCCCACCTAGAAAAGGTTCATAGGATATCAAAACACTGTAATATAGAGAACACAAAAAATGTGGAATACTGAGATGGATTAAGTTTATTCTTTGAGAGAAATGTATACTTTTAATGATTTTTCTTACAAAGAAAAATAATAACATCTTCTGCTCCTGAATTTAAAAAGAAAATAGAAATATCAGACCAAAGATAAATAGAAAGTAGCAAATAATGACCAGAGTTTAAAGCCCATGTAAAAAAGAGAAAACAGTTTAAAAATTGTTATTTGATCAACTGATCAAATTTCAGTTACTCTGGAAAGAAAGAAAGAAAGAAAGAAAGAGAGAGAGAGAGAGAGAGAGAGAGAAAGAAAGAAAGAAAGAAAGAAAGAAAGAAAGAAAGAAAGAGAAACTAATTGCCCAAGCCAGCCATGAATGAGGAAGCAAGAGCAAAGAACCCCCAGACTGAAGGATAAGATGGGTGTATTAAACTCCCTTCATGCCAACACATATGAAGGCATGCCAGTGCCAACACACAGTTGGCATTACCTCACTCTCTGCCTTTGGATTTCTATTTTAATTCCTAAATTAAACAAGCACTGTAGCTTTAGTCATCATGAGCTTATAATTTGAAGAATCTAAAGGGCTTTTAAATTTTTTAAAATGATTTCTGCTTCACAGGATCTCTGCCTCTGGAACTCCATGTGATCTAAGGACTAATGTCTAAGGCATCAGAGTCATTTAAAAGTAATAAATGCCAGGCTGGGAGCACCCTCAGTCAAAAGAGTACTTGCCTTCTCTGCAAAATGCCCTGGATTCAATGGTAGTACAGTATGTAAAATTCCCAGAAGACAACTATGGGAGTAGGGTCGACATGGTTTTTAAAGGAATACTGTAAAATTAAACATCTAAAAGAACCTGTTGGCAAAGAGGAAGGTTGACATCTCCCAGATAGAGACTCACAAGAACTCTCTGGAACCACTGGCACAGATACAGAGGCATTCTGAAGGTGACCTATGACTCCCAATAGCAAAAAATACACCCTTGGGTGGAGACTTTAGATTCTCTGAGATGAGCAGACAGGCACTCCATAAGAAGACCAACAAAGCCAACAAATCTGGACCCACTCTTTCTTAATAAATTCTCTCATTTTGCTTGCTACTATCTAAGTGTCTCTAATTCTTTGTTTCAAGACACAAAAACCAGGGACTGGAGAGATGGCTCAGAGGTTAAGAGTACTGGCTGTTCTTCCAGAAGTCCTGACTTCAATTCCCAGCAACCATATGGTGGCTCACAACCATCTATAATGAGTTCTGGTGTGAGGTGTGCATGCAGGCAGAACACTGTAAACATAATAAATAAATAAATCTTAAAAAAATAAAAGACACAAGAACCTAAATTTTCACCAGAGTTGCCCATCAAACCCTGATCTCAGTACCTCACACATGAGTGTCCTTACTCCCCAGGAGTGAATCTCACAGACAAATGAATGTTCCTTTGAGACCCTCTCTCAACCTAGTAGGAAGATCCCAGTGCTCAAAGGAAATACAAAAATGACCAGATACTCCAAAGATTTCAAAATTATATTCAAAATTATTATTTCAAAATTAAAAGTCTAGCCAATCAAAAATGTCAACAACAGCCTCAAAGGCAAGCATTTGTAGTTTGTTTGAAATTTTGTAAATGTTTTAAATTTAAATTTTTGTCTAAGTTTCTCATAAAATTAGGGAAAATTTTTCCTCTACTATTATTTTGTGGGTAAACATTTTAAAAGAGAACCTTCACAGCAACCATAAATGGAATGAAATTGACATTAGGGAAATTTCATGTATGTTTTAATTTTAAATTTAGTACAAACTAACAATAATACCTCAAAGAGCAACAGTTTACACAAAACTATCTAAAAATTATGGGTGTGGGTATGTAAGTGGAGAGATGCCTTGGCTGTTCAGAGCACTTACTGCTCTTGCAGAGGACCAAGATTTAGTTCCTAGCTCCTACATGATGTCTCACAACTACTGTAACTTAAGTCTCAGGAGAAGGGACCCCATGCTCTCATCTGTAACTCCAGTTCCAAGGGATTCAACACACTCTTCTGACCTCCAGAGACACTGTACACACTTGGTACACAGACACACATGTAGCCAAAACACCCATATACATCAAATAATACAGTGATTTTTTTAATCTAGAAATCAAGGTCCTGGGTTTTGTTACAAAACAGCATCTCTCAAAGTGTGATGTTTAGTATTATTTTTGTGAGGAACATGAGAAGATGAGTGGAACATGAGAAATTTTCATACTTTGCCTAAACTTGACAGTCAATAACTTCAAATAGAATGAAAGATGTTATCTTGTGTTTTCTAATTCCCTTTGATTAAAGGAGGAGATTATGCTTATCAGTGATCCAACACCATGGTCATCTCATATTTAATAAAGGGGTGGTGGACACCCAGAATCTCCCAAAAGTACAAGCATCACTAAACAGCTTCCTAACATTGCTCTGTCTCCATCAGAGTTATGTCATAAGATGTTTGTACAGTGTGTGTCTTTAACCCCAGCATTCAGGAGTCTAGGAGGGAAGAGGACTATGGGTTAGAAGCCAAATTGTGATGCATAATTAGACCCAGCCTTCATTCCCTAAAAAAATAGTTTTAGTTATCTTTTTATAGTGAAATGTTATTCACTGAAGCTAGGTATTTTAAAAATTTGAAATATATTTAAAGGTGTTTTTAAAAGTCAGTCTTTGTAATCAGCTATATAAACTAGATTCATATTGATATAGAAAACACAGCTCTCACCTCAAAAAGATTATAGAGCCATATATGAATGACCACAGCCTAGGACAGAGATTCAGGTTACCTTAATATCATATTCTGATGTAGTAACAGTTTTCTGATGTTTTTATAGTAACCAAATAGAGGTTATAAATCAAGGCATTTTCAAAAAGAAAAAAACATTGGAGAAACATCAGCTGTCAGGGTACAGCAAAGCAGAGAAATCTGTGGCAGGCCTCAGATGCTATCTGGTTTTATTTTTAGCTTGAAAGCTGATGGAAACTAGACTGCTATTTGTTCATTCTGAAAGAATTTACCTAACAGTCACAGTGATGTTAGGTCACACAGAGATAAACAATAAATAGCTATTTAGAGGACCAAGTTTAGCCCAAAACAATTTTGGCTTCAAATCTATAACATTCCATAACTCCATAGTTAGTTACTCAGCCTTACGGAATGCTTTTATACAAATGTGGCTTTTTCTGGCAATTGAAGTTCACAATTTGAGGGAAGAGCCATGAAGCATTTACTGACCAAGGGCTTTACCCTGTAAAGCTAGGTCATCAGTGAAGATGAAACCCAATGCACCCAAAACATCTTATCTTGCCTTTGATGATACATTGGACTTGATTTTTTTCTGAATTCATTTGCTTTTGATGTGGCTGAACTGGCCTAAATCCCATCTAGATTTCAGTCTGAAAGCCATATGACCACAACCCCATGCCTATTCTATTCTCCTTGGTTCACTTTTGAATCTTTCCAATCTTGCTGCTATTGAACCCACGTTAACCTAAAGTATTCCATCCGATAATAGCCCATGATGAGCTCTGGTTTTGTTTTGTTTTCCATGACAGGGTTTCTCTGTGTAGCCTTGGCTGTCCTGAACTGGCTTTGTAGACCAGGCTGACCTCAAACTCACAGAGGTCTGCCTACCTCTGCCTGAGTGCTGGGACTACAGGCGTGCACCACCACACCTGGTCCTCGAGCTCTTCATCACACTTTTACTAGTTTAGTCACTCTCCATTGATAATCCTCCCTGCCAGGATCTATTGTCAAATTTAGACCACAGGGCCATAATCAAACATCCACTTTAATTCTAACGTGACCTCTAATTTTTATTTATGCCCATTTTTATATTCTTGAGGAGTAGAACCAACCCATTTAAGCCCAGTCTAGTCATCAGCTACAGTACTTCAAAAACTAAAACACCTCGAATTTGTATTTCTTATCACAACACCTATTTTCATTGTTGTTTTTGTTGATATGGTATCTTGAATGAAGATGTTCTCCATAGGCTTAGTTATTTGAGTACTTGGCTCCCAGATGGTGGTACTGTTTGGTGAGCTAGTGTTGATTTGGTGGGGAAAGTTGTGTCACTGAGAATGGACTCTTAAGAGTTCGTATTTCCAGTTCCCTCCCAAACTCATGTTTGTGCCTGATTCTTAGCTTTCTGCTCCTGCTATCATATACCGCTCTCCCTCTAAAACTGTAAGTCAAATAAATTATTTCTTCCTTAAGTTGTGTTGATCATGGTATTTTATAAAAATTAACTAATTCAGTTGTTTTATTTTATCTATCTATGTTTCTATCTATCTATCTGAGTCAGGGTTTGAGTTAAATAGATCAGGCTGGCCTCCAACTTCCTGTAATTCTGCCACTTCTATACCAGAGCGTTCATACTTCAGTTGATGTAGCATGGCTCTTCCTTTAGGCACAACATAAACATTCATTACCATATCAGAGCACAGGTAACCTTCGCCCTATAGCCACAGCCATGAAATAAGCAGAATGATACAGATATAGCAAAGTCGAAAGTAATTTTAATAGAATTATTGATCTGCCATAGTAGAGGGGTGGGTAGGCATAACAGCCATCTAGGATTCCAGCCTTTATACCTTTCTGTACCCCAACAACTGCAAATAATCTTTTATAATATTATAGTATATGAGGAAGCAGAAGGGTAACTGAAACCCGGGATTCCTGAAGCAGCTTCCATGAGGTTGTCATCCATGATAGGTGGGGACATTGTCACAATGCTGATGAGAACAGAAGAATTGGTCAGGCAATTTTAGGGACAGGAACCTTGAAAATGAACAGTTCTGGTTCTTATCCTTCACCAGAATCTATCAATGAACTTAGCTCTGTTCTGGCTGGAGGTCAGAAATGGCAGAAGGGGGCTCTGCTTCTTCATCTGCTTTCATGGTGTCATTCTCCTCTTACACAGCGTAAGTGAGCATCACGTCCTCAAAGCTGCACATTAAGACATAAGAAGCACTGGACACCCACTGGTGCTCCAACTGGTAGGCCAACTTGCCAGACAGGTTCATGATCAGATGCCCTCTCCATCTCTCAAATCCCAAAAGACATCTTATTAACGTCCACATAGGGACCCTTGGTGATACCCGGCATCTAAAACTCTCTCCTGCTCTCTCCAAGAGCTCTGCTTGTTCTTCTCTTCCCACCTACGAATCACAAGCTCCTACCTATGAGTTAGTAATAAATGATTTTTCTAAAACTCACCTTCCCCTTTGGTCCATGAAATTTACTCCAGATTTGTAAAACAAAAACCCAGAGCCACTGACTCAGTGGACATTTTGTGCGGTCATGGGTTTCTGGCATCCTAATTCCCGAGTTAAACTGACCTGAGGCAACAAAACACCTCCTGTTCGCAGGGATTCCTGCTTCTCCCGTTTCAGTACAGCTATTGTCGGGTAACTTGCTTCTGTGCTCACCCACGCTCCTCTAAGCCAGTCCAAGTCCAACAAACTCACTGGTTCACCACAACGGACTGTGAGTATGTTATATGATCTGACAACAGGTATGTACCACCATGTCTGTCTTATTACAGTAGCTTTCGAGTCTACGAAACAAATGATTGTTACAACTCCTAGAGCCAAAACAGACAACAAATCTCAAACTTCCTTTTAGGAGAGGCTGTAGTAAGATCTATCTTCAGCTCCATCAAGTAAAACTGTCAGGCTTTCACATATATTGACTTTGAACAGATAATTATTTTTCTCTCTTAACAGTACACTTCTCTGACCAGAATCTCAGTTATTTTACCAAGTTTTAAATAATGCTGTACAAGTGCCAAGTTGAAAGGATCTTTAACATTATCTAATTAACCTTTCATGAAATCTTAAACGCCTACCAAAAACTCTACATGGAAATGGCTTTTACTTAAGAACATGTGCTGTTTGAGATCCTTTGTAGCAGTTGTAGCTTCTCTCCTAAGGATGAGGTTACACTGGAAAGTCTGAAATCTGAGTCTGAGACCTGTTCAGTCTGAGAAAGGAATGGTCAGCATTGCTGAGATGTATTATCTGTGACAAAGTAGCCATTTTACTTGCAGAATGAACTGACCCACATAGCGATCAATTAATGACTTCGCCTTTTTTATCAGCCTGAACCAAGACAGTCATCTGGACCTAATACTAACACTTATGGTAGTAAAATAGTTATCTGAGGAAGGCCTATGTCTTGAGTTTTTAATTATATTAATCAAGAAACGTTTAGATTATCAAAAATTTTTTTCAACGTATATAGCCACATTTCCTGGCTTCTATTCAAGAGAAAGTGGTAGGGAATTAACATTTGATACATGCCAGTTTTTATGCCAGGAATTTCATCAATGTTATCTTATTTAACCATAACAATTTAGAAACTCATCTTACATAGTTTGCCTACAGTTACATAGTTAGTAAGCGACAATCTATGATTCCAAGATTTAATTGTAATAAGGGATATATAACATAAATTTGCCAAATCCCACAGAAGCATACACTATGAAAAGTGAGCCCTATGTTTAGTTAATAATAGTATATCAATATTCACTCACCAATTATAATAAAGGTGCTACATTAATTCAAGAAGTTAGTATAGGGGAGAATCTGTGCGAGATGAGAAGTGTGTGGAAATTCACTTGCTCATTCTCGTATTCCTACAATTATTATAGAAAGATCTAGTTCTTAAAAGATAAGACTCACATACACACCAATTTAACGGTCAAATTATTTGCCTCACATTCTCCACTAATTCATTCAAGTCAGGTTTTCAGTCCTCTACCTCTGTGGATATTATGCTTGTCAAGATACTGCCATTTTGGATCCAACTCTCCACTTTCATCTTACCTCAATTTCCAATAGCATTGGATACATTTATTATAAATTCTTTGTGGCGGCACTCATCCTGGCTTCTAGGCTACCACAGTTAACCATGTTGTCGTATTTTTTCTCCTTGTATGGTCTGTCATATAAGCTTTTTCTCTTTTCAACTTTTTCTTTCTTTCTTTCTTTCTTTCTTTCTTTTTTTCCACTCAGAACTCTTACTATTAGGACCCCAGAGGGTAGGTCTTTGAGCTTCTTCTCTTCATTTACTTCACATTCTTAGTGACTTTATGTAATCAGATGATTTTGAACTTGAATAGTATGCTGGTATTTCTCAGTTTTGTGCTTCATACTACGTCTATGCCAAAACTCTAGACCTAAATGGTGATTTAATATCTTATGTTAGTTCAGTTTTACTTAATGACAGAACCAATAGGAATAAAGAGTTGGCTCACACATATTGGAGATTGACAAGTCCATATCTGTAGTGTGGGTCATCAGGCTTGAGCAAGAAAGCCAACAGAGTATGACTCTTGTCTAATGACTGACAGCTCAGAGGCCCAGGAGAACAAAGGGGGCAAGCAACACCAGCCACAGCATTCAGTTTTTGAACAGGTGGGGTTTTGGGGTTTTTTTTGCTTGTTTGTTTGTGTTGTTTTTGCTTATTTGTTTTATTTTGGCTTGTGTGTTGTAAGACATGGTCTCTCTACATAGCCCTGGATGTCCTGGAACTCACTATGTAGGCCTCAGACTCACAGAGGTCCACCTGCCTCTTCCTCCCAATTGCAAGGATTAAAAGGATGCTCCATCATGGCCAGTTTGCAGACTTTATCCGAGCCTTCAGTTGATTAAACGAGTTGTCCCACCATGACCACACTTATAAAGAAAACTGACTCTCACTCCCCAAAAAGCCATCAACTTTCAATACTTCTTCAGTTAGTAGGAGGACCTTATGAAGTCCTCTGCCCTATGTACTAATATGTTGACTCGATCTTGGGCAGATAACCACAGTTGCTGTGAATTCAGGACTGTTCCTGTCATGTCCAACAACATGTTTCCAGTCCTCCTTGACCTCTGGCTACTGTAGTCTTTCCATACCCTCTTCCACGTTGCTCTCTAAAACTTGAGGGGAGGGATATTTGTCCCAATGTCTCATTTGTGGCTGAGCACCGCACTGACACTTAATTCTCTATACTTTGATCGTTTGTGATTTTTTTCCTTGCATTAACCATCACCACTTCTCACAAAGACTGATACCTACACTGATCTATGAGCACAGAGACATGAATTTAGAAAGTAGCTTGATACTATGTCCATTTGACAGAATATTAGTGGTAAATTTACCACCGGGACCTGTGAGATCCCTAACCATGGGTTCTTGGATACATTTGTTGTAGCAGGTCTGTATTTCCTCCTGTGAAGTAGTTCATACACCCAACCAGAAAGTGGTCAGTTACCCTACAAGATCCACGGTCCTAGTGCCCCCATGAACACATCTTACCACACTGGTCAGTATTGTAGTTCACAGAGTTCATAGACAGGCCAAACAAATGATGGCTCTCCCTCAAGCAACTACACAGTGTTTTCCTGTACTATAAAAGCTAGCCAACAGGGAGGAAGCTTCATAGTCAGTACCAACATGGTTTTTCCAGGTCCAATGACCAAACTGTGTGATGTCTTTCGAAATAGGGTCTCAGCACCAAATACTGCTGATTAACCAAGAACAGTGGGAACAGTCTGCATTGCTTAGAGTATCTGTGGAACACCTGACCAACAACTTAAGGAGAGGTACACCATAACTGACACTGGGCTTGACATTTGGCAACCTATGGATCCTAGGAAGTTCATTATCCCCTTCATAAGATGACTCCAGTTAAACTCAGGGGTTCCCACTTCAAACAGTGCAAAAGCTATACCCCTTCTATTGGCTGCAATCACAAATGATCCAAACTATTTACCCATTTCCAAATCTCAAGCACTTACAACAGAGGCCTGTCCTGAACATGGCAGATATTTAAGAATCATTGATTAACTAAATTACTTGTTGAATAATAAAGTATAAAGCCCCCATTTGTTCTATAAGCCTATTAGAAGCCATCTTATCAAAGATTTCAAAAAAATAAAAAATACTGATCCAAAGGAAGTCTTTATGAAACTTATATCTAAATTTAAAAATTAATTACTAAAAAAAAAACAAATGGAGAAAATATTTGTTAAATATATATTATATTTAACCAAGACTACTAATGTAGGTAATGCATTACAGTATAAACAGTGAGAACTAGAATAAAAAAAATCATAAAATATGAGGTACATAATAAAAGTATATTATATACAAATTATATATAATGTATATAATATGTAGTAGAATAAAATGGGAAACAAGAGGTATGAAATAGTAATAGCAAGGGGTCATTGGTCACTTCTGACTATAATGAAAACACAAATAGATCAGTAATGATTGTTTTTATGAGTATCATACAATTATATTTTTATACCATGCCCAAATTTAAAATCAGTTTCATTTATGTATGCGAAAATAGAAAATAGCTGCCGAATTAAGCCTGCTTCCCTTGTTTTAAGTCTTAGAACCTGTCTAGGTAGTTTAAGCAGAAGATAGGTTCAGGATGGAAGGCCATAGGGTCTACAGAAGCTTGTAGCCTAGAATCAGGAAGAGGGGGATTGCTGGGAACAAGAACCAGATTTGTCTGTCAGCTCCCTGGAGGCAGAGCAAAGCTGCTCCACAGTACGGGGCACACAGAAGCTACCCTGGAGACAGCAACCCTAGAGCTCTTGGCTTCCTGTGTCCTTCCTCCATGTTCTATCAACCGGCCAGGGCAGGTTACTAAGCTGCACATCCCTAGGACATGTACCCTGTCTAGTGACAATGCGTTTGATTGGTTCCACGCTGAAAACAACCCTACTGTGGTTGATGTCTAAGCTACCAACCTGACATCACTGAACACAGTTTGTTTGTTTGTTTGTTTTAATTTTTATTCTTCTCTAATCTATTACGCCCTGACTGCAGTTTCCTTTCCCTCCCCTCCCCCAGATCCCCCTCACTTTACATAGTACCTGTGTTCTTTATTTAACAATAGTAGATTATCTTCATAGAAGCATGTATAAATATTCCTAATGGTTTCTTTAGGAAGGGAACTGTAATTCCAGGTGTTTTGTTGCTGTTTCTTTTCTTTCCTTTTCACTCTTATTATTATGTTATCGTTGTTTTATTGATTGCCATGTACCTTAATTTCCAATATGAGTTTCATCTAGAAATCTTAAATATCCAGCTTTGGACGCTATCACCCAAGTACAGCTCTCTCTCTCAAGTACTAACCAGGCCTGGCCCTGCTTATCTTCTAACACCCGATGAGATTGAGTGTGGTCAGAGTGTCATGCCTTTGGTAACACCATCACAGCTCTGATGGTCAGTGTCTGGTTACCTGAAAGGCCTACATGCTAGGAGAAATATACATAAACCATGATTTGATACCTGTGGTTAAATGACCACTATATTCTGTGCCTCAAACCAAAGCTCTGCATATCCAAGATTTCTGTGACTGGGGGGAGACGCTTCTTTCTTTAGCATCTAATTAATTTCACCCATGCTCAAGCTGAGACCCTGCACATCCGAGGAAAACTCTGAACCTCCTGTGCCTGGACACAGCCACTGCTAAGGACTCTCTTCCTGTTCCCCTGCATGCCTCTCAGCAGTCAAACCACCACCCTCTTCAGAGACCATTGCTTTCTTTGTTTGCCTTTAACAAACACCTGAAGGCAGGGAGTGTGCCTAATTGCCTTCCCATCTGCAGGACCACACAGCACAGCAGGATTCGAAACGCAGTAGGCCCCCTAATTCATCCATTCCCTCAGTCACCTGACTCTCCACAGATGTTCCCCAGCATCTGCTGAGTACCAGACAATGGCTGGAGGATTGGAGACAAGTCAGGGAAAATGTCCTGACGTTTTCAGTCAGCACCCCACAAAAGAAATATAAGTAACTTATAGTCAGTTCATTGGTTGGTGATAGGTGCTGAGAATAACTAAAATAGTGAGAATTGCTTGGGGCTGGTGGTTAATGGCTTTTAAGTAAGATTGTTCAGAGGATTCCATTTGTAAATTGACATTTTCATAAAGATGGGAAGGAGGCAGATAGAAACAGCAGAACACAAGTAGATTCCTGTCAGGCTACATAAGGCAATATAAAATGTCTTTTTTTTTTTTTTTTTTGTCTAATGTTTCAGATATACCTTCTCATGGGTCTGGGTCTCTCACCACCAGAGCAGTTGTTACCCACTTGGGAAGTCTCCTGTCTCATCCTCCTACCACTCCAGTCAATTCCTGTCTCTCTGCACTTCTTGGTGACTCATCTTTTGTTCTTGTTTGGACCTGTGTGTTCTGATTCATTCAGTCCTACTCAACCAGGATTTACCCTGTGAGGCCAGCACTAGGCAAGGTGAGAGAAATGCCTGTAAAATCCACAAAGCCCTTGAGGACTTTCTTCCTAAAACCAGGAGAGAGATATAAACAAGATGCACAAACACCCTCATGAATGCCTTACTACCTTTGCAATGATCTGTTTTATTAACAACAACAAAAAAAAATGTAAAAGAGCAACTAAATTGAACATACATGATACACAGGGTCACATGCACAAAGATAAAAAAGAGCTTCGTTCACTCATTATCAGTGACTCTATCTTCGGATTATTTCCCAAATCCCCATCTCAAAAAAGACATGTCTCTGTGGCAGACAGGTAGAAACTGGGTATGCATTATTCATGTATTGAGACCATCCATATTTGTATTTCAACAAAATACCCACCCCTCTTTCAGATCACACAGTAACAATCAGGCAGTAGCTGAAAAACAATTGGGTCTTCCGGACTAAACCATTTAACTTTCCTTTTTTTTTTTTTTTAAAGGACATGCAGATTAGTCCAAATTGGATTTTTATTTGTTCATGTGCTCCGGATTTAAAGAGAGGCAGTGTTTTGCAAGCAGAGCTGTGTGAGTCAGAGGGAGCATTTCCTGATTTGCATGTAAAGAGAGAAGAAAAAGAGATCAGCAGTTGAACACTTGCATGGTGCCAGGGATTGTTGCAAGCACTCTCTAATGCATTATCTTATCTAACATATGTTGTCTCACACTATGCGCAAAAGAAAATGTGGGAGGAAGGTATGATTACTCACCTCTGTTTAAATCGGAGAAAATGCAGTCACCAAGAGTTGGCATCGGACTTGCAGTTACACACAGCTTATTATGGTCCACATGGGGTTCCAATACAGGTGTGTCTGACTCAGAGAACCATAGTGTTCTCTCTTTCCCATGCTTCTGTTTCTCTTTTCAATCAAATAATGCACAACATTGCAGGTGGCAATCATGTACAGCACAATGCTTTCAAGTACATATACATAGTGAATCTGTTAATCTGATTATTTTAACAAATACATTATTTCATAGTTACCAGCTTTTAAATGAAAGCACTGAGCCTCTCTCTTTGCACATTCTGAGACTGCAATATATCACCATTAACCCTTGACATCTTGCTGTGCAATAGATCGATCACAAGGGAGATAACACCAAGGTCATGATTCTAGCACCACCTGTTTTGGCTTTAAACCAGGCTATAATATTCCCCACCCCCAGCCTCAGGCTAGATCCTTATGATGCAAACTCTGTTGTAAACAGGTCCTAAAAAAAGAATATATTAACCAGGTGCACAAGGCTAAAGACATCGATTGATGATAAATCATTAGTGCCATCTTTGTTGGGTCCTAAGGCAAAACCGGTCTGACCTTTCTCTTCTCATACATCTACATCACTACCTATCCTTCAAAAGACAGGGCACTATCACTCATGACAAAGAAGGGAGTTAAAAGGACTCCAGCTGCTGACTTCAGAAGAGGAAACAACCAGATTCATCTTGAGTAATGGTTACCCTTTTGGAAGAAGAAGAACAGCAAAAAAACATCTGGTAGAGAGGGAAGAGGGATGGGAAAGGGGAAGAGGAGAGAGGGGAGAAAGAGAAGGAAAGACGATGGACAGGGAGAGGCAGGGTGGGAGGGAAAGAGAATAGAGGGAATGGGAATGAAAGGGAGTGGGAGAGGGGATAAAAGTATGGAGGGAGGGAGAGAGAACAGGTGAAATCTGATCTATGAAACACAGATGATAATGATTAGTGGTTCACTGTTGACGTAAACTGAAGAGCTTCTAGGATTCTTTCAAGGGAGAGTAAATGAATCTGAAACCCAACAAACACTAAATTGGTGCTCCTCAGTATGGGCTGTAGTTTATCTGTCCACAAAATTTTAAGTCCAGGTGTAAAACCTTTTTATCACACCTGAGTGAACCCATTGGTCAGTAGCATCTATCAAATGAATCATTAATCTAAGTGTGTATTATATTTTGAGGATTGGAGTACAATGCAACTCCACATAAGTCAAGCCTATAGCTAGGAAAGATTGAGTTTGTAAGCATAGTCAGGAATCTCATTTGGTAAAGAGGCTGGGATCTGTGGCAGGTAATAACATCAAATCCAAGGCTCCATAGGATGAAGTATAGCTTAGTGGTAATCCAGAACCCATGTCTTGAGACCCAGTTCTATTTATTTACATATCCAACAAAGATTATCATGAACCGGGTCCAGGAAACCACTGCAAATGGTCTGGTCCCGATAGAAATACAACAGCAAGTGAAGCTCTACCAGGGCCATGACTCGAATGTGAACCACTTTCTAAGCCACTGTTCTTTCCCAGTAATGCCTGTTCACTCACCTATGCAGGAGCACTTGGGAATTTCAGTGTCTTGTAACTTTTAATTGCCAGTGAGTCTCTGGCAGGTGTATCCTTCTCTAATGGACTGAAGATGTGTCCACTGCTTTGAATTATACCTGGAAAATACAGGTCAATGTCCAGGTCAACGACAAACATCACTAGGTAGGCATTTATCAGGCCCTCCTCTTGAAGCAGGAGAAGCCATTGGAAAGAGATCAGTGTGGATTTTCAGAAGTGCTGACATTTGCTTTTGAAAATGAATAGAGGAGGTTCCTCCTTTGATATCATCGAGAATCACTTGCTGGAATGAATTTGATATGGATCAGCCATAAGGACTGTGTTATTGACGGTGACACAAATGAATCTGTAGTTACATCTGAGCCTATTGATTCTAACTCAATAGTCTGAAAGTGTTGTATGGTCACAAGCAGAGGCTTTGCCCCTGAGCACATGGCATCTGCGAAAACTGTCTGCCCCAGAAAAAGATGTGAATTTGCTCACTTTTCTGTTGCAAGTGTTACCACCACACACTACCATCTCAGGTGACTTCAACCACAGAATCTCTTTTCTTTTCGTTAATTAATTTATTTACTTACTTTACATCCTGATCATAGCTTCCCCTCCCTCCTCTTCTCCCAGGTCCTTCCTCTCCTTCCTGTCCCCCATCTCACCTCCCTTTCTCCTCAAAGAAGGGGAGGCCTCCCACTGATATCAACCCTCCTTGGCCTATGAAGTTGCAGGACTGGGTGAATCTTCTCCTACTGAGGCTAGACCAGGCAGCCCAGTTAAGGGAAGGTGGTCCAAAGTCAGGCAAGAATCAGAGACAGCCCCTGCTCCTGCTGTTAGAAACCCCACGTGAAGAGCAAACTGCACATTTGTTCCATATGTGCAGGGGTATCTAAGTCCCTCCCACGCATGTTCTCTTGGTTGGCGGTTCAGTTTCTCTGAGCCCCAATGGGCAGGGGATATTTGATTCTGTAGGTTTGTTTGTAGTGTCCTTGACTTCTCTGGCTCCTTCGATCCTTCTTGCCCTCCACTCCTCATACAAGACTCCCCAATCTCTGCCTGTTGTTCGGCTGCAGGTCTCTGGGTCTGTTTCCATTAGTTGCTGAGTAAAGTCTCTCAGACGACAATTGTGCTAGGCTCCAGTCTACAAGTATAGAAAAATATCATTAATAGTGTCAGGGGTTGGCTCTTTTTTCATGGCATGGGTCTCAAGATGGCTGGAATTTCTGCTCCAAATTTATCCCTGTACATCTTGAAGAAGGGACAACTTGTGAGTCTAAGGTTTTGTGGGTGGGTTGGTGTCTCATCCCTCCACTGAAAGTCTTGTCTGCTTACAGGAGGTGACCCTTTCCAGTTCTATATCCCCTGTTGCTAGGAGTCTTAGTTAAGCCACCTTCATAGATTCCTGGGAGTTTCCATTGTCCTAAGTTTCTAGCTCATCTCAGCGATGTCCCCCTAACTCGTTCCAGTCCTCACTCCCAGTTCTGGCTCTACCCATCCTCCCTACATTTGATCCTTTCTGTTTCCCTCTCCACTCCCTCTCTAAGCCAGTTCCCTCACTGCAACACTCCCAGCCTGCAGCCATTTCTATTTTATTTCCCCTTTTCACTGAGATCAAAGCATAATCCCTTAGGTCCTCCTAGTTACTTAGTTTCTTTGGGTCGTGGACTGTAGCACAGTTATTCTCTGAAAAAAGCATGTTGAAATTTTTATGAGAATTGCATTGAATCCGTAGATTGCCTTTGCTAAAATGGCCATTTTTACTATGTTAATCCTATCGATCTATGAGCATAGGAGATCTTTCCATTTTCTGATATCTCTTTCCATTTCTTTCTTCAAGGACTTGAAATTCTTGTCATATAGGTATTCCATTTGTGTGGTTAGAGTTACACCAAGATATTATTTGTGGCTATTGTGAAGGGTGTTGTTTCCCTAATTTCTTTCTAAACCAGTGTTTTTTGTTATTGTTTTGAGCTAATTTAATATCCAGCCACTTTTCTGAAGGTGTTTATCAGCTGTAGGAGTTCTCTGGCAGAATTTTCTGGGTCACTTATATTTAATATCATATCATCTGTAAATAGTGATTCTTTGACTTTTTCCTTTCCAATTTGTATCCCATTGATCTCCTTTAGTTATCTTATCGCTCTAGCTAGGACTTCAAGTACTATATTGAATAAGAGTGGACAGCCTTGTCTTGTCCCTGATTTTATTGGAATTACTTTAAGTTTCTCTCCATTTAATTTGATATTGGCTATTAGCTTGCTAAAATATTGCCTTTATTGTGCTTAGGTATATGCCTTGTATCCCTGATCTCATCAAGATGTTTATCATGAGAGGGTGTTGGTGGTATCAAGGTTCTTGCCTCCTGAGAGCTACAGGGAGATTTTACTAATACCTGTTGCCTTATTCCTAGACAGTTCTTGTCAAACTTTGGTGTTCCTTAGCCCGTAGAAGCATTACCCCCATTTTCTTCTTCTTCAAGGAACATTCAAATTGTAATTTTAATATGGGCAACAGTCAGATTGGATCAAAAGCCACCCTGCTGTTGCATGGAGTTTTATTAGCTAATATCATCAACACCTGTATTTCTAAATAGGGTCATATTCTCAAGGAACAGGTGTTAAAATTCAACAGGTGAATTTTGTAAGGGTGTTACTCTACTCAAAACAATAGGAAAGGACAAGGCAAGGCTTGTGTCCTGCTTCATGGAATCCGTATAATACAGGCTGTGGAAAAATTTGAGAGATCAGTCATGATTGGTACTGTACTAACAAACCTCACAAAAATCGCAAACCTCAAAAATTTTCCTCTTCAAAGCTGTCAACTATGTCTTGTCACTGTTTTTTTCTAACCTGAGAGATCTCCTTAATAAGATTTGTTATATAAATATTTAGGTGGAAAAATGCTGTCGTGAAGTAATATTTATATTACAATCTTATTTCTCATATTGGTTTCATTACAATAAAGCAGACATACTGATAAAGTATCTGTATAATGAAGCAAAATTAATGCATAGAAAATCTTTGTAAATCGTATTTCTCCAAGACAATTTATTAAAACAATTGTAAAATGGTCATGAAAGTCTAGCAAAATGTTAAAAACATAAAAATAAAGCTGTAAATGTTCTATGAGCTATGCATTTGCCTTCTGTGGACATTGTCCTAGCAAATCTGGCTGAAAGTGACAATCTGTAATAATCAGTTTGTACTCTCCTTTTTCTTACTTTCAACTAACATGGCATCATTTGAACCCAGCAACTGCTCCCTTCGAATCTATGTTTCATGAAACCTGGATGGTTGTTACAATAGTTCAGGTCAAAGAGATGCTAAGACAATTCAGGCATTGAAGTGTCTGATCCTTGCGTTTGTCTGGAGCCCATCCTAAAATCTGCTGGGACATGTGGTCGTCTAGCAACCAAGTAATGTCCTGTAATGATTTACAAATTGATGCCCGTGCTGAATGAATGTCCTAGTCCAAACCGAGAGCTTTATAGAGTTAATTGAAAGCTAATGTCCTCATTAGTGGCTGTTAGGGAGGTTCACCAAGTGTAGTTTGCACATGCTGAATGTTGAATATTTATTAGGCATGTTGGTTAATGGAAAGTAGAAAGGACTGGATGGTCCATCTGGTGACAAGTGTGAAAACAAATGATGTTTTGGAACGCCCCGCTCTATAAGTAGCTTCAGGATTGCTGATGTCCACTGCAATGACCACCTCAGCTGTCTCTGTTTGTATCAGATCATCTTTCTGGTTCCTGCATTGGTTTTTCTTTTGCCTCCATGAGTTCTTTCTGCATAAAAAAAAAAAAAAATCTGGATTACGCTTAACCCAACAGACAGAGATCAATCTCCTTTTCAAATTTTAGAATTATTTTATTATTTTCTGTGTATGGGTGTTTTGGCTACATGGATGTCTGCATGCCACATGCATGCACTGCCCTCAAAGCAATAGATGACAACAGATGCCCTAAGACTGGAGCTGCAGTGTTTGTGAGCTGCTGCGTGGTTGCTGAGGACCTGACCTAGGCCTTCTGGAAGAGCAGCCAATGCTCTTCGCTGCTGAGCTATTAGTGTAGACTGTGAGAGATCAGACCTCTTAACATACTCCCTAACATCTGAATATGGAGAAAGACTAGGTCATCGGAGAGCATCGCATACTGTCAATCCTGACTACCTAAATTCAATTCCTCTCACTCTGAATTCAAATTCTCTCCCTGTACACACATATGTGTAACGTGAATTTGAATGTTGTGTCTATGATTATCCCGTATGTCTATATGTGATGTGCACGTCTGCGTGCAGATGCGCACATGCCACTGCTCAAGTGTAGAAGTCAGGGGACAACTTTCAGGAGTTGCTTTCCACAGTGTCCCCTGGGGATCAAACTCCCATTGTCAAGACTGGGAGGGAACCTTTACCCCCTGAGCCATCTCACCAGCACACCAACATATTTCTACTGCTTATATTATTCAATTAGAGTTTTGTTTCTGCCTTTTATATTGACAATTTCTTTTCTTGCACATAACAGAATTTGGTTACTTCTAACTCACATAAGCTGTTAATTTTGAATTTCACATCTGGGGTACTCAACTACTTATTTCAAAAGTATATAAAAAGGTCCTCTCATATCGAAGTCTTCTTGCATAAAAATGTATGTTTTGCAAGTATAAAAGAAAATCACCAAGAGGATTTTTTTTGATGATGTTTTGTTTTTTTTAAATTTTTTTTTATTAATTACACTTTATTCATTTTGTATCCCCCCATAAGCCCCTCCCTCCTCCCCTCCCGATCCCACCCTCCCTCCCCTTTCTGCATGCATGCCACTCCCCAAGTCCACTGATAGGGGAGGTTCTCCTCTTCTTTCTGATCTTAGTCTATCAGTTCTCATCAAAAGTGGCTGCATTGTCCTCTAATGTGGCCTGGTAAGGCTGCTTCCCCCTCAGGGGGAAGTGATCAACGGGCAGGCCAATCAGATTATGTCAGAGGCAGTCCCTCTTCCCATTACTATGTAACCCACTTGGACACTGAACTGCCATGGGCTACACCTGTGCAGGGGTTCCAGGTCATCTCCACGAATAGTCCTTGGTTAGAGTATGGGTCTCTGGGAAGTTCCCTGTGTTCAAATTATCTTGTTCTGTTGCTCTCCTTGTGGAGTTCCCGTCCCCTCCAGCTCTTACTATTTCCCACTTCTTACATAGAATTCCATTCACTCTGCCCATCAGTTGGCCATCAGGCTCAGCATCTGCTTTGACAGTCTATACTGCAGAAGCTTTCAGAGGCCCTCTGTGGCAGGTTTCAAGGTTGTTTCCTGTTTTCTTCTGGCTTTCAGAGGCCCTTTGTAGCAGGTTCCGAGGTTGTTTCCTATTTTCTTTTTCTTCTGATGTCCATTCTCTTTGCCTTTCAGGATGGGGATTGAACATTTTAGTTAGGGTCCTCTCTTTTGCCTAGTTTGTTTAGATGTACAGATTTTAGTGGGTTTATTCTATATTGTATGTTTATATGAGTGAGTATATACCATGCGTGTCTTTTTGCTTCTGGGACAACTCACTCAGGATGATCCTTTCCAGGTCCCACCATTTACCTGCAAATTTCATGATTTCCTTATTTTTCATTGCTGAGTAATACTCCATTGTATAGATGTACCACAGTTTCTGCATCCATTCTTCAGTTGAGGGGCATCTGGGTTGTTTCCAGCTTCTGGCTATTACAAATAAAGCTGCTACAAACATGGTTGAGCAAATGTCCTTTTTGTATACTTGTGCCTCTTTTGGGTATATGCCTAGGAGTGGTATGGCTGGATCTTGAGGAAGCGCTATTCCTAGTTGTCTGAGAAAGTGCCAGATTGATTTCCAGAGTGGTTGTACCAGTTTACATTCCCACCAGCAGTGGAGAAGGGTTCCCCTTTCTCCACAACCTCTCCAGCATGTGTTGTCCCTTGAGTTTTTCATCTTGGCCATTCTGATGGGTGTAAGGTGAAATCTCAGGGTTGCTTTGATTTGCATTTCCCTAATGGCTAATGAGGTTGAGCATTTCTTTAAGTGCTTCTCTGCCATTCGATATTCCTCTACAGAGAATTCTCTCTTTAGCTCTGTTCCCCATTTTTTAAGTGGATTACTTGGTTTGTTGCTTTTCAGCTTGTTTAGTTCTTTATATACACTGGATATGAGTCCTCTGTCAGAAAAAGGGTTGGTGATGATTCTTTCCCAATCTGTAGGCAGTCGCTTTGTTTTGATGACGGTATCCTTTGCTTTACAGAAGCTTTTCAATTTCATGAGGTCCCATTTATTGACTGTTGCTCTTAGAGTCTGTGCTGTTGGTGTTCTGTTCAGGAAGTTTTCTGCTGTACCAATGAGTTCTAGGGTATTCCCCACTTTTTTTTCTAGCTGATTTAATGTGTCTGATTTTATGTTGAGGTCTTTGATCCACTTGGACTTCAGTTTTGTGCAGGGTGATAAGTATGGATCTATTTTCATTTTTCTACATGTAGACATCCAGTTGGACCAGCACCATTTGTTGAAGATGCTATCTTTTTCCCATTGTATGGTCTTGTTATCTTTGTCAAAAATCAGGTGTCCGTAAGTGTGTGGGTTTATTTCTGGGTCTTCTGTTCGATTCCATTGATCCACCATTCTGTTTCTATGCCAGTACCATGCAGTTTTTATATCTTCCTCTAATTCTTTCTTCAGAGACTTGAAATTTTTTTCATACAAGTCTTTGACTTGCTTGGTTAGGGTTATACCAAGGTACTTTATGTCATTTGTGGCTATTGTGAATGGTGTTGTTTCTCTAATTTCTTTCTCAGCCCTTTTGTCTTTTGTATACAGGAGTGCTACTGATTTTTTTGAGTTAATTTTGTATCCGGCCACTTTGCTGAAGGTGTTTATCAGCTGTAGGAGTTCCCTGGTAGAGTTTTTGGGGTCACTCATATATACTATCATATCATCTGCAAATAGTGATAATTTGACTTCTTCCTTTCCCATCTGTATCCCCTTAATCTCCTTCGACTGTCTTATTGCTCTAGCAAGGACTTCCAGCACTATGTTGAACAGATATGGAGAGAGTGGGCAGCCTTGTCTTGTCCCTGATTTCATTGGGATTGCTTTAAGTTTCTCTCCGTTCAGTTTGATGTTGGCTATGGGCTTGCTGTAAATCGCCTTTACTATGTTTAGATATGTGCCTTGTATCCCTGATCTCTCCAGTACTTTAAACATGAATGGATGTTGGATTTTGTCAAATGCTTTTTCAGCATCTAGGGAGATTATCATGTGGATTTTTTCTTTCAGTTTGTTAATATGGTGGATCACATTGATGGATTTCTGTATATTGAACCACCCCTGCATACCTGGGATGAAGCCTACTTGGTCATAGTGGATAATATCTTTGATATGTTCTTGGATTCGGTTTGCAAGTATTTTGTTAAGTATTTTTGCATCAATGTTCATAAGGGAGATTGGCCTGAAATTCTCTTTCTTTGTTGAGTCTTTGTGAGGTTTAGGTACCAAGGTGATTGCGGCTTCATAGAATGAGTTTGGTAATGTTCCTTCTGTTTCTATTTTGTGGAATAGTTTGAAGAGAATTGGAGTTAGCTCTTCTTTGAAGGTCTGGTAGAATTCTGCGCTGAAGCCATCTGGTCCTGGGCTTTTTTTGGATGGGAGACTTTTGATGACCGCTTCTATTTCTTTGGGGGATATAGGACTATTTAATTGATTTACCTGGTCCTGATTCAGCTTTGGTAAGTCAAATCGATCAAGAAAATTGTTCATTTCATTTAGGTTTTCAAATTTTGTTGAGTATAGACTTTTGAAGTAAGTCCTAATGATTGTTTGGATTTCCTCAGTGTCTGTAGTTATGTCCCCCTTTTCATTTCTGATTTTGTTGATTTGGGTGGTGTCTCTCTGCCTTTTAGTTAGCTTGGCTAAGGGTTTGTCTATCTTGTTGATTTTCTCAAAGAACCAGCTCTTGGTTTCATTGATTCTTTGAATTGTTTTATTTGTTTCTAATTGATTGATTTCAGCCCTGAGTTTGATTATTTCCAGCCATCTACTCCTTTTTGGTGTGTCTGCTTCTTCTTTTTCTAGGGTTTTTAAGTGGGCCATTAAGTTGCTTGAATGAGCTGTCTCGAATTTCTTCTTGAAGGCACTTAGTGCTATGAACTTTCCTCTTAGCACTGCTTTCATTGTGTCCCACAAGTTTGGGTATGTTGTGTCTTCATTTTCATTGAGTTCTAGAAAGGCTTTAATTTCTTTCTTTATTTCTTCCCTGACCCAGCTGTCATTTAGTAACAAGTTGTTCAGTTTCCATGTGTGTGTAGGCTTTTTGCTATTTCTGTTGTTGTTGAAGTCCAGCTTTATTCCATGGTGATCAGACAAGATACAAGGGATTATTTCAGTCTTCTTGTATCTGTTGAGGCTTGCTTTGTGACCAACTATATGGTCTATTTTGGAGAAGGTTCCATGAGGTGCTGAGAAGAAGGTAAATTCTTTTGTGTTTGGGTGTAAAGTTCTGTAAATGTCTGTGAGGTCCATTTGATTCATGACCTCTGTCAGAGATATTGTTTCTTTGTTTAATTTCTGTTTTGTTGACCTGTCCTTTGTTGAGAGTGGGGTGTTGAAGTCTCCCACTATTAATGTGTGGGGATCTATATGTGGTTTAAATTTTATCAATGTGTCTTTTACAAATGTGGGTGCTCTTGTATTTGGGGCATAGATGTTCAGGATTGTGATGTCTTCCTGGTGGAATTTTCCCTTGATGAGTATGAAGTGTCCTTCCTCATCTCTTTTTATTAATTTTGGTTGAAAGTCTATTTTATCAGATATTAGAATGGCTACTCCTGCTTGTTTCTTGGGTCCATTTGCTTGGAAAGTCGTCTTCCAACCTTTTACCCTCAGGTAATGTCTATCTTTGTGTCTTAGGTGTGTTTCTTGTATGCAACAGATTGCTGGGTTTTGTTTACGTATCCATTCTGTTAATCTGTGTCTTTTTACTGGAGAGTTGAGTCCATTGATGTTGAGAGAGATTAATGACCAGTGGCTGTTAGATCCTTTGATTTTGATGTTGACTGTGTTCATAAGGTTGTGTGCTTGGTTGCTTTTTGTTTTGCTGTAGTAAGGTTAATTATTTCTTGTGTTTTCTTGACAGAAGCTAATTTTCTTGGGTTGTATTTTCCCTTCCAGAGTCTTCTGTAATGCTGGATTTGTGTGTAGGTATTGTTGAAATTTGTTTTTGTCATTGAATATCTTGTTTTCTTCGTCTATGAGGACTGAGAGTTTTGCAGGGTATAGTAGCCTGGGTTGACATCTGTGTTCTCTTAGGGTCTGCATGATATCTGTCCAGGCCCTTCTGGCTTTCATAGTTTCTGTTGAAAAGTCAGGTGTGATTCTAATGGGTTTGCCGTTATATGTTACTTGGCCTTTTTCCCTTGCAGCTTTTAGTATTTTTTCTTTGTTCTGTATACTTACTGTTTTGATTATTATGTGGCGGGAGGATTTTCTTTTCTGGTCAAATTTGTTGGGTGTTCTGTAGGCCTCATGTATCCTTATTGGCTTCTCCTTTAACTTGGGGAAATTTTCTTCAATGATTTTGTTGAAAATATTTTCTGGGCCTTGGAGAAGGGAGTCTTCTTTTTCCTCTATTCCTATTATTCTTAGATTTTGTCTTTTCATATTGTCTTGGATTTCTTGGACGGTCTGTGTCAGGAATTTTTTGGATTTAACATTTTCTTTGACAGATATGTCGATTTCTTCCATTTCTTGTATTCTGTTGGTTATGCTTACCTCTGTAGTTCCTGTTTTCTTCCCTAAATTCTTCCTCTCCATTATTTCCTCCATTTGTGTTTTCTTTAATTTTTCTAGTTCTATCTTCAGGTCTTGAGTTGTTTTGTTTACTTCCTTCACCTGTCTGCTCGTATTTTCCTCTTTTTCTTTTAGTTCCTTCAACTCTGTCTCTTTTATTTCTTTCAGTGATTTAATTATTTCTTCTCTGAAGGCCACAAGCTGTTTGGCTGCATCTTCCCGTATTTCTTCACGGATGGCCCTAATCTGCTTGTCTTTATCTTCCTCCATTTCTTTACGGATAGCCATGATCTGTTTGGTTTTATCTTCCTCTAATTCTTTACGTATTTTATTTGTCTCCTCTATTATCCTCTTCATCAACATAGATGTAAGGTCATATTCTTGATTTTCTATTATGCTGCATTGTTCAGGGCTGTTCGTCTCTGGATGGCTGGGTTCTGGAGATGCCATATTGCTCTGTCTTTTGTTGGTTGAGCCTTTACGCTGACCTCTACCCATTGGGCTGATTTAGGTGTTGGCTGTTAGTTTCTGTGCTTCCTGGAGTCCTGAGGTAGGGAGTATCCCCTTGGCCGGAAGATGATTTTTCCTGAAGGAGTCCTTCTCTGCTTTTTGGTTATGGTCACTATATGGCCAGTGTTTCTCAGGAGTTGCCACTGCTCACCTCAGGTTTATAGCCCTGAGTAGTAGCTGTGGTCTATGTTAGGCAGGGGGGATCTCCTCTTACCCATAGAATTTCTCAAGACAGCTGCCCCACTGCTGGGTTTCTTGTTATAAATTTAGTGTGCTGCTGCTCACTAAATTTCCATGTATAGTCCTCTTGAAGAAACTGCTGATTCCCTAGCTGTGGGGTTTTCTCCCAACAGGGAACCTCAGTCTGTTATCCTGGGGCGCACAGTTCTGTCTGGGAAAGTGGGAGGTGCACTCAGCAAGTCTCTGGGCCAGAGGCTGATTGCTCTGCTCTGGACCTGGAGAATGTGCACCTAGGTTGAGTTGTCGCCTGGGGGCACTGTTCTGGTCTGGAGGCTGGGTGCCTCACTCTGGACCAGAAGCTGTGTGTCTCTGTCTGGGATGGCGGCTGTAGGCACTGCTCTGGTCCAGACGCTGTGGGTGCAGCCCTCTTGAAAAACCAGGGATTCCCACAGTTTTGACAGTCTAGCTAGGAATAACTGGTTGATCCTTGGCAAAGTATCTGAGGGCTGTTGTAATGGCTCTCTGGTTTTTGTAGGTCTGAGGATGCAGCTGTGTGTCCCAGTGCCCTAGGGGAACTCAATAATGGCGGCAGAGCACAGCGCTTCTGCCTACACTAGAGTCTGCATGAGTCCAGGAAGTGTTTTGGTGCTGGGTGTCCTAAGCATTAGAGCTGCTGACCCCCTCCGCTGGGGGTTTCCTCTTGCCAGAGACACGCAGTCTGGTGCCCTGGTGCCCTGGTGCCCACAGTTCTATCTGAGGCAGCGAATCAGGCGCGCAGGCAGGGCTCCGTGCAGGCGCCTGTGTCCCTCCCGGCTCTGGGTCCGGACTGGCTCTTGGGGCACCCGCGGAACCCGAGTCTTTTCCAGGGGATGTCTGGGTAACCTGAGGTTGGTCCCAATTGTTTCCTGCTCCGTGGGGTTATCTCTCGACTGGGAAATCCAGTCTATGGTGTTGTGGGCCCACAGTTCAGTCTGGGACCGTGACCAGATTGCGCTGGCATGTAGCTCTGGGCTGGCGACCAAGTGCCTGGCCGAACCGGGATCTCTTCTGCGGTTTAGCCGGGTGAGTTAAAGCTGATTGAATCCCCCACCGTGGGGTATCCTCTCACCTGTGAAACACAATCACTTGTGTTTTATGGCCGCGAGTTCTGATTGCTGGTCACTGTGCCAATCCTGCTGTGTTGCTCCTCAGAATGAGAGTCCTCCCGGCGCCGCCATCTTGCCCCGCCTCCGAGGATTTTTTTTAAAGACTCAACAGAGCCTAAGTTAAAGTGGTTATAACTATTCCTTATTTTAAACAAAAGTCCTAGCAGCTATATTTGGTAATTCTATAGTATACTAGACAAACATGATAGCAACATGCTAAAATAACAAAGTACCTGTCCTGTGGGCACTCTGTTATGACACCTATTATATCATGTAATATCATTATCTTTTTCATGCTCATATCTTGCATGAGCAGGCACACACACAGGCACACACACACACACACGCACACACACATACACACTATTCAAATCTACACAAACACTAACCAACTTTCTTTCCCAGACTTTGCCTATTCTGGGTATTTGAAGCAAGTAGGACCATACAGAACACAGTGTTTGTAGCTGGCTTCTCTCATGCTCATTTATTTTGGTTCCTCCTGTCAGAACTGAACCGACTATCACTAATGGTATTCCACTATGTGGAAACATCTATGTGTGAGTTTCAGGTAGCTTGTATTTGAGGACATTTGATGACTCTCTCTACCCTTGAGAATCTTTCTCTCTAGACTCCCCAGGACAAACCAAGAGACTCATTTTGTTTGGATTTCTTACTTCTGTTGTATATTTTACTTTTATCTAGAAAAGGACATTAACTCTGGTTTCCAAACTAAGTTTGATCAGGCTACCCATTTTAAAGTGCCTCCATTATGGACCAGCAAAAAAAAAAAAAAAAAAAAAAAAAAAAAAAAAAAAAAAAAAAAAAAATATATATATATATATATATATATATATATATATATATATATATAAATGTGTGTTAATTATAAGTCTACTTGGTATAAGGTTTCAATGAGTGGATGAGCATGAAGTCTAGGGGAACTATGATGTCCTGCTTCAAGGCTAACAGTGATAACCATGAGAGAAGATGTATACCACATTTAAACAGGTGAATAAGAAAGTTACTGCCAAGTGGGTTAAAAGAAACTTTTAAAGAGTGTCATTCCTATAACATGATAGTAAAATGACATTATAAACTAAAAATTTCAATAGGCTAATAAGAAGGTTTCCAACAGCCAGCATCTTCAATCTTAAGAAAGTCTGGGTACTAGACAGCTAAATATAAGGAAAAGACACAACAGCAAAATGGACAAGAAAGCTGAAGACAGCATCCTAAATCATAGAACTATGAAACAGGTCATGAGACAATAGAGAGGGCAAAAGAACATTTCCCTCAAAGCCCCAAATGTTCACAGCCTGCCAGTGTTGTCCTCATCAACTTTGCTTCGTCTGAAAGTCGAACTGGAAACAGTTCAAGGAGATAATGTGTAAAGGAGCTGTATTTACTTCCAATGGCATTTGCACTCAAGGACGATCCCCCCGTTTAAAATAAATGATGCTTTGTTGGTATGCTCCAAAGTAGAGCAGCAGTCCAATGTCAAGGTCTAATTTTGGTAGATGAAGGAAGAGCAGAGGAGGAGACAGCCACCTCCACCATCTCTTATAGCAATTACATGGCAAGTTAATTTTGAAACTGTCAGCTAATTGCACTTTGCTGATTATGAAGGACCAAAAAAAAAAAAAAAATCTTAAGAAATGCACAGCAATAGCAAGTGGTCTAGAGAAGAGCACATAGTGTGAATTCCAGTTTCTGGAGACAGACATGGATGTGTGTTAGACATATATATATATATATATATATGCGTGTGTATGTGTTTATGTATATACATGTACATGTTTTTCAATATATATATGTATAAATCTGTGCAGATACAAAGGAGGAAAATGTTTCAAAGATTTTAATGAGAGAACCAGTAAGACATCCCAAAAAGACTTCAGTAAAGAGGTGTACCATGCAGCTGTACTGGGATACAGAATGCCAGCTCTTTAATCTGGAACCGAAATAAATGGAGCTTTATCCACAGGTGAGACCGTTCTACCAGGGACTTTCCTATGGGGATTATTTATATTACTATCAGACTTTTTACAAGTTAACCTTTTGGGGGAGCACATAGTTGTAAGATATCCTCTAAGAAAAAAAAACAAAAACAAAAAAAACACTACTCTGATCACCAAATTTTAGTCACACAAGTGTTCCTTACAAAACAATAAGTAATGTATAGGGTCTTTCTATTTCTTTCATCCCATGTTTCCACTATCAATAAACAGAAAGAGGAAAGAAAAATCAGGGTAAGAGAAGCAATGGATTTAGAAGTCTGAACACACAGAAGCTTATACACATCCGTTGTAGTTTTGTAACTAATAACCTTCTTCTTGTCTCACATTCCAGAATTGTATTATTATTATTATTATTATTAACAGATACCATGCCAGTTTCAAAAGAGAGAAGAAAAGACATAAATCACAAGACTCTAAATGCATTCTACCCGTGGATAAATGACAAAGCCTTCATTGCACATTCACCAGTTGCCAGTGAAATAGCATGATCCTTGGTTGAAGTAAAATTTGTACTTGGTTAGAGTGACAAGGGTAATTAATGCTTCTTTAGAAAAACCCTGATCCCAGTTACTTGTGTCACATGAAAGAAAATCCCCCTATCCACTCCTCCCTCATCTGTGGTTAATATTGAGTTATGAATCAAACAATGACAGCACTGCAGAGACAGAGAAAGTAGGCCTAAGCTAACCTTGAAGCACAAAGCACCCAGCCAGGACTGCAGGAAATAGCACATTCATCTTCCCAGAACAGAGCAAACCGGCCCTTTTTTCATGTAGTCAACTAAGTTGGGGATATACAGGTCTCTTTAGAGGCTGCCGGTTATATTAGCCTCTCTGCGTTATTTAGGCACATACATCTCTTCACCTCCATACCCTCATGTCTTTCCAAACTCTCATCAGAGCAAGCCATTTAGAAGTAAGCCATACCACAAGGGGTCTTCCTGAGAGAAGTGATTATATGGATTTCACACACACACACACACACACACACACACACACACACACACACATACACACACAAATTTAAATTAACATTTTAAAATTTGTTGACAGTTACTGGATAACTTGCTCCAGATCCAGTCTATTACATTATTATCTCATTTAATCCATTCAACAAGGCCATACGAATAAAACGCTCTGCTGTTTTATATTTCTATATTTTCATGATTTTAAAATTGTATTTACTTATGTGACTATTTGGATGAGGGCCATGTGTGGGGGTCCCCAAAGAGGCCAGACGAGAGCCCTTGGAGCTATAGTTACAGGAAGTGGTGTGTTCCCCAACACAGGTGCTATGAACTGAACTCCAGTCTTCTGCAAGAGTAGTAGCAGTAGCAACTTGAACCATCTCTCCAACCCTCTCCAGCCTACAGATACAGATTAAGCATTTGGCCTGAAGTTTTAGAGTTTAAAAGTAACAAAGTCAGGACTTAACACCAGGCCTGGTTAATATCAGACTCCTCATTGTTAAACACTGGCATAAATCACTTCAACTCAACAATCCTTCCCTTATCATACTCATAAACTATATTAGTCAGGGTTCTCTAGAGTAACAGAACTTATAGAATGAATCTCTCTCTCTCTCTGTCTCTCTGTCTCTCTCTCTGTGTGTGTGTGTGTGTGTGTGTGTGTGTATAGGGGATTTATTAGAGTGTTAGAGTGACTTACAGCCTGTGGTCCAGTGTGGGGCAAGTGAGCTGTGGAACTTGGGGAACCAGCCTGGAGCAACCTTTCTCAGCTACTCCAAGCAGGTGGGATAAATAATCCTTTATTGACTTTAGATTTTTTATATGTCAACAAAACCGGTAACACAGCTGTGAAATAACACTAGATCTAGATTTTAGAAAGGACTGCTAAATTAAATCATCTTAGATTCCTTAAGGATTTGTTAACCTCAGAATAAAAATAAAAAAATATGTGGCTTTGGGGAAGAGGTTTTTCTCTTGTTTCAACAGGAAACAAAAGGCGGTGGATTCCTTAAAAGTCAATAAAAATTAGGTCTGACCAGAAAGACCTCCTGAAAATCTTGGCTGCAGACATAAACAGGTGGTGTAAATGCTGATCACTCTACAAGAGACCGGCTGAAACAGGAATGTCTTTGCATAGCCAACAAATGTCTTTGGCTAACTGGTACTCATGACATAACATCCTTTCACATAACATGGATGGAGAATTATATTAGTTTGGTTATACAGTCCAAACTGACTTTTAAATTTGAAACCTTTCACCTGCTCAAACGTAGAGCAGAGAATCATCATTAACTGATTTATGCAAACCACACATTCTAAGCATATGTTAATACAGAAATGTATTATGTAAAGGTAACCCTTAAAATTTTGTGTGTTTTCAGAGCAAAAGGACTGAGGAAGCAGAGGAGGCATCACCACCGATAGAACAAGATCTCCTGGAAGGACATCCATTACCTGGTGGCAGCTGCCCAGGGCATGTGTCCTCCACAGGCTTCCCTTATGGCTGTTTTTGTTATTATTCACTCTAACCCTCCTAATACCCACCACTAAATACCCCCCTTGTAGGGACACAACAAAATCATTGGAACACAGGTGACTGCCTCCAGGAGATATATGGAGGTTGCAGACATTGGGGATCCTGAATTGAATCCACCAGTAATGATGGCACCGTGCTCGCCAACCTTAAAACTCATTTCCAGCTTTCCAATCTGTGATCCCTGGGATGAACAGTGAGTGAATGGGAGTTGTGGGTAAGCTCTATCCTAACGGGTATGCTAAATACCCCGTAGCCGACCTACACATCTCTTGACAGCTTGTCCCTCCCATAAAACAGGTCTTTACCCACATTAACATTCTTCGACAGGAGACTCACACTCAGACAGAGTTCCACGTCACACTTTCCTGGCTATAATACATGCACTACATAGCTGACCTCCTTCTCCTAACCACCCACTCCAACTTCTCTCAACCCTTCTTCTGTGCTCCCCTCTCCCAGCCGCTACTGGTAGCTGTTCCCATTAACACCTCACTTTCATGAACCTCATGGACCCTTGGCCACAACAAAGTTACAAGACATTACTCTCTTCGATTTACCCTGCTCTTTTGCCTTTTGTCTTTTGTAGGACCCTCTTCAAGATGCCATCCTATGTGTTCCCGTAATATCATTGTCACCAAGCCAGTATATGCTAACCTCCCTGCTCTTCTCTGGAGCAATAACACTACAGGTTCCTGCATTAAAACTCCCTTTCGAGGTTTCTGTACCCCAGTAGGGACTGTCGCCTGGGTTTATCTCTATGAGCTGCGAGGAGACAAAAAAAAAAATCTTCATCCCTCTGCTCATTAGACTGATCTCACCATTTCCCTGGGTGTGACAGGAACAGCTGGAGCAGCCCTTGTCCAAATATGCCAGCAACTTTCAGGGCAAGCTTGACCAGGTGATGGCTTCCACTATGGACAGTTTTGAGTCGCTTCAACAACAGCTCACCTCCCTAGCGGGAGTTGTTCTCCAACACTAGAGACTCTTGGACTTACTGGCTGCTGAACAGGAAGGGACTGTAGCATTGTGTTGGGGGAGGGATGTTGTTCCTCTGTCAATGAATCTGGGCTGGTGGGACAAGACACACAAACTCCCAAAGATCTCCAGCAAGATCTCCTGGCACTCTATGTACCCAACACCCCTACCCCATGCTATGCAAACCTTCTAGTAGCTTAGCTTCTCCTCCTCCTTGGCCCACATACTGGCCATTGCAGCCCTACTCTTCCTGACATCCTGCCTCATCCAATTTCTAAAACCACAGATAAGTAGCATTGCAAAATTCACTGCCAGTCGGGTCTTGGTTCAATACCAAGCCATTCCCAATATAGAGGCTCATGACTTTGATGATACCTCGCCTTCATAACACAAAAAAGAGGAGATATTAGGCAAATGAGCCATGGAACCAGGACCGGCCTTCAAAGAGTGAGTTTGAGACATGTCCAAACCCCAAAAAAATCTAAGCTTGAGACTGCTCTGGCCCTCATACCTTGGTGCACATTGCAAACCCTACCTCTGTCATCCTTGAGGTAGTCACATAGCCTGGTGCCCAGGTTTTGGGCACATCCAGTTAGCACCTAGAATTCCTCTCCAGCACCTCAGCCCCATCCAATGATGTACATTTACCCTGAAAACCCCCACTAACTTCCCCGAGATTTATATAGCCCTTAGATCCCCATTAAAGAGAGCTGTTTCACTGAAAACCATTTCAGCCACCATTTCCTTCATTCCTCAGCACCAGACTGAGTCTTACTAATTCACCCACCCAGTTAAGCTTCCTTCCTTCCACATCAGTACACAAAAGTATCTAGATACCCTAGGATCAGGAGAAAACAGTCCAACTAATCCAGCAATGGCTGGCTATGAACAGGAAGTCCAAGAGTCCAGTATTTGTTCTGTTCACAAGGCTGTGTGTCTCAACTGATCTTCAGGAGACACACTGGAATTCTGAAGAAGTAGGCTCTAATGCCAGGAAAGGAACAGACTTGCTAGCAAAACAAGAGAAGCAGGCAAAGAGCAAAAGCTTCCTATTTCTATGTCCTTGTATAGTCTTCCCGCAGAAGGTATAGCCCAGACTAAAGATGTGTTTACCCAACTCAAGATCCTGATTAGAAATATATCTTCTTACTTCAAATTAAGCAAAAATCCCTCACTTATGTGACTTCCATACTTGGATTTTAGTTTAATTCCAGATGTAGTCAAGTTGACAACCAATAATAGCTATCACATGAACTAAAGAGTTATTTTGCTTCTCTCAGAAAGAAAAATGAGACAACACTTTTCAGGCTATGATAGGGTTAGATTCAGAAAAAAATAAGTCTAGGGAAAAGAATGACCTGAAGACAGCACAGAATGGATAGTTTTACTCACTGTTGCTTTTCTTACTAGAGTCTATCTGGGAAGCAGGGTGTTCTTGAGCAAAATAAATGCAACGAGATCTGAGAGTTCTTTGCAAGACCCCTCAACCCACATCTATTGACTAGAGTTCCATCATGTCAGTAATTAGAATGTCTCTCTACAAACAAACAAACAAAACAAACAAACAAACAAAAAACCTGTCTCCTTATCCATGGTAAGCATTGCCAATCAAAGAAATCAGATATTTATTATGTCCATGAAGCCCACTTGTGAAAAGGGATGACTTGGTGTTTAAGAAAGTTGGTTGTTGAGGGAATGAGGGAGCGGGACACAGCTGGGACACAGAGTTAACAAAATGTAACTAAAAAGAAAAATAAAATTAAAAAAAAAAAGAAAGTTGGTTGTTTAACTCATACTTTTAAATGAAAATTGACTAGAAATCACTACTACTTTATGATTTAGTTTATAATATAATTTTTATCTTAACTAGGTCCTGGGGTAATATGTTTCTTTAGGCAGAAAGAGAGACCCAAACACTAAAATGAAACAAAACAAAACAAAACAAAACAAAAAAAACCACAAAACATTAAAGGAGGAAAACGACTCAGCAAAGAAAGCTTCTCTAAGTCACAGTCGTATGATGAGATGTGTGGTTCCACACCAGCGTCACAAGGGGTGGAGACAAGAAGCATTAACACACAGGTTTAGTGACACAGAAGGACATTAAAGCATATGCTTACCACCTGCAGAGGAACCTTTCTCCCCAGTGCAATATTATCTCCATCCTTTCCACACATCTGAAATAAAGTAGACTTTAGCCATAAACCATACCCACACGCAATATTATGCCTAAGCACTCGTTACTGCTTCTTTAGACACTACAGAATGAAAGCACTGTGTTCTTGTTAATTTTGTTTCTTGTTTACCAAAATAATAAAGCATAAATGCCACAACAGCCCCCTGGAAAAGCATAGCTGTGGAAATCAGAACTACCACTGGCCCATTAGACTGTTTATGGCATAGAAAGCAATATAGAAAACATCATCTATCATTGTCCTCCTCAGCCCACTCTGCCACCAACATCACTCCTATCCGAGCATATCGAATGTGCATGATGTTTTGTTTAACCTAAAAAGGAACAGAAGTCATAATCAAAGTCCGTGTGCAATTGTCTCTGTTGATTAAGGTTGATATCTTGCATTGTTGGCCTCCTAAGGACTCCCCCAGGCCTAACTTGTCATAATCTCGGTATCATTTCTTCCCTACTGCTCAGTGTCTTTTTTCCCCTTGTGCTTATACTGGAATGAAATTAAAAAATAATTATAATGAATGGCTCCATTTTGTTTGTGCTTCAAAGAGCATCCAAAAACAAAGCCACAGAGAGAGAATATTATTAGGATGATTTTACAAATCACTGAAAGAACTGAGAACTCCTAACTAAGTTATAAAACAAAAACAAAACAAAAAACCAATCCAAATAGCACAATGAATAAATATTCATTAGAATCCACAGGTATGCTAATGCTGTTTTTTTGTTATTTTTCAGAGCAGTGGCAACCTTCTGAAAGACAGAAGGTTTTTTGTTTTGTTTTGTTTTCAGTTGAGGAAAAAGATACAGGGAGAAAAATCAAAAGACCACAACTGTTCCCTACAATGGAATACATTCAATATGAGCCTCCCCAAGTTCGTCTGTATGAACATATTTTCCCTGGCTGACACAAGTGGTAATGGTGTGAATCCAGAGAGATTAAATATAAACTAAGTACTATGTAAATATGGCCTAGGTTAGGAGACAGAAGTAAAAAGCCACCAAAACAACAATTGCTTCAGGCAAATAAAAGTTACTTATGCACAAAGTGGAAACAAAAAATTTTAGAAACATTTTTAAAATTCTTTTTTAAAATTTATTTATTTATTATTAATTACAGTTTATTCATTTTGTATCCCAGCTGTAGGCCCCTCCCTCATTCCCTCCCAATCCCACTCCCCCTCCCTCATCTCCTCCCATGCCACTCCCAAAGTCCAATGATAGGGGAGGTCCTCCTACCCTTCCATGTGACCCTAGACTATCAGGTCTCATCAGGACTGGCTGCATTGTCTTCCTCTGTGGCCTGGTAAGGCTGCTCACCCCTCAGGGGAAAGTGATCAAAAAGCAGGCCAATCAGTTTATGTCAGAGACAGTCCCTGTTCGCATTACTAGGGAACCCACTTGAAGGCTGAGCTACCATGGGCTACATCTCTGCAGGGGTTCTAGGTTATCTCCATGCATGGTTTTTGGTTGGATTACCAGTCTCAGAAAAGACCACTGTGCCCAGATTTTTTGGTTCTTTTCCCTTCCTTGTGCAGCTCCCATCCCCTCCAGGTCTTTCTATCTCCCCCTTCTTTCATAAGATTCTCTGCACTCTGCCCAAAGTTGGCTATGAGTCTCAGAATCTGCTTTGATACCCTGCTGGGTAGAGTCTTTCAGAGGCTCTCTGTTGTAGGCTCCTGTCCTGTTCCCTGTTTTCTCCCTCTTCCAATGCCCATCCCATTTGTCTTTCTGAATGAGGATTGATCATCTTACCTAGAGTCCTCCTTCTTGTTTAGCTTCTTTAGGTGTACAGATTTTAGTATCCTATATAGACATATAGTTTATCCTATATGTCTTTCTGATTCTGGGCTACCTCACTCAAGACAATCTTTTCTAGATCCTATCATTTGCCTGCAAATTTCATGATTTCCTTGTTTTTAATTGCTGAGTAGTATTCCATTGTGTAAATGTACCACAGTTTCTATATCCATTCCTCCAATGAGGGACATCTGGGTGGTTTCCAGATTCTGGCTATTACAAATAAAGCTGCTATGAACACGGTTGAGCAAATGTCCTTGTTGTATACTTGAGCATCTTTTGGATATGTCTAGGAGTGGTATAGCTCAATCTTGAGGTACCACTGTTCATAATTTTCTGAGAAAGCACCAGATTGATTTCCAAAGTGGTTGTAAAAGTTTACATTCCCACCAGTAATAGAGAAAGGTTCCCCTTTCTCCACATCTTCTCCAGCATGTATTGTCACTTGAGATTTTGATCTTAGCCATTATCATGGGTGTAAGGGGAAATCTAAGGATCATTTTGATTTGCATTTCCATGATGACTAAGAACATTAAACAGTTCTTTAAGTGTCTTTCTCCATTCAATATTCCTCTCCTGAGAATTTTGTTTAGCTCTGTACCCCACTTTTTAACTGAATTACTTGATTTGTTGCTTTTTAACTTCTTGAGTGCTTTATATATTCTGGATATTAGCCCTCTGTCAGACATTGGGTTGATGAAGATCCTTTCGCAGTTTCTAGGCTGTTGTTTGTTCATGACAGTTTGCTTTACAGAAGCTTTTCAGCTTCATGAGGTCCCATTTATTGATTGTTGCTCTTAGAGCTGTGCTGTTGGTGTTCTGTTCAGGAAATTGTCTCCTGTGCCAATGAGTTCAAGGCTCTTCCCCACTTTTTCTTTTAATAGGTATAGTGTGTCTGGTTTTATGTTGAGGTCTTTGGTCCACTTGGACTTCAGTTTTGTGCAGGGTGATAAATATGGAACTATTTGCATTTTTCTACATGTAGACATCCAGTTAGACCAGCACCATTAGTTGAAGATGCTGTCTTTTTTCCATTGAATGGTTTTGGCTTCTTTATAAAAAATCAAGTATCTGTAGGTGTGTGGGTTTATTTCTGGGTCTTCTATTCAATTCCATTGATCCACCATTCTGTTCCTATGCCAGTACCAGTCAGTTTTTATCACTATTACTCTGTAGAACAGTTTGAGATCAGGGATGGAGATAACCTCCACATGATCTGTTTTGGTACAGGATTGTTTTAGCAATTCTGGATTTTTTGTTTTTCCATATGATATCGAGAATTGTCCTTTCATGTTCTGCAAAGAATTGTGTTGGTATTTTGATGGGAATTGCATTGAATCTGTAGATCGCTTTTGGCAGGATGCCATTTTCCCTATATTAATCGTACTGATCCATGGGCACGGGAGATCTTTCCATCTTCTGAGATCATCTTCAATTTCTTTCTTCAGAGACCTGAACTTTTTTTTCAAACAGGTCTTTCACTTGCTTGGTTAGAGTCATACCAAGGTACTTTATGTTGTTAGTGGCTGTTGTGAAGGGTGTAGTTTCCCTGATTTCTTTCTCAGCCCTCTTGTTTTCTGTATAGAGGAGGGCTTCTGATTTCTTTGAGTTAATCTTGTATCCGGCCACTTTGCTGAAGGGGTTTATCAGCTGGAGGAGCTCCCTGGTAGAGTTTTTGGGGTCACTCATGCACCCTGTCACACCATCTGCGAATAGTGACACTTTGACCTCTTCCTTTCTGATTCCATCCCCTAGATCTCCTTTAGTTGCCTTACTGCTCTAGCTAGGACTCTAGTACTATGTTGAATTGATATCGAGGGAGTGGATAACCTTGCCTCATCCCTGATTTCAGTGGGACTGATTTAAGTTTCTCTCCATTGAGTTTGATGTTGGGTATAGCCTTGTTGTAGATTGTCTTTACTATGTTTAGGCATGTGCCTTGTGTCCATGATCTCTCCAAGTCTTTAAACATGAATGGGCGTAGGATTTTGTCAAATGTTTTTTCAGTATCTAAGATGATAATGGTTTTTTTCCTCCTGTTTGTTTATATGGTGGATTACACTGATGGATTTCCATATATCGAACCACCCCCTGCATGCCTGGGATGAAGCTTACTTACTTTGTCATGGTGGATAATATCTTTTATGTGTTCTTTGATTCAGTTTCCAAGTATTTTGTTGAGTCCTTTTGCATCAATGTTCATAAGAGAGATAAGTCTGAAGTTCTCTTTTTCTATTGTGTCTCTGTGTGGCTTAGGTATCAAGGTGAGTGTGGCTTTATAGAATGAGTTTGGTAATGTTTCTTCTGTTCCTATTTTTTGTAATAGTTTGAAGAGAATTGTAGTTAGCTCTTCTTTGAAGGTCTGGTAGAATTCTGCGCTGAAACCATCTGGTCCTGGGTTTTAATTCTCAACTTCATATGGAATAACAAGAAACCCAGAATTGCTAAAACAATCCTCTACAATAAAAGATCTTCTGTTTGTTTTTTTTTGGAAGGGAGACTTTGCTTCTATTTCCTTGGGGGATATAAGACTATTTAATCTATTTACCTGGTCTTGATTTAATTTTGGTAAATCGAATCTATCAAGACAATTGTCCATTTCATTTAAATTTTCAAATTTTGTCACATAATAGGCTTTTGCAGTAAGACCTAATAATTGTTTGGATTTTTCTCAGTGTCTGTCATTATGTCACCCTTTTCGTTTCTGATTTTGTTGATTTGGATGGTGTCTCTCTGCCTTTTAGTTAGTTTGGCTAAGGATTTGTCTATCTTGGTGATTTTCTCAAAGAACCAGCTCTTGGTCTCATTGATTCTTTGAATTGTTTTCTTTGTTTTTTAATTCATTGATTTCAGCTCTAAGTTTGATTATTTCCAGTCATGTATGCTTTGGTATGTCTGCTTCTTTTTTTTGTCTAGGGCTTTTAGGTATGCCATTAAATTGCTTGGATGAGATATCTCGAATTTCTTTCTGCAGGCACTTAGTGCTATGAACTTTCATTTTAGCACTGCTTTCATTGTGTTCTGTAAGTTTGGATAAGTTGTACTTTCATTTTCATTGAATTTCCGGAAGTCTCTAATTTCTTCCCTGACCAAGATGTCATTGAGTAGAGAGTTGTTTAGCTTCAACGTGTATGTAGGCTTTTGGTTATTTCTGCTGCTGTTGAGGTCTAGTTTTAGGCCATGATGGTCTGATAGGATACAAGGGATAATTTCAATCTTCTTGTATCTGTTGAGGATTGCTTTGTGCCCAACTATATGGTCAATTTTTGAGGTTCTGTGAGGTGCTGAAAAAAAGGTGTATTTTTGAGTTTGGGTGAAAAGTTCTGTAGACATCTATTAGGTCCATTTGATTTAGGACCTTTGTAAGTGTCATTATTTCCCTATTTACCTTCTGTCTTGATGATCTGTCCCTTGGTGAGAGTGGAGTGTTAAAGTCCCCCACTATTAAGATGTTGGGATCGATGTGTGATTTAAGCTTTAATAACGTTTCATTTACAAATGCAGGTGTTCCTGTATTTGGGGCATAGATGTACAGTATTGTGATGTCCTCTTGGTGGATTTTTCCACTGTTGAGAATGAAGTGCCCCTTTTCATCTCTTTTGATTAATTTTGGTTGAAAATCTATTTTAGTAGATATTAGGATAGCTACCCCAGTTTGTTTTCCAGGTCCATTTTCTTGAAACACATTTTTCCCAGCCCTTTACTCCGAGGTAGTGTTTATCTTTGTTGCAGAGGTGTGTTTCCTGGATGCAGCAGAATGTTAGATCCTGTTTCTGCAACCATTCTGTTAGTCTGTGTCTTTTTATTGGAGAGTTGAGTCCATTGATGTTGATAGATAATAGTGACCAATGAATGTTTGTTCCTTTTATTGTGGAGTTGGTGGTGTTACTGTGTTTCTATGCTTGTCTTCTTTTAATTTTTTTGTTGTGAAGCTATCTATATCCTGTGTTTTCTGAGGTGTAGTTGATTTTGTTGGATTGGAGGTTTTTTTCTAGTATCTTCTGTAGGGCTGGGGTGCTGTGTAGATATTAAGTTTAGTTTTATCATGGAATATTTTGTTTTCTCCATCTATATTGATTGAAAGCTTTTTTGGGTATAATAGTCTGAGTTGGCATCTGTAGTCCCTTAGAGTCTTCATGACAGCTGCCTAGGCCCTTCTGGCTTTCAGAGTTTCTGTTGAGAAGTCTGATAGGTCTACCCTTATATGTTACTTGGCCTTTTCCCCTTGCTGCTTTTAAAAAATATCTTTTCTTTGTTCTATAGATTTAGTGTTTTGAATATTATGTGACATGAAAAGTTTCTTTTCTGGTCTAGTCTATTTGGTGTTTTGTAGGCCTCTTGTATGTTTATGGACATCTCTTTCTTTAAGTTGGGAAAATTTTCTTCTATGATTTTCTTGAAAATATATTTTCTGGACCTTGGAGCCTGGAATCTTCTTTTTTGTCTATTCCTATTATTTTTAGATTTCATCCTTTCATGGTGTCCTTAATCTCTTGAATGTTTTGTGTTTGGAACTTTTCCGATTTTACTTTTTCTTTGAGAGATATATCAATTTCTGCAAGTGTATCTTCAGCACCTGAGATTCTCTTTACTATCTCTTATATTCTGTTGGTGATACTTACCTTTGTGGTTCCTGATCTTTTCTCTAAGTTCTGCATTTCCAGGGTTTTCTCAGTTTGTATTTTCTTTATTCTGATTCTAATTCTGTTTTTTTGTCCTGCACCATTTTCTACATCTGTTTGAATGTGGATTCTTCTCTTTCCATGGTGGCCTCTTTTTTTTTTCATTTCCTCTCTCTATGCCTCTATTTGTGCCTGTTTGTGTGCCTCTTTTTGTTTGGCTATATGTGCTTGCATTTCTTTGAGAGTTTTGTTTGTTTCCTCTTTATGTGCCTCTAATAACTGGATAAGCATAGATTTGAGCTCATTTTCCTGTGTTTCCAATTAATTCAAATATCCATTGATTTTGGGGGTTGCTAGTGTAGCCATGAGGTCCTGATTTTTGTTGGATGTGTTCTTATGCTGACCTCTAGCCATCTGCTTATTTGTAACCTTGGCTGCTTATTCCTGGAGTCTGTACTTCAGACTAGGTCCGTCTTTCTCTGGTGTCTGGAGTATTCTTCAGGAATATGAGAGGGGTCTACTGGTTCAAGAATGGATGTTGCTGTTTCAGCTGTAGCTAAGGGAGAAAGGTCACAGATGCATATGCGAAAGCTCAGGGGTGCTAGAGCATGTAGACGCCTGGAAGGGTGGAGCTTAAGTGCAGGAGCAGGTGCTGGCACTGTTCACGGTACAATGCACACATGCAGGTGCCCTGAATACCTCAGTGGCCTACAGGCCTGTCGTACTGTCCTCCTGGTATTCAGATCTGTCTGGGCTCCAGGAATTCCTTGCCTAAACTCTACAGGTAGACAGAACAGGGTCTTCATGTTGAGAATGATGTTCCGAGGATGCCTATGTTGTCCACAGTGGGGGTGTGGGTAGGAGGAATGTGATGTCTGGCTGCTAGTGTTGAGGGACCCTGGATCTGTGGCTCTGCATGCACTCACTTAAAGGCGCACTCACTTGCTTGCAGGCCTAATTGCAAAGCATGGGGTTTCCCCTTGTTCTCTACTCTCAGCTTTGGGCTCACAGGGGCAAATGAGAGGGTAAGAGATCCATCAGCTCAGTGGTATCCACTGTTTGGCTGCTGGGCAGGGAGACCCGTACTTGGGGCAGCGGCCTCTGCCATGTCAGTCACCAAGCAAGGAGGTTCCTGCTTGGTCTAGCTACGGACCCGCCACAGCTGCAGACCTGGGAGGCCCATACAGCAGCTTGCCGCAGCCATGAACCTGGGAGGCCTGTACTGAAGCTGCCTCCGCCATCTCAGTCACCAAGCACCGCTGCCTCTGCCAAGCAGAGAGGCCTGGGGCCTCTCTGGGGTAGGGGAAGTGCGGGAGGGGATTGAATAATTGTCCCTCTCAGTCCCTGGAGACATCCCTGGGTGACCTGGATCCAAACTGTCACAGCTCACAGGTTGTCTCCTCTCATCCAGGAAGCCTCAATGTCAATGTTCTAGCTTCAGCTGCCCCTCCACCAGTTTTGGAATTTTGGATCCTGTGTCCCTCAGATACATTGTGCACTTGGACTCCCTCTGAAACTTTTCAACATTACTGAAAGTAGATAAAACCATAGAGATTGTAGCTAAATGATATCCAAATTATATTTAAATGTATACATTTAAACAAAACAGAACAGTTTTTTTTTAAAGATTTATTTATTTATTTAATGTATATGAATGTTCTGTCTTCATACACACCAGAGAAGGGAATCCGATTCCAATACAAATGTTTGTGAGCCACCATATGGTTGCTGGGAGAAGATCAGTCAGGGCTCTTAACCACTGAGCCATCTCTCCAGACCCCAAACAGAACATTTTAAGTGCAAGTACAAACAACGATAAAACTTAAATTACTCCATTCTACCTGGCATATTTTATGCACTATCCATACAGTCACTGATACATGTCAACATTACATCATTGTGCCTTAGTTTTGGTACAGTTTCTAACTGGGGTAGTTGCATATGTCACACTGATTACTATGGTCCTAATAGCTACACGTGGATCTGTAACTTCTCATATACCACCACCAGGAGCTTCTCCTGATGGTGGTATCCAGATGCCAGCACAGGAAAAAGGAGCCTGGCAGATGAGAGTATCCAAGGTAAAGGTCTCCAAAAACCTTATCCACCTCACCATATATATGGCTAGGTAAGTGCCCAGCAATAGCCTCTCTGTAGGGTAGAGATAACCATGTTCCCCAGGCAATAACAATATACATGTAAGGGTTCTAGGCAATGGAGTGCTTGCCTTTTCTAATCCTCCCACTCGTTAGCTCACAGTTCTGTTGTGTGTGTGTGTGTGTGTGTGTGTGTGTGTGTGTGTGTGTGTAATTTTTCATTAAAGGACCTAGAGGTTTATACTCCCACCGCTTTAGGGGCTGTTTCAGAGTACACCAGCATGGTTGTAATTTATGACATATTTAGACAGGACAGTCCTTTTGTTACTATATAATCCTCTCAGCATGCACCAAAATAAAATTGATTTTAACTGATTCTCAAGCGGAAGTGATATACATAAATATTTAATTGTAATAAAACATGAAAGTGACACAATGGAACCATGAAAGAACTGATATGATAGAACAGAAAAGAAAATGACTCTCATGGGGAAAGCTTCAGGCTAGAAGATAAATATCAGGACCAAATAGGAAGTTACACAGAAAGTCTGAGAGCTGTACATTTGTAAAAGCAATAGCAATCAGAAAGCAAAATCTAACAAGTTTCCAGACTGAGACATTTAATATATATAAAAAGTCCAAAGCTCAGTAAGAGACTACATGATCTAAGACTTACTATCAACCCTGAGTCACTGAGCCAAACTATACTCATTGGTATTGAGGTTAGCATCAGGTGACATGAGTCTCATCCTCATGACATTTTCTCCATTTTCTTCTCCACAGGGACAACTTTTTGTGGTGTTTTATTTACATGTCACTTTCCGATAGCACAGATCCAAGCAGACACCAACACAGCTTTTCAGATGAAGCCACACTGAGTCACCACCAGCAAAGGAGGACCAATAACAATGCAGTGAATGCCAAGTTCTGCAGGAAGTGTGTGGGCACAGGTGTGTGGGAAGGATGTCAGCGCTGTGAGTAAACACTAGGAAGGACAGAGTACACACTGAGGTGACTGAGACAGAGGGTTCAGCATGTAGCTGAATGGACAAGAGAAAAAGAGAGCATACACGCTGTGACAAGATAGAGGAGGAAGGAGGAGAAAAACAAGCCAAGTTTGAGGACTTGAATGTTGACAGAGGCTGAAAACAGGCAGAGCAGAGGGAGAGAAAAAGAGGAGAGGTGAAGGACTACAATGCTAGCTCTGTGGACTAAAACCACAGGTCATCTCTGAGTGTCTCAAGACTGCCCATTCAGGATATCTGTTGGAACACCATGCCCTAGAATCACTTTCCTTTTTATAGTACAGAGAAAAAAAAAACTCTCCCCTCCATCCATTCTGCAACCTCTCCTTTCTCTTGTGAGATCCCAGCTGCATTTTCCTAGCCCTTGAAAGCACACTTGCAGAAAAATAACCTATCGTGATCAGCCTAATATTTAAAAAAGAGTTCTGTGACTTTATGGCAAAGAGATCAGGAATAGGTAAGGGAAGTGCTTAGCTAATTCTTTATAGGTGATTCTTGCCACCAAGGAAGAAAGATGCCTTAATTATACGGCTGTGATCAAGCAATAGTTTGTGCTAGGATGACCAGGAACTTGGCAGGTGATAACTGAGGTTGTATTTATCTAAGGACTCTGTTCTTCCTACTTCCAGTTGAGCTTACCAAGCCACTGAAGAAGGGAACAGCAGTACTAGCGAGGCCCAGAAGAGCAGCGGTAGTGTCATAGTCACATCTCGCCACAGTCTTGCTTCAGGAGAGGCAGAGGCAGAGAAGGGTATTTTCTTGTTACCAGGAACTCCAGTACAAAATCTGGGGCGGGAGACAACTTTTTTCCTTATCCCTTTGTATTTTCTGTAATTGTATTCTGTTTCTAACCCATATCAAAAGTCTGTTTTCTACAAATATGTAAAATCATAAATCTTCCAATTACATAAACCTGTCCATAAAAGCAATTCAGCCCAATGTTCTTTCACATCATGCCCTCATTTAAAAGAAAAAATAGGCCTATAAAATGGAAAAAAAATATATTCCTTCACTCAGTCATTAGATTTACAATGCCATGTACCCTATTTTTTCTCCTTGATGAACAGTTCCAAACTACAGAAATGTCAGGAACTGAACCAGACACTAGTTAGGCCAACCATTCCCAAAAGACTGCTGAAAATCATTTTCCTAGGATAAAGCCAGGAATAAATGCCAGTCAAAGGAAACGGCAGTCCGAAGCAGTGGGGAAAATCAGAAATGAGATAGAATAAAACAAGGGACAAGTCTTCATCCTCTCTGACAGAGAGAGATCAGGGTCTTTGTGTAAATCTAACAGTATCCATCCACACAAGTAGATGAGAGCAAGGTCAAGTGACCATGCATTCTTGGCCAGCAACTCTCTAGCCATTGCTTGAATATTTTCAGTGTCCCACACCTACACTCCCATTGCTGGACAGCTCCAAGGACTCTTAAGGTGCTCACAAGCTCTGAGCCAGGAATGTTTGTCTTCTCTTTAGCCCATATCTCTGAATGTCACACTTCCCTTTGCAGCGGCAAAGCTTACTCATACATCCTGCTGTTCCTCCTTCAGTCTAAGCCTCTGCATTATTTTTATGGGATCCTCCGTCCTCACGGACACTTCAGTTTCTAACCATACTCCCAAGTTTTATTCTCATCTAAATTATTCACAATTGTATTCAGAATTGTATATGCTTTCTGAGTGTTCCAATCCTTTCAGCCATGTAATGGCGTTTCCCTTGGAGTGGTTATTGTGAAAGCTGAAATGACATTCTGTCACAGTGAAAAAGCACATCTTGGATCCTGCAGAGCAGAGAGGGCATGGATGGGCCAAACATATACTGCAATAGACTTCCCCATGTGGGTTGCCTTCTGATCACCACCACGAGGGTCAGTGATGTCACAGGAGACGTGGAGGTGGAGGTGAGCCCACTCACTGAGTCAGTGGCTATGCTGACTGATCCTCCGAGATAACTGAGGCGATTTTTGCTTGAGCAAAATTTCAAATCTCAGTGAGTCATGAATATTTGGGTGGATTTAGAATGGCTAAGCTCACAAATGTCAAATTCACAAATGTTAAAGGCCTACAGCAGATGCTAACGGGAGTCAGGCAGGAAATGAGTAACTCCAGATGGATGCAAACAATACCGGGTTGTGAAGGTTATGTTTAATTGGGAAGGAATAACAGAACCATGGCAAACATTAATACAGCAGGTACTTTGTAGAAGTATGGCTTGAAAGACTTTCTGTGTATGGATCTGTTTGTCCTATAAAGCATCCTGCTAAAATCCTCGTACCCAGTTGAACCCCGGGTTGAAAATTGGAGATACTGGAAACTAGATCCTCATTTATGCTCCTTGGGAGACAAAAGAAGAATGGATGTCTCACTCAAGATGCTGCGTGTCTGAGGCTGCACTTTGCCACATGGGGAATACAGACTTCCTCAATGGCTTTGTGTTCTGAGGAAGTGGAAAGTAGCTCAGTGCTTCTACACCACTTATTTTTCTAATGATGAACTCCTAAAGAGCGTGCAATTATTTCTACCAAGAATGGCTTGTAAAGTGTTTGTAAGACTTGTTGATTTTTACAGACACTCGGTTTTATATAAACGTGAAAACAGGTGCAGAGGCACAGAGAAAAGGGAAAACAGTAGTTTCCATTTTGGCCCTTACAGGGCATAGATTAAAGCAAGACTTGCTTACCCAATGATTAGCTACTGGGGATCAGAAACATATTCTGTGCCCCCAGTATTCTCATGAATATTCATGGGAATATCATGAGGCAGTTTCATAGATGCATGCGTAGTTTTTTTTTTTTTTTCTTGTTTCTTTTCTGTTTTCCACCTGGATTTTAAACGTAACTCCTTCTCTAAGATTTATTTAGCCACAGCTATAAAAACAGCAAAGAGAATAGTTTTCCTGGTGCTTAGGATATAAAGAGAGAACAGCAATGCCAGCAGAAATAAAAATAAAAGAAGCCAGAGGTTTATATAGCTATCTGTCCTTTTGAATGCCAATAAGAAACAAGTTATAAGAGATATAAACAATATTTCCAAAAATCTCTTAAAATACATTGTGTTTAACACTTTCCTTTAATGTCGGTGCCTAAACCTTAATCTTGAACCCCATTGTTTCCAACTTGGGTCCTTCTATGAGCTGCTTATCACTTCCCCAGCCTCCAAGTTTCCTCCACCTCTTCTAATTCCTGCACCACTCCTCGGTGTGAGACACTCAAAAAAATCTTCCTGCTGACCAAATCAATCTTTAGCATCATTCTCTTGATAAAATCTTGCAAGTCTGTGAAACCAGTATTACTCCAGCACTAAAACCAGACAAAGAAGCCAAAAGAAAAGTACAGACCTCTCATAAACTCAGATACAAATGTCATCCTTTTGAATGTTAGTAAACTGAGTTCAACAAAATAAAAAAGTATGGTTATTTAGCACAAAAATAAAATTATTTCAAAACTAAAATGTTATTTGAACATGATAATCAATCAACACAACACATTAAAAGAAGGAAATGTTTAAAATATATGATCATCTCAACAAACACAAAAATGTACATGACAAAATCCAACATCTTTTATGATGTATAAAATTGGCATAGAAAAAAATGCTCAATCTGAAAAAAGACATCTATGACATATATACAGCTATACATCATACTGAAAGACTTTTCATAATTTCAAAAATAAGGCAATGTCTTATTCCTTCTAGTCAACAATATATTGGATGGTTTAGCCAGGGAAACTAAACAAGAAAAAATATGATGACTCTAGATTGGAAAGGAATATGTAAGTCTATATATTCAAATGAAATTATCTCAAATATAGGAAACCCCAAGGAATTTATTTTAAAAATAACTTTTGGAACAAATAAATAAAGGTTTTTTAATGTTACATCAGTCCTTTATGGTGGCATCAAAAAGTAAAACACATAAGGATATTTTGAATAGTGATATAAAGTCTTGTCCAGTGAAAACTGTACAGAATCACTGAAAGGACTTAAAAGCTAAATAATATATGGTTACATGATAGGTGATGATAGATGATAGATAGCTGTGATAGATGATACATTGACAAATAATAGAAGAGAGATGATAGATGTGGTAGATAATAAATAGATATAGATAGAAGACAGATGGTAATAGACGTGATAGATAATACATAGATAAATAATAGATGATAGATAGATAGATAGATAGATAGATAGATAGATAGATAGATAGATAGATAGATAATGCTGTTACTTACTATTTACCTAAAAGGTTCAAAAGGCAAATCCATATGGATACATGAGGACTAGAAGTTGCCAGAGGCCAAAGAGACAGGGTGAGTAATGACTGCTGCTAAGGGTACAGTATATTTAGGAAATAATCACCACTTTCAGAAATTGGGCTGTGGTGACCATTACACAACTCTGTGAACATATAAACAACCTCTGAGCTGTGGTCTAAAAGGTGTAGCAATTATCAATAAATCTCGGTAAATCTTTTACGAGTGTACATGCACTCATGTGTACTGTGTGTATGTTCAAGTGTGTATGTGCATACAGTATGTATTTATGTATTTATTATGTATTTATGTATTATGTATTTATGTGTGCTTATAGGGGCCTGACGTCCA
>NW_026596064.1:20929781-20937153 GCF_907164565.1 Psammomys obesus
CCTCTCACTTATCTGGAATGCAACAACTCAGCTTTGCTGGATGGTCAATGAGATCAGGAATCCTTCTGACTGCCACATCACAGCTGTGGTTACAGACATGCACCACTACACCTGGCCCTTTTTACATGGGTGCTGAGAATTCAAATTCAGGTCCTTGTGTACTCAACAAGCACCTTACCAATGGAGTCGTCTTCCCAGCCCAGCTGCCACTTTCTAAAAAGTGTTTTAGCACCCCCTTTGCCTGCAGCATAATGTCTAAGTTCTTTAGTTGGCCTTCTCTATTTTTCTATATCCTTTGCCTACCCCTTACTACTTCTATTTTACTACTATGGCCAAATTCTTATTGCTCTTACTACTTCCATATCCTCAGGTATTTTCTCATCATAGAAGGCCTTTCTTTCTTCATCTTCCAGGAAATCAATAATCATTTTGTCACATTCAGCTTAAGAGTTACTTCCCCAAAACAAAACAACAACAAAAAAGAGTCAGTCATGGTGGTACACACCTTTAGTCCCAGCGTTCAGGACACAAAGACAGGCGGATCTCTGAGTGAGTTCCCAAGACAGCCAGAATTGTGCAGAGACACACTGTCTGGAGGAGATGGACAGGGAGAGTTACTTCCCAGTGGTCCTCCAATTAGCAAATGATTGCTCTCAAATCTCTACCCATACATGTAGAATATTTTCCACATTTCTCTGTATTTAAGGTTTTCTACAGATACGAGGAAGCATTTCCCCTAGAGCAAAAAACAATGCATTATGATCACCTTAAAAACCACCACTTAAAAATTAAATTAAATGCCATGAGATTTGGTATTTGTTGATAATGAGCCACAAATAGCCAGGGTTATTTTTCAGTGCCTTATCTCCACAATGAGAAAAGAAAGGAAAGACTTTAATGGGGATATTATAAATTTGTCAAAGGCTGATACATTTTGTGAAATTATCAGAAATTCCTGAGAAAAAGTATACATGTCACTGAGTAGATAATCACATGAAAGCTGAAAAGCACTGGAAAACTAACATAACAAAAGTTAGCAAATAATCTAGATTTTCAAAAGTTTTTTTTAATCACTATTTAGGTTTTTCATAAATTCTGCTTTATTCTACAGGTCATGGGTAGTTTTGTCATACCCTTATGTCCAAATAAATAAAGAAATACTTTTATTTAATATATTTCATTAGTGTTTCAGGAAAAACAATATGTACACTACTGTGTTGCTTAGTTTTCTGTCAATTTGATGCAAGTCAGAGTTATCTGGGAAGACAGAATGTTAATTGAGAAAATGCCTCATTAGACTGGTCCTTAGACAAGCCTGTGCACCATTTTTTTTCTGATTAATGATTGATGTGGGAGGGTCTAACTGCCTGTGAGTTCTTTCATTTCTGGGTAGGTCTTGGATTGTATGAGAAAGCAAGCTGAGCAAGCCATGGGGAACAAGCCAGTAAGAAGCATCCCTCTGTGGTTTATGCTTCACTTCCTGCTTCTAGAGTCCTTCCCTGTTTGAGTTCTTTTTTTCTACTTCCCTCCGTGATGAACATAACATGTGATTGGACATGTACTCCAAATAAAGCCTGTTCTTCCCCATTTGCCTTTGGTTCATAGTCTTTGTCACAGCAATACAGAGCAAAGTGAGACAAATACAAAGCATGAATTTGTGGTATGACAGTTAATTATGTAAAAAGTGCTAGCTTGTTGGGTAGTTAAATTTTTTTACTTTTATTACTTTAATGTAATAAAATAATTGATTTACATTAAGTGAAAGCCTTCCAAGATAAAAATAAAAGCCTTTGAAAGTGGCTGGGCATGTTGAAAATAAAATAAAATTGATTAATTTTCTGGGAGCATCCAAGCTTTACAAAGTGATTAAACTAATTTTTCTTGTTTGTTGAAAAGAGGCATTCACTAGTTGTATTTATATACCATATTTAAATGAATGGATGTTGGGGGATTTGAAGCACCCCTCCTCTCTAGAAGTCATTATCTGTGCTAGGCATAAAACTGAGCCACAATAGGAGACATTGTAAATCCTCTCTATTAGACTAGAGGAAAGTACAATCTATAAGCCTGATGGTGTTAAGGTAAACACAATGGCAGTAATTTTCCTTACCTTGAACTTGCAACTTTCAAAGTCCCTTTCACAGTATCTCATTTCATTCTCATAATAGTCTCTGGAGAAACACATCAGGTTTTGTGTCTGTGCCATAGGAGAAAAGGTTAGTCAGGAAGACCGAATAAACTTTCCAAGGTCAGAACCAGAACCAGAACCAGAACTCCAGCTCACAGCCTCATTTCTTTGAGCTCCTACCATTTCACCGTGTTTAAGCTGCAGAGCTACAGGAAATGGCAGGTACAGCAAAGCAGCTAAGGACCCCTGTGTAGAAGAACTAGATGTTGAGATTGCATTCAGGAAAACATACAGTTCCTATGATGGAATCAGGCTCTGGATCACGGGCTGTGAAAACAATAAAAATAGGCTCTTAGATTTTGTTATCAAATATGGTTTAGCTATAGTAAAATCAAGGAAATCATGGTCACATGATATGTGACAGTACTATATAAGATTGTTGAAAGGAAAGTTGAAAAGTCAAGCACATAACACAGGATTATGTGCAGAAAGGTTGCCTTCTGCAAGACAGGCAAGAGAAAAATACAACACCAAGCTGTAACAGGAAGACAAGGTTAACATTTTTAACCCAATACTACAAAATCCAAACATGACTCCAAACTTTGAAGCATACCTGTATCCTACCTATTGACAAGTTATGGATTTGTGTTCTGTGATTTTCCCTGAAAATGATTTCCTCCTGGTCCAAACCCTTCTTTTCTTAGACTAATGAGTATTATAAAACCACTGTCTATTCTATGGAGTATTAAACTTTCATTGATTTCAACTTAGCATTTTGGATTTAAAAGCTAGCTAGTCTGCTGGGATTGCCATTCAAATGAGCAGATAGCATGGCTCCCACAGCCTGGATTATCTTCTCACAGTTCTGGAGGCTGAAAGTCCATGGTTAAAGTGCCAGCAAATTCAGTCTCTGACAGTGGACAATGCCTGAATGAAAGACAACTGCCTTCTCGCTTTGTTCTCATACATATCTTTAGAGAGGAGGAGAGAAGGAAGGGAGGGAAAAAAGGATGAAGGAGAGAGAGGGAGAATGATACTTTCAGATAATACTCCCCCCTCTGACTTCTTTTTTAGGTTATTAATAACTAGGAGATCTCATGTTTAAATTCAGCCTCTATGAGTGTTAGGTTTTCCCAGATGAGAATCCTGTAAGGCCACGTTCAATCTGTAGAATATACTTTGTATATTTCCTTTTAAAATATTAAAGTTTGAAAAGGGAGCATACATATTCACGTATTTTTCTTTTTAAAGTGTTTTGGCTGGTTTTTCATAATAACAATGTACATGTGATTGTTTTGTAAGTTATTTAGATAAGAAGTTGCATTGCACTGATGGATTTTTTTTTTCAAATGTGAAACAAATTTCTGAGATGAACTATTTGACCATGATATAGTATTCATTTTGTGCGATATTTGATTCAACTTGCTATTATTTGAGTTTAAAATTCTACACCTATAATTATGAGAAAGCGATGTGTTATGATTACTGTATGAGAAAAATATTCCCTTTATTTTCTGAAATTATTCTTATAAAATTGGTATTGATTCTTCTTTAGATGTATACTAAAATTCACTAGTGTGTCAATTAGGCCTTGTGGTTTTTTTTTTTTTTTTTTTTTTTTTACAAGACTGTTAAAAAGATGTAAAAGTAACTTTGGGGTTCATAATGGAACCAAATACCCTACAACACAAAGTATAAATGATATTTATTTAATAGAAATTTATCAATTTAGTCATCTCTTTTTGAATGCAAATTTATAATTAGTGTCCTTTTTGGAATTCTTCTACCTACCTCAGTTGTAAAATTTAGTGTTGTAACTAGTGAATTGTCTATGCACCATTGGATGACTCCCCTACCCATGAGCACATGGGCCTCATTAATTGGGCTCAGTGGGTTTTTTAAATAGGACATAAAGTTGGGAGGGGATTGTTAGGGTAGTCCCTGGAGAAGTTGAGCGAGGTGGAGATTGAATATGTTCAAAGAGCATCATATAAATGAATGAAATCTTCAAAAAAATAAATCAAGTGTAATAAAGTATTTGCTGGCAGGAATCTGTCCATATTATTCCTTGTTATTCTTTTCTTATATGAACAGGGGTTCTACTGAAATTCCCTTACTGTGTCCCTCACTCTCTCTCAAACTTACCTTTTCCTTGGTATTTTCGAAGAATTGAGTTTGAGATTCTTTGATTTTCAATTTCATTGAATTCTATTAACGCCTTTATTATTGTCTTTTTACTTGCTTTGGGTTTTTTTTTTCATCAAATTGAATGCCTAAGGTTGACATAACAAGGAAAAATTTTATTATAGCAGGTTCAAAGCTCCACAAGGCAAACATTAAGCCCTGCAGTTCTTGGTTTATTACCCAGAGCTCATGGTGTCATCATCTAAGCAGCTCTGTCCTTGCCTGCCTCTGTATGTTAGCACTCTCTCTAGCCATGTCAACTCACTATCTATTGCCTTCCTTAGTAGACATGTTCCCAGTTTCCCAAACATACTGGGGTCTCTACTGCAACCTAGGCTTTTCCCTGAAAGTTTCTTTTATACATTGATATTTTAGACTGATAATAAGACCCTGACACACATTGACATCACAAGCCATTCTCTTGAACTACATATAAATCTCCTTTGACATCCCCCAGTGTAGTTTTATATTATCTGTGCTTATAAAAACAGCCCATGTCTACACCCAAAATATGCTCCACCATACCACAAAAACATTTGCTCAACTACATTCTAGCAGCTTTATTCATAATACCCAGAAACTGGAAACAACCGAGATGTCCCTCAACTGAAGAATGGATAAAGAAAATGTGGTACATTTACACAATGGAATACTACTCAGCTATTAAAAACAAAAATGTCATGCAATTTGTAGGCAAATGGGTGGAACTAGAAAAGATCATCCTTACTGAGGTAACCCAGACCCAGAAAGATACACATGGTATGTACTGACTTATGAGTAAATATTAGCCGTATAATACAGGATGACCGTGCTACAATCCACAGACCCAAAGAAGCCAAGTAGGGCTCAAGGGAGAATGTTTGAATCTCACTCAAAAGAGGGAATAAAATAGACATCTGAAATAGTTGGAGGAAAGGAACTGCAACTGGATAGGAAAGGCTGTGGATAGGGTAACAGGGGTGAGGATTAGGTTCAGGGAGTGGGGACCAGAAGAGAGAATGGAAATCAATGGAAGGGGCCAACTCTGAGACAGGGGAGGCTCTCAGGAATCTATAGGGGTGACTCTAGCTGAGACTCCTAGTAGCAGGAGATATAGAGCCTGAACTCATCACCCCCTGTAGCCAGCCAGGATTTCCAGTGGAGGAAGGAAGACACCAACCTGCCAAAAAACCTTCAACCCCCAAACTACAAGTAATCTAGAGATAAACATGGAACAGAGATTGAGGAAATGTCAAACCAATGACTAGCCCAACCTGGGACCTATCCCATGGAAGAAAGCCAACCCCTGACACTATTAATGAAACTCTGCTACACCTGCAGACAGGAGCCTAGCATAACTGTCTTCTTAGAGGCTTCATGCAGCAGCTGATGTAAACAGATGCAGAGACCCACATCTAACAATAGACTAAGCTCAGGAAGTTCTGTGAAAGAGTGGGAGGAAGGATAGAAGGGAGGTGAGGTGGGCGGGTCAAGGACACCACAGAAGACCTACAGCATAAACTTACCTAGTCCCAAGGAGGCTCACAGAGACTGAACCACCAACCAAAGAAGATGCCTGGACTGGATCTAGGCCCTACACATACGCAGATGTGCAGTTCATCTTGTGGGTCCCCTAACAATGGGTGTAGGGGCTATCTCTGACTTCTGTTGCCTATATTTGGATCCCTTTACCTTGGCTGAGTTGCCTTATCTGGCCTCAGTGGAAGAGGATACCCTTAGTCCTGCTGTGACTTGAGGTGCCAGGGTACCCCTTGGGGTCCCCTTCTTCTCTGAGAAGGAGAAAGAGGAATAAGAACATGAGGGTGGAACTGGCAGGAGACAAGGGAGGGGTCTGGGATCAGGCTGTAAAATGATTAAGTAAATAAATGAAAATGAAAACAGTCTATGTGGATGATGATAAGTTCTGATGCCCATTTTATATTTAATTTCAGCTAAGGCACCTACGTTCTTGTCTTCTGCACTCCCACCAAAATGTTCCTTTAAGTCTCTGCTGCTAATAGTCTAGGGTGTCTCTAGTCTCTAGTGCCATACTCTTTCAAATTCCTCCTGAAAACCAATTCCAGTTGTAAATCAACTGAGCACAGCTCTTATGAACTCAAATAGATATGCAGCAAGTACAGGGATTGCATGGGTCTGCACCAGGTCCTCTGCATATGTATTATAACTCTCAGTCTAGTATTTGTATTGAGCTTATGAGTGTGTGAACCAGTAAGCTTCTGACTCTTGGGCCTTTTCTTATGCTCTTTTCATCTGTTGGTTTACCTTGTCCATCTTTGTGATTTTTGTTGTTATTGTTGGTTTATCTTATTGTATTGTATAGTATATTGTATGTTTTGTTGTTATCTCTTAGAAGCCTGTTCATTTTAAATGAGAAACAGAAAGGGAGTAGATTCAGATGGGAGAGGAGGTGGGGAGGAACTGGGAGGTGCAGAAGGAGTAGAAACTATAATCATGATATATTGTATGATAAAAGAATTAAATAAAAGTGAAAGAATAGATCCATATGCTGTCAATGAAATCTCTTACAATCAGCATTTCTATTGATCTTCTGTTCATAGAAAGAGTTGTAGCCCAGACATAGTTTCTTATATCATATTTCTTTTAGGTTATTCAGAGTACTATACCAATTTATTCTTATTTCTGGATAATATTTCAAATGTTTATTTGGAAACAAAGCTATGTGAACTATGGAAAGACATTCCTTTCTTTTAACTCAGCAATTAAGTTAAAGACACAAACTGAGAAAGTTCAATATTGTGGACAGGCCTTAGAACTTTTGATCATAGAGTTGGGATTTTCATTTCACTGGGCCACTTTCAACATGAGTTCCTCATTTATAAATGCAATGGATTGACAGTCTTGATAAGGATGATGTTAAGAGAATTAAATGGAATAAGCATATTTTGTGAACTGTAAAATACCATGCAAATTATAACTACAATCTCTTTCCTTATACATATTTTGGGGAAAGGATTGATTACTCATACCTGTTTATTAATTTTCATTTATTAATAATTTTTGTAGAGTACCTTGCGTGTATCAGACACTATTCCTGATGCG
>NW_026596064.1:20937253-20942896 GCF_907164565.1 Psammomys obesus
ATATATATATATATATATATATATATATATATATATATGTATATATGCGCTATTGTCCCGCTAATCCAACAATGACTGGCTATGAATGGAAAGTCCAAGAATCCAGAAGTTGCTCAGTTCATGAGGTTGTATGTCTCAGCCGGTCTTTAGAAGAAGCAAGCTCTAATGCCAGTGAAGAAATGGACTTGCTAACAAGGCAAGAATAAGCATGCAAAGAGCAATACTTCTGCCTCCCATGTCCTTAACATAGCTTTCAGCAGCTGTGGTCCAGATTAGAGATGTGTCTTCCTATTTCAAAATGTCTGGATTAAAGGTGTGTCTTCCTACCTCATAGATGCAGATTGGCAGTAGATGTTCCTATTTCTACTTAAGCAAAATCCTTCATGGTTGTGCCCTCCAGATTTGGGAGGGCACAACCATGAAGGATTTTGCTTGATTTAAGGATTTTAGTTGAATACATATGTAGTTAAGTTGACAATGAAGAATAGACATTACAAATAACCACCACAACTAAAGCTAAGAAATTTGTTCTTGTAGACATTTACTCTGACTTGCGGAAAACTCATATATTCTCATTTCAATCCACTCAATAACTGTTGGGCATATGCCACACATCAGAACCTGCTACAGATGCACTTACAAAAATGAAAGTATTTCCCTTCAAGTCACTTAAGTCTATGAGTAAAATAATAAACTGTCAATACCGTCAAGGAGAGAAGAAAGGTACAACAGTCCTTAAGATTTCATAAAAGACAGCATCCTGGATGACTCCTAAAATAATGTTCTTTCTGTAAGACCTAAGAGTGTTCTATAAGACCTCCTAAGAGAGAGCAACCAGCCCAGATCAGAAAATCCTTGCCTCCTCAGAGCTGTGAACTATATAATCTGGGTCTTGAAAAACTAATAGGATGATGATCAAGAAGTCAGACAGACATTCAATAAGCATAGAGATTGGCAGTTGTTACGGGCATTTGAGCAACCGCACATGAGAACATTATGACATGTAAGTTCAATTGCAAGACAAAGAAGTATTTCTTTTTCAAATCCTGAATGTACTCTTCTTCCTATTAACCCTCAATAAATTATTTAGTTGTCTCATTATTTTCATAGGTATTTGATGCCTACTTTTTGACATGCTAAGGAAATGCATCTAACTGAAAAACTGAATGAAGAGCTGAAAGGAAAAAAAAAAAAAGCTCTCATCTGACTAGTTCTGAAAAGCCTTTTAGAGGCTCTTTCCTTGGCAACAAGCAGGTTTGTCACTGCAGAATGGCTCTGACATTTGTCTTGATGCGCAGTAAGTGACTGCCCTATAGTTTCTTATAATTCCCTTAGCTAATAATAGAAACCTAACTAGGGCAGAGCTAAGACTGCTGATGGAAACTAAATAGATTCAGCTGTGCTCAGCCATGGTGGGAACTAGGACTCAAGCTTGCTGGGACCAATGTTGTTCCCTGGTCATGTATTTCTCATATCCAAATTAATCAATGCATCCCATCACTTGGAAATTTCTATCCTCGGTACTAAGCATTGGCTAACATGATTGTTTAGGCAAAATACTCTTTTTGCGTGTTAGTCCCTATTGCATAACTTTTCCTGAGGAGTCATTACATCCAGATGGAGAGGGCAACAAGGACTAAAGAACTTATTCCAATCAAGTCCAGTTTAATGAACCAATGAGATTATTGGAGTTGCTTAGAGGAACATGGTCAGGCGTTGGTTGTAGGCACATAAGCAACTTCTGAGCAACTCTGCTTCCCAGCAACTGCATACTCCTTATACACCCTCAAAGAGGGGCATGGCCTCGTGAGGCTCTCTCCTCTGTTTGGGTGTGATTATTAACAAATCCAGTCTCATGAAGGCCTCATGTATGATCACTGTTGCTCTGGTTCTAGATGACATACCCAACCCGGAACCAGCCACCCATCATCCCCATTCTTACTCTGGTGAATCTTCACCTTAGACTAGACACATTTACCATTTGGCCAAAAGGCATATATAATTATTGTATAGTTCTCTGTACAGCAACCAAAGTGTATCTTACATGATGTCTTGATTTTATGCTTTGCAGTTGTTTCCCAGATTAATCATTTTATAATGGTGTGTGGTTTTATTGTCCTTTGTGGCTGGTTTATGTTATGCAGGGGATTCCAGAAAATATAGTGTTGGTAGAAATATGACACTCTTATCTCCTTGCACACAAAAGAGCATTATCTCCTTCTTTATGAGAACACGGGCTGTCATTGGCCACTGGTTTGGTGAATGGATATAAAACACCTTTGTGATGACTTCCAGCTTTTGTGAAGATGTCATCCTGTGGTTCTAACTCAAAGATCTGGGCTGAGCTAGTTAACCTCAGCTTTGTTCTGTAATAAATTATAAATTATTGCCTATATAAATAGTCAGTGAAATGGGTGGTGGCCAGTCAAACTGCCCCTTCCCTCTACAGAGGCAACTGCCATGTCTTCATGTAGAGTTTTAGGAATGACCTCTGTTTTGTGGGTGATTTATTGCTGGTTCTTAGTGCTCCCCAACCACCTCTCTTCTGTTATCAATTGGCCAAACACCTGCACATTTTACCAATATAATGTTTCCTGTTATCTCCTGAAATCACTGGGATTAGGTTTCTTTCTCAACTCAGTATGCATTTTCTTAAAGGAGAAATTAAATTCCCCTGATTGACATCGTCCACCAGAGCAGAGGATATTTATCTCAACAAAAAGAACCCCAGTGCGGAAGATTTGGACTGGAAAGGCAGCTATGATCCCAACAAGCTAGTCCAACATTTGGAGTAAACAAAGCTTGGGAAGAATGGATCTGAAGCAAAGCCAACCTTAGAAGGCTGGCTTCCACTGGACTAAACTTTAGCACCCTGCCAAGTACTCCAGGCACTGGCGCAAGGGTCAATGATACCACACCATGACCAAAGGGAGCAAAAGCTTTGCAGGATATGTCTGTGGTGAGCCACGCTGGGGAAAAACAGTTATTTCAGCCACAGGGGTTAATAGTTGTCACAGGTTCCTTCCTGAGAAGAAATTGGAAATTCAAATCCAGTGTCATCACACATCCCATTTTTCGTGTAAAGAGGTGTACTGGTTTTTATTTCAAACTTTGTGGCTTGAATATCAGTTATTTAACAATTTGGGAGGTTAAGATTCACGGGCTTTGTTCCCTTTGGAAGCTCTTGTGGCCACTCTACTTTCTTGCCCTGTCTAGTTGCCACTGCTGCTGTCTGCCTATCACCCTGACTGCTCCTAAACTCCCTCTGTCCTTCTTAGGAAGCCTTGAGATGACAATGGGTGCCTGTTAATATCCTCAGCACAATGGCATCTTCATCGCTCTTTGTTGTGTAAGGTAACATGAGCAGAGGTTTCCCGAGGACCAGAAGACAGACATCTTCAACAAAGAGCTCAGCGTCGCCTCTCACAAACTGCTTGGGATTTGCCACAAGCTCTTGTCATTGTCACACTCCATACCCGTGCCCTAAATGTAGGTCAAAACCACCCCACCCAAACTGAAAACGCGTGTGTCTCCTACAGTACACAACACAGTCCTTCATTGCAGACACGGGTGTGACTTCTGAACTGGATGGTACTGAATGATTTTCCAGCAAAATGACACCCCCCATACACACGCCTTAAATATTAAGTTTCAGGTTTTTAACTAGTTAGAAATCCATCAGAAATCCTGTACAGTCTTTTGTCAGCTTATCCTAAATAAGATTGAGGGAAAAAAATTATGAAACCACTCAACGAAATCAGTAGACCCTAAATCAATTTCTCTTTCCTGAAATATCAATCGCTGTTTAGAATAACATGAATGAGTGAGGCTTTACTCTTTTTTGGTGATTCCTAGTGATTGTCATTGTCTTTCTCAAGGTTCACATGTTTTAAGTTATAAAATTTAATCTAAAATTCTGATAAAATTGCTCTCCAGTTGTTCTACTTCATACTTTCTGGCATTATCATGTCTTCTTTAAAAACTGGAATAGCATCTTTAAGTCTTGAAAGTTTCTTGTAACTCTTTAGGCTATTGACCTGTAACTTCTTATTCTATATAAAACAGTCACTTATTTCTGTTTCCCTAAGACCTTATGATATTCACATCATTTGTACTTTAGTGTTCTTGGTACTTTTCTTACATTCCTGTCAGTTTCTATATTCATGTTCTATAATATGTCTCTCTTTATAATTTTTGTAAAAACATCTTTTCTGAGCCTGGACTAGGAATGGGCTATAACTACATTATTCTCCTTAAATGTCTTTTGCTTTTTCTCTGTGATCTTTTCAAAATTTTTGTACAGTCAGAAATATATTTATAGAACTTCTCACCCTTCATCATCTATTTTTCTTTCAGGGTGGTGAAGCTCTTCTATCAATCAGCTTTTAAAGCCTAGAGTTCATGAATAAGCCCTATTATCCTTTTTTTTTGATATTACGAATTTACTGTTGCATTAATAATATGTTTTCTATTCCAGTTAAAATCAAATCCAGAATGGCATTTGCCTACATTGGTTCTCTTATTTTATCCATAATAAAACAGTCTCCTGGTCAAAAATTTATCAGATCCCCTTCCTCCAGCAAAATTGGATTTCCAACAGAGTTCAAGAGACTCAGAGTTTTCTATGACACTGACTCAGAATTTAATAACATCTTGCTTTGTAATGCCGAATATTATGTTTACTTCTTGGCAACACTTTGGGCTGTTTATTACTCATTATGTATCAATCTAAGGCTCAAGTATCTTCAAAGATCAGCTTTCATGCTGCTTTTCCTTAATAAATTATGTTATCAGTAATTATTGTAAAATGAGGTATGCATAGCCAGCCTAAAGTCTTCCAGAGAAAACTACACAGGTTCTGGCACATGGGCACAGTAAAACCTGTGGCAAAATGAAAGGGAAAGTGTATGGATACTGTGAATGCATGAAAATGATTATAGCTCTGAATATGGAAAAGAATCACAAAAATCCCCCCCAAAAAAAACAGACCACCACACTAATTATGAAAAATGATGACTATGTACAAATACACAGGAAATAAAAGATCCTCAGGAATAGCAATTTGGGCTATTAACAGATCAGGATATTAAAACTGTATCTAAACAATCCAGAGATACAAAGGGAATAAAATGTAACTAATGTAAAAAATAATAATTTAATTAAAAAAGAAATTTTACATGTAAAAAAAAAAACCAAACCAAAACAACAACAACCCAGAAAACCTTGTTTTTCTGTTTGCATATAGGACAGAGATTTATCCAAATCAAGTCTACCCTAGTGTTCCCATTAGCTAGCCAGATCTGAATGCTGAATCATTGGTCTTTTATGAAATGTACCTGGACCAGAAGAGTGGGGAAAAAATCATTTGCTATTTTAGTCTCTTCATTGTACATACAAAAAGACCAAATATTTTTAATTTGGCATTTCATGAGTACCTACATTTCTCAAAATTTAGTTACTACTAACCATCTTATGTTTTCTTGTCAAATAATGTATTATTCTCTTCCTTACTTAGCCCATAACACCCACATATGCTGAAGTTTAAAGCATGAGACAGCCTTTGTTGATAAGCACATCACAGGAATTCTAAATTTTATGGACTATAAAGTTATAATGAGAGGAGCCAAGATGGCGGCACCAGGA
>NW_026596064.1:20947896-20958190 GCF_907164565.1 Psammomys obesus
AGAACCTCTGCTCAGATGTAGCCTGTGGTAGCTCAGTAACCAATTGGTTTCCCATAGTGAGGGGAACAAGGACTATTTCTAACAGGAACTCAATGGCTGGCTCTTTGGCCTCCCCACCCCCCAAGGGAGGAGCAGTCCTGTTAGGCCACAGAGGAGAGCTTTGCAGCCAGTCCTGAAGATACCTGATAAAACAGGATCAGATGAATGGGGAGGAGGTCCCCCCTATCAGTGGACTTGGCAAGGGGCACGGTGGAGATGAGGGAGGGAGGGACTGGGAGGGAATGAGGGAATGGGACACGGCTGGGGTACAGAGTTAATAAAATGTAACTGATAAGAAAAAAATAAAAATAAAAAATAAAGTTATAGTGAAAGACTTTGAGAGAACCATGAGTCCCCAAATCCTGAAGTTATTCCAAAACGAAAATTTTCTAGAAAGAGGGCTTATGTTGTCATTGGGTTTATCCTGGGTTGTAACTCCCAACAGCACATGAAACCAGGAAAATTCTGCAATGCCACTTTCATGGCACATAATTCATAATGTAGATTAAATACCACATTTTAGATGACACAGAATGTCTCCAGAGATCAAAGTGAGATGCCCTTGTCTTGATTATTTTTGATAAGTTCGTACTGTAGATAAGTTTGACAAACAACCCAGCTATACCTTTTGGCTCAAATAAGATTTTTTTTAATGGCAACAAAAAGTCAGATTCTATTGCTAATACATTAAGATTGGTAGTGGTGATGTTATAAAAATAATCCTGTGGCGAGTAAGTATATTTATTATCAAAAAGATAGAGAGCAGACTGTTACAGGTTCAAAATGAAACCAAAATCCCCTATAGTGCTTCCTAGTAAGTAATTTTCCAACTCCTTGAATCTGAGTAGCCTTATAATTTGTTTGACAAATAGCTGACAAATTTCTCGACAGTTCTTAAGTCTCAACCACAGCTTCCATATTCATCCACTTGAAATACTGCTGTTGCCAAGTAGAAAGAAGAATGAACTACTGTATGAGAAATTGCCTGGAAAGAGACTCAATTAACAGCACACATTAAGACCCCAAACTGGTAAATAAGGTCACAGATTGTGTTTATCCTGAGAAAGGACAAGACAATAGAGTGGAGTCTAGCAAGACCAAGAGAATCTCCTGATTAATCCTGGGCAACACAGTTGATCATAAGGAATACTAAATTATTGCCATTCTAAACCACATAATACTATCACGTTTTGGCTAAACCAAAAACCATGCTGCACCCTGACCAGAGAGTTTATTAAAGGCATAGCAATAAAGACAGACAAAGCACGAGAATCTATTTTGCAGACCACATCTTAATAGAGTGGACAACAAATATAGCTACCCAGGACCCTTCAGAAAAGTAAGTTAAGAAATGAAGTTAAGAAGCTAGAAATAACCCAGATGTCCCTCAGCTGAGGCATGGATACAGAAATTGTGGTACATTTACACAATGGAATACTATTCAGCAGTTAAAAACAAAGAAATCATGACATTTGCAGGCAAATGGTGGGAAATAGAAAAGATCATCCTGAGTGAGGTAACCCAGAAGCAGAAAGACACACAGGGTATATGCTCATAAGTGGATATTAGACATTTAATATAGGATAATCATACTAAAATCTGTACACCTAAGGAAGCTAATCAAGAAGGAGGACTAATTGAAGGAGGAGAAAACAGGGAATGGAACTGGACAGGAGCCTCTCACAGACATTCTCTGAAAGACTCCATCCAGCAGGGTATCAAAACATATGCTGAGATGCATAGTCAAACTTTGGGCAGAGTGCAGGGAACCTTATAAAAGAATGGAGAGATATAAAGACCTGGAGAGGACAGGAGCTCCACAAGGGGAGCAACAGAACCAAAAAATCTGGGCCCAGTGGTCTTTTCTGAGACTGATACTCCAAACAAGGACCATGCATGGAGATAACTTAGAACCCCTGCACAGAAGTAGCCCAAGGCATCTCAGTATCCAAGAGAGTTCCCCAATAATAGGACCAGAGACCATCTCTGACATGAACTCATGGGCTGGCTCTTTGTTCACCTCCACCTGAGGAGGGAGCAGCCTTACCAGTCCACAGAGGAAGATAACGAAGCCAGTCCTGATGAGACCTGGATAGACTATGGTCAGATGGCAGGGGAGGAGGACCTCCTCTATCATTGGACAGGAGGAGGAGCATAGGAGAAGAAGAGGGAGGGAAGGTGAAATTGGGAGTAGGTGGGGGAGGAGGCTACAGCTAGGATACAAAGGCAACAAACTGTAACTAATAAAAAAATAAAAAGAGACACCCTCAAGTGTTAGCTCTTTTAGGGTTTCTCTTTGGTAACAAGAATTGCTTCTCCCAAGGCAATGACTTTTCTAAAGTAGTTTGTATTCAATGACTGCATGAGGTGATGACAAAAAGTCCTAGAAACTTTAATTTAAAAGGCAAATTGATAATGGAAAATTGTTGTTCAAGAGCTTTCCACAGGAGGGCCAAAGCGTTTAAAGAAAGTGGTGGGAACAATTTCACTACATATAGTCTCTGAGAGGTAATACATGATGATAGAAAGAATTAGCCCAGATTTGACAAGTGTGGTGTTTTAAATAAGAATGGTCCCCATAGCTCATGTATTTGAATGTTCAGTCACCAGGCAGTGACACTATTTGAAAGGATCAGAAGGATAAGGAAGTGGGGAGCTGTTGAAGGAGGAGTGTCACTGTAGGCGGGCTCTGAGGTTTCAAAAGCCCATGCCAGGCCCAGTCTCTCTCTCTCTCTAGGCCTACAGATCAGAATATAGCTCTCAGTTACTTCTCCAGCACCACGTGCCTTCCTCCATGTCCCCTGCTGCCATGTTCCCTGCCATGATGATAATGAACTAAGCCTGTGGAAAGGTAAGCGGACCTCCAATTAAATCTTTCTTTTATAGAAGTTGACTTGCTCAGTGTGCCTCTTCACAGCAACAGAACAGTGACTAAGACATCCAACAAGCAGTGACCATCAGGTCAGTCTGATGAAGAGTCCTGAAGACTACTGCTGCAAAACATTATGAAAAATGATATGTTGTCTCTTATCATTGGTTGATGACTACCATCTTCTTGCTTGTTAACAAAAGTCAATTCAAAGTGACTTAACAGAACTTACCTGACATTTTAACTTGGGTATAAAAGTATAGGACAGAAATGACTTCAATTCTTAAGACTTTCATAAATTTGTTTAAAAGGTTAGGGAGTCATGTGCAGTTGTTACTGCCAGTTCATGGGAAGCTGGGGATGATTGCAAATTATCAGCCTGCTCTGGGCTACACAGTGGGACTGTCTCAAACACAAAACACAACATAACAACAAGAATACAATTATAATAGTCTTATATTTCACTATAATTATCTGTAAATAAAATATTATATAAAATAATATATAAATTACAATATATTAATTTATATTATAAATTCACACTTACTGTTTTCTGAATCATTTAATCTTTACAGTGACTAAGAAGAGCCTGCAACTTAGTTATCCAGATCATATAAATAGCAAATGAGATGCAGAAGACTTTGACCCAAGTCTGTCTGACTTGAAAGCCCATGCTCTTTTTGAAGGTCACTGCCTTTTACAAAGCTAGGTATAGAGAGAAACAGAAGGGTGTGAAGAAGGTCATGGCCCAAATTTCTGACATACACACACATATGTGCATCTTGATGCATCTAAGCAAGAAAGAGACAGACAGAAGTAAAATTCACTGGAAAAGAGAACGAGCAAGAAATAATAACATCATTACTCTACGTGTTTACACATGCACACATATATGAGCAGTGTTCCTGTGTGTGCGATTACATTTATGTTTGCTCATGTTTGTGAAGGCCAGAAAACAACGGTGGCTGTGATATCTCAAATGTTCACCTTAGTATTTTTGTTTTGTGTTGTGGCTCTTCTAGTTTGTGCCTCAGATTTATCTGGTGAGTGTATGTTGGTATATGAATGTGTGAGTGATGTATCTATATATACAGGTATCCTTATGTTTGTGTGTGTAGATAGATAGATAGATAGATAGATAGATAGATAGATAGATAGATAGATAGATAGATAGATATGCAGAGGCCAGAGAAGAAATTTGCTGGAATCATTTTTCTCCTCCACTGTGTGGGTCCTAAGGACTAACTTCAGCTTGTGAGAGGTGGTGCCAAGCACTCCTACCTGCTAAGTCATCTCACTGGCTCCCACCTCAGTATCTTTTCTGCTGTTTCGTTGATTGGTTGACTTGTTTTAAGTACAATCTTTCAGTGGCTTGACATTTACCAAGTAAGTGGGCTGGAAAGCCAGAAATCTACCCGGCTCTGGTTCCCTAGCTCTGTGGCTACAAGTGCATCTGCCATGCCAGACATTTTTCACTTTTTACAGGTTCTGGAGATAAAATTTAGGTCTTAGCACTTACAAGGTAACAAATCACTTTACCAAATGAACTATCTCCCAAGGCTCTCAAACAATCATTTCTATGGAAGAGGGGCCATGGCAACTAGAGAGGCTACGTAGATGAACATGAAGTCATGGACAATTCAAACTCAAAACCCTTCTAGACTCCAGCATGTATCTCCTATCCTGCAATTCAGAAGTCTTCTCTCATTTCTGTGTACAGAGATTCCCATTTTTCACTGTACATAGGATTAAGGAAACTTCAAGGACATGTTATCCCACAGAGGTCATATTGGATAAGAACATAAAAAATAACCAGCGCTATTCTGAAACACTCCCATGAGCACCAGAACGACTTGGGAGGAAATCTAGAAGACTTGGGTGTCAGAGGCAGGAAGGATAACCCATAATATTGAGCACACAAAGCCATTTAGCCTCCCCCCTGCGAGAGGCAGAACTCTGGGTAGCCTGGCCCCCACCCTGGCCTACTTTGATCATGTGCTTGCTTCTGGGAGAAAGAATGTGCTAGTCTGGCAAAATTTGTCCTGGCAAGGCTTCGGATTCAGTTTCCCAACTCTGAAAATAATCTCTTCTTTTTCCCCCTTACAGACAAAGCTTGTCCCTTCATCTCAAGGTCAGGTGCATGGCTTGCTGTTGGGAGGAAGTTGTCCAGAAGTAGCTGAGCCCCTCCACTCCTAGGACCAATCCCCTGTAAGTCCCAGAAGATACCTCCCGTTAAACATAGCTCCTAGATTTCTTGTATATGAAGTTACTCCCACCTCTAATTCTGCTTCTGGGGAAGGTGGCTAGCAAGTGCATTCTCATTCTGTCTCTGCTAGATCAATAGAGTTTTGTTCTCTTTTCATTTCTACCCCTCCCCTCCAGGCCTAATGGCTTTAGGTTTCTGGAACTAAGGACATCCTGGGTACTGTGCAGTCTGGAGGCTGAAATATGGGTGGCCGCCACCCTCATGACATCAATAGTGGTGCAGTGGAATGCCCAGCTAGTTAAGAAGCAAGGAGAGAATATTTCAATAAAAGACCATAAAAAAAATGTTAGCCTCTTACAAAAGTGCCCCCATTTCACTGTGAGACCCCTTTAAAAAAAAAGAAAAAAAGATAGTTTTGGGACAAAAACAACTTTTAGAATTTCTAGGATATGTTGATTGTTGGTATAATGTTCTTTTGGAATGTATACACCTTACCCTTGTTCATGCAAATGCTAATTTATCTCCCTGACTCTCTGGTTTCAATCAGGACATTGCATTGTGATACTTATTCTAAGCATCACCTGTCTCAACTTTGTGAAAACATGCCAAAATAAAACAACCAACTACAATGTTGAGTAGTGGAGAGGAAGAAGCTGGGATTGGAGAGGCTGGAGGAGAGGTCTTGGAACAACATGGAGAAATGAACCGGACCTAAGATATCACTAAAAGCAAGTATAATGGGTGAATCTGAATGGTATGAAACTATGCGGGCTAGGAGGTTTAGGATGGAGTAACTGTTGCCCAGCATTATGTTCTAGGTTAACTGAATAAATCCTAGTCTCTGTGTGGTGATTTGGTTAAACAGCTGTTTAGGATTAATGGCAGCTTTACTAAAAAATATATCAATAGTAATAATAATGTTTTATTACAACAGTTGATATGTATTTCAGTTTTCTGGACTTAAAAATTCTGTGATTATTCGATAGAGAGGAAGTAAGGTCATGATTTGAGTAACAAAAGACAGGAGAGAACAGAAAAGGCCAAAAGGCCATTTGGAAGGAGTAGAAAAAGTATAGATAAGAAAAATGGGAAGCCATCTTAACTTCAGGCAGGAAGCTGAACACATAGGCATTGTAGATCAAGGAAATGGATAGTGGTGTAGCAAGAACAAATAGCAGGAATCAGGAAATAAATTAAGGAACTGGATCCCGTGCTAAGGACAGAGGACAACAATACACTGGATCACAAAAAGGAATTGCTAGCATGAGGCCTTGTTGCTAAGAAGTGAATCTATTGTTTCTGCTAAGGTTAGGATGCCATGCAGTGGCTTACAGGATGAGTGCTGAGGCAAGAGTACTGTGAGGCCGACAAAGTAAAATAGAAAAAATGTTAAGCCAAGGTAGGTGAAACTCACGGAGACAGTGTCCTGCTCATGGAGAAAAGACTTAATAGTCTATAAGTAACAAAACACTTCATAGCTCCTATCACTAGAAATAAAAAGAATAATGAAACATGTTTCCAGAATTTATGGAGATATTTTGGTACATTTACCCAGGGGCATTTTTAAAATATGGCCTTGTTTTTCAAAACTAAGAAAACTAACTGAATATATTAATTTTTAAAGATAGTATCATACTAAAATTCAACTGATATGTTTATTCATTATTGTCAGGAATACTCTAAGACTATTTGGGTGTGAATTGTGTGGAGTTGGAAATACTTTTTCAAGTAACTTGCAATTACTCTGTGAAATTCAGAACCAGAGAAGGCCTTCGGTGACAGTTTCAGAATTTTGAATTTGTATTGATATGTAAGGATACAAAAAGGATACCTTGGGTTTTTTATGAACTAGAACATGTGTGTGACATGTGGGGTATGTTTAGGGGCAGTGATTCAACTCATGGGCGAAAGAATAGAAATGAAAGTTACTGATGCAAAGGAGAAGAACTGAAGTCAAGGCCAGCCCACTATTACAGGAATCATCTACAGTATTCCAAACTATAGTAAAACACATATTCACAAATGACATAACGAAACCCATCATTTTCTTGCTAACATAGAAAATGAAGAAAATATGTTTTAGTGACTAATGCAAGAGAACGAATCAAAAGGCAGCCTGTCCAGTTCCCATGATGGTGACAACCAGAAAAATTCTGCTTCTCATGTGTGTGTTATGAATATGGGATGCCATGAAACATCTTGCATTTAACATGTAACTCCAGTCTTTACATCAGAACAGTTGGGGGGTTGTCTTTCAGTTGCACAGAACCCTATTACTGTTAATCACCTTCTTACAGCTTATATCATTCGAAAAAGTGTGTACCTCTCATAGTTTGTTACTTTGTTACTCATAGTTTGTCATAATTCTGTGAGTTACAAAATTCAAGAATAAAAAATAGTCTTATTCATAAGTAGGCTCGTCATTGTTTAATATGATATATCACCCACAGGTACTGGGTGCTTTTCCTTGTATCATTAAACTTGTATGTGTTGCCTAGATGCACATACTGTTTAAATCTTCCTTGGAACTAATTGTAATATCTTATCAGTTTTCTCCCTAACCAATGAGTTAAATAAAACTCTTTGCCCTGAACTTATATGTTAGGAGAATCATACTATCATTGTTCAAGAAAGCATTGTCCCTAAAAACTTACACATTTATCATTGGCAGCCATCGAGATAGCATAAACAGTATCATTCACCGACAAAGAGAGTGAAATTTAAAGTAATTTGCCAACATGACAGGAACTTGTTAGTTTTTGCATCATGTTGAAACCTAAATTACTTCTCCCAATGCTGATGATTTTCAAGTAAGAAACTAAACATTAGTAGTTTAAACGTGGTGAGAAAACATAAGCTTTTTAATTCACAAGGTTTTTTGAGAGTAAAGCCAGTCATTTAAACTTTGTCACAAGTCACAAAATTAGTTTTGTCCTGTCTGAAGATGGGAACAAAATATCTAATTTAAGCTTGAACAGGAGAGATGTAGACCAAAAATAAATGATTCTTTCTCTCTTCATGGCAACCACCTAGAAACCATTGGCTCTGAAAGAATCTCTTTCATGCTTTTTTATTTTCTTTCAACAGTTTATTTTTTTTTTAATATTTGAAATACAAGTTTGTAGTACTTGAAATACAAATCAGAATGTATTTTGTTATATGTCACTTTAATAAGCTGGCAATTCTTTTCAAAACAAGGTGAGTCAATATAGACACTTTTAATATATTTTTTTTAATGACATGTTTTGGAGGGAAATGGCTGGTCAAAAAGGTACATAGGTGATGGTGGGAGCCAAGATGGCGGAACCAGGAGAACACCATGTCTGAGAAACAGGACAACACACTCCGAGCAGCGACCAGGAGACTGAACTCTGGGCCCTAAAAGAACAGCGATCGATCGTGTTTCCCAGGTGAGGGGAGGCTCCCACGGCGTGGGAATTGGTCGGGTCCACTCTCGGCTGCCCAGCCAGAACCCAGAAGAGAACCCGGCTAACACAGGCTTTGGGTCTCCGGGCTGGTGCTGCAAGCCTGCTTGTCCCGATCAGTTTCCCAAGCTGATTGGTGGGCACATGGGTGCCTGAGGCTGGGAGTCCCAGTCGCAAAAAAACCCAACGGGGAAGGAAAGTTGCCAGACTGGTCACCGATCACCCAGTATTTCCCTGGAAGGTCTCTCTGACCTCGGTGAGTACCTGCCGCCATCACAATTGAGCTCCTGCCACGCACAGATCTCAGCTGCGTGCCCAGCTCAAAATCCCTACTCCCTCTTCAGAGAAGGCAGGAGGCATCCAGCAGAATCTGCCACAGACCACATTGTCTGTACCCCAACCCGAGATTGGGGCTGAGAAAACCCAATCCTTTCGGGCACTCCCCCAAACGCTGCCATCACCCTGCCGCAGTGGAGTGGAAGGATAAAGAGGCACACAGCGGCTTCACAGTGCTGGAACTCCAGTGCTGCCGGCCGCTCCTAGCAAACAAACTACAGCTCAGGATCTGGGACTGTGGTCATTCTACATGTCCTGAGATTATCCTGGGTCCAGCACAATAAGGTCTAGCAGCAAGTTCTATCACCGGCGCGCCCCCCCCCCCCGCAGAGAAACGCTGCCAGCTCAGGATCAGACTGAGAAGCCCCAACCCCTGCTGGCACTCCCCTGAGAGCACCTCCATAAGCTTGCCCTAGCAGAGGAGAAGGTCAGAGGGGAAGGACAGAGAGGCAGCCTGCCAAGGACACAGCACCCTCTCTCCAGCGGCCCCTAGCAGAGAAACCCAAGTTCTGGATCTGAAGACACTCAACCCTACCCGGTACTCTCTTGGGATCAGCAAACATAGATTCTACCGCTAGGCTGCTTCTGGCAGAGAGATCTGAGCCCAGGATCTGGGATTGAGTACACTCACCCTAACTCTTTCCCGTGCCACCCAGGAACCAGCCAACATACCCTCCTGGCAGAGGGAAAGGACAAAGAGGCCGCACACAGGAAAGGTGGACACCGAGTTCTGCAGCCACAGTGTCCCAGAGCTGACTGATAGCCTACCCGTGCACTTCCGCAGCAGGACCAAAACAGAGAGTAGTGAGCAAGGGGAACCTCTGTGCATTCCAACTAGTCCTGCAAGAGAGTGAGTGAGCCTTCTAGGGAGAGATTGCCCCAGACCCAGGGCCTCTCCACAGAAGCAACCAGACGAGATCCCTGGCACCCACACTCCTAGTGTGGGCATCAGAGGGATTCTTGGGATAGCGACCCCAACAGTGAAGCCTCTGCCGTGTGAGTCCACCAGGGTAATCCTGCGTAATAGAACTGCATAATAGTGGCTTGCAGGCCACTGCAATAGTCAGAGAATCCGCGCATGCACACTGCGCCCGCTAAAAGCACATGCAAATAGCGCCAGCGTCACACTCTTTACTTAGGCAAAACTGAAAACAAAGTGCACACTCCCAAACCAGTGAACCTCTCTTATTTTCCTGAAAAAACAGTCCAGAAAACAGAAAGAGAGAATCATAGCCCAAACTACAATCTCGAGGAACAACCAGTGAGGATTATAAATAACCAGATGGCTAGAGGCAGACGTAAGAACACTCCCAACAAAAATCAGGACACAATGACCTCACCAGCAACCCCACAAAAAATGGACACTTCAATTCACTAGATATACAAGAAAACGACCTCAAAACTATGTTTCTCCAGCTA
>NW_026596064.1:20968190-21012908 GCF_907164565.1 Psammomys obesus
ATGAATGGGGAGGAGGTCCCCCCTATCAGTGGACTTGGCAAGGGGCAGGGTGGAGATGAGGGAGGGAGGGAGGGACTGGGAGGGAATGAGGGATCGGGACACAGCTGGGATACAGAGTTAATAAAATGTAACTGATAAGAAAAAAATAAAATACAAAAAAAAAAGGTACATAGGTACACAGTCTATTGTTTTTTATTATTTCAGGAACATACAATTCAACTTAAAATTTGGTCCACTAAAATACAGAACATCCTCCTGTAACAAAAATAACCACATAGCTTGAAAAAAAAAAAAGAAATATTTGGCATAGGTCTCTGAGTGGGCTTGAAAAATAAGCCAAGATGTGTTTTGACTACACAGAGGAAAACAGAACCACCGGATACATCCAGCTGGCTCTTTCTGGATGTGTTCGGTTACATAGCTGGACAGCAAGCAGGTACATGGGAGGGGGCTCAAGACTCATGACAGCCATGACACTGACTCCAGAGTAATCAAGACTTAATGGAGAACAGAAATGGTGTCAGTAGAACAATCTCAACAGTTTTTCAATACCTGGAAAGTGGGTTGTAAGCTTACAACAGGTCCTTCAGCAGCAGTAATACAACATGTTTTCAGATTACAAAGGTAAGAAAATGTTTTCATTTATACAAGACGCTTTATGTACAGTACAATAGTTTCCAGGACAGTGAAGAAAAAAACATACAAAGACTAAATACAAGCTGCTTAACTTTCTACCATTCTCTTGCGTATTAAACCCAGGCCTTCTCTGGCCACCGAGAAGACACCTCTGTCTTTTCTCAATGTAAATGCTTGCTCCTTTGGTCACCAACAATTTTGCTTCTTCTGCTCTCTCCTCATCACAGGCTAAGTGCAGGAGTGTTACCCACAGTGTCTTGGATGTTTGTGGATGCTTTGTAGTAAAGAAGGATATGAAGCATCTTCAAGTTACCCTTGGCTGCTGCCCGGTGCATTGCTGTAGCGTCAAAATGGTCCTGAGCATCTGGATTAGCCCCACCTTCCAGTAACATAACGCAATCTCACCCCTGTCTTTCAAAGCTGCGTGATGGAGGGGAGTGCAGCCATTTTGATTGACTGCATTCACTTGTGCACCCTTTACCAGAAGGGCTTTTACAATCTCATCCCGGCCAGCAGAAGCAGCAATATGAAGAGGAGACCAATCTTCGTCACCTTTATCATTCGCTGGCACTCCGAGTTGCAGCAAGAATTCAACAATTTCTGTACGACCAGCTGAGCATGCCCAGTGCAATGCTGTTCTGCCATCCTGATAGGTTCTCTCCTTCAACTCCTCCAGTTTCCGGCTGTAGGCCAGGTCGCAGAGCATTACATTAGACACACACCCCTCCATCCCGCCTTCCCAGGATCTCCATCTCTTTCCTCTTTTTTTTAGTCTTGATGTATATGATGAATGAAAGCCGTTGTGGGACACATACTTACGAATACTTCTATATTAATCTAAGATTTGAAAATGTAAACATTTTAAACAAAACATGCATATAGACGCGATCCAAGCTAATCTCACATTGTTTATGTCTCTACACTGCACACACACAAAAATAAAAAATAAAAATAAAGAAACAAACACTTGTAGTTACTTAGTGCTCCTTCATTCTTCAAGAATAGTGCGGAATGCAGTGGACAGAGTAAGTATAAAAGGAACATTCCAAAAAAAACGTACTTCAAACAGGTAAGCCACCAGAAGAATTAAGTTTCTTGTAAGGACTGAATGATCTAAACATGACTAAATAATCTAAACATGCTTTATCACCCTAGAGCCAGGGTGCTTTTCTTCCACGGGTGATAACCACTTTTTAAGTGTGGTAATAACCCTTCTTTTGAATAAAAGGAGTATGTAACTGGGGTACTTGTGGGCTGTCCTCCCGCACCCCAGTTCCCGAGACTTTTTATTATGAATAAATGCATATGCCATGAGCTCTTTTCCAACTAGCCCATAACTTATCTTACCAGTTTATTCTATCCTATATGGGCCACATGGCTGTTATCGCTCCTTAGTTTCATTTGTCTTCCTCAGAGTCCAGGATGACTCTCCTGCTTCTCTCTATCCCAGAGCTCATCTCTCTCTGGTGGGGCACTCCCACCTTCTATTTCCTGCCTCAGTTAATAGGTCTTCAGCTTTTATCGACAGGTGGTGCATCCATACTGTACACAAGAGATTCTCCCTACAAGCGTAAAGACCAGTGCTACGAGTTTTAAGATCCAGCAATGAGACAACTATCCTGATGGAGATAGAGTTGAAAGAAAATGAGTTACTAAAGTGGGGTCCTAGATCATTAAGTGAGAGAAAACAAGTCCAAATTAAGACATCAAAACCAAGGGAAAAACCTTTAAATGAACGTCACTCTCTACTCTGCTGGGCAGAGAAATTCTGTGTTCTTCTACGTTTCAAATTGTGTGGCCCTACCTCAAATTTCTTATGATGATCCAAACTCCAATATGTCATATATGGTGTTATTTGGACAGAGTATCTCCACAGACACTATCAGGTTAAAGTTCAGTAATCAAAGTGAGCTCTAACCTGATCGTGTTGACTTTTTTTTATTTCTATTATTTATTACAATATATTCAATTTGTATCCCGGCTGTGTCCCCCTCCCTTGTCTCCTCCCAATTCCACCCTCCCTCCCTCTTCTCCTATGCCCCTTCCCTAGTCCACTAATAGGAGAGGTCCTCCTCCCCTTCCATCTGACCCTAGCTTATCAGGTCTTATCAGGATTGGTTGCATTGTTTTCCTCTGTGGCCTGGCAAGGCTGCACCCCCCATGGGGGAGGTAATCAGAGAGCCAGCCAGTGAGTTCATGTCAGAGAAAGCTCCTGCTCCTCTTATTAGGGAACCCACTCTGAAACTAAGTCTATGGGCTATCTCTGAGCCAGGATTTTATATTCTCTCCATGCATTGTCCTTGGTCCTTGGTTAGGGTTATCAGTCTCTGCAGGGACCCCAGGGCTCAGTGGGTTTTTGTTGTTGTTGTTTGTATGTTTGCTTTTTGTTTGTTTGTTGGTTGGTTGGTTGGTTGGTTGGTTCTGTTGGTCTCCTTGTGGAGCTCCTGTCCCCTCCAGGTCTTTCTATCTCCCCCTTTCTTTCATAGGATTCCCTGCACTCTGCCCAAAGTTTGGCTATGAGTCTCAGCCTCTGCTTCAATACCTGGATCAGTAGAATCTTTCAGAGGCCATCTGTGGTAGGCTCCTGTCCTGTTCCCTGTCTTCTCCTGCTTCCAATGTCTATCTCATTTGTCTTCTGAATAAGTATTGAGCATCTTCCCTAGGGTCTTCCTCACTGTTTAACTTGTTTAGGAGCAGAAATTTTTATAAAACTGAGGAAGTTGAATATGCAGGCTCACAAGGAGAATGCTGCATGAACAACAACAAAAAGATGAAGATAGGAAAAAAGAGAGAGAGAGAGAGATTTCAGAGAAACAAGCAAGGACCACAAATGGTTACCAGCAAACTACCGGAAGCTAAGAGACAGACATGGAAAGACTTCTTCACAGTCTTTAACAGGAACCACTCCAGTTGTCATTTGGAATTGGATGCTGTAACTTCCAGGGTGGAGATAACGAGTATCTGTTTACGTCATCTCATTTGTGTTACTATGTTATAGGAACCTACACTGAGAAAATGGGCCCGTGTCTGCTTTTCTGGTGAGATGACTCTACTGAGTCTAGAAACTGAAGAGAACTAGAGGTTGCAGGGCCAACCGAGAACCAACTGCTCTGCAATGACTGGCAATTAGTGCTAATTCAATAGAAAAGGAAGGAGGAAAATCGGACATTTTATTATGTACATCCAAAGCACATTAAAATGAGAGAGTTAGTAAGTATTTCGAGGGTTCAGATCACATTTCTGGCAACAAGCAGGTCATGCAAGGTGGAATACGACAGAAGCCTAAGAAGTTGGATTCATTCAGCACCCAGGTCCTCTCCACACCACAAGCGCTGTCAGCACCGTGAGCATGTATTCCTATGTTGAAATGCTGCACCTCCGGCTATCCCTGAACCTCGCTTTCCTACACGAGTTCTGTGCTGTCAATAAGATGTGACCGTGACTGCCATACGCAGGTACACAGACCATGATCAATACACTGTGTGAAGCAGCATTAAGATGCGCGAGGTGCTGCTTTGGAGGTGAATAGGATGTAATGTTCCTGACTGTCATTTGCCATAACTGCGGTTACCAGACGGCACAGTTCCACACATGCAGTTCTGGGTGTGTGACATTCTTTTCTTCTAAAATGTATTTACTGACATCATGCTTCTCCCTGGGTCATCTTCCCTTTTGGCTTGTCTCCTTTCTCTGGGCTTTGCTTTTCTCTGTCATCCATTTAGCTGTGTGTATGCATTTGCAACGTCACATGCTTCTGTAGTAAATTATCCCAGCATCCATCCTGACTGAATCTCCCTTTTTGAGTCACTCCCGGCTTTCAGTCTTTGGGTTTTCTTTCTAACCGAGGTCACTGCAGTGATGGTATCTCTTATCTGCAGTTAAATTGGTGATCAGGGTAGAAATGGGTCTAGTAGAAGAGTTAAGACCATCTTTGGTGCCTCCAAACTTTCAGGGTTTCATACCATCTTTACAAAGTAATTAGATAAAACATTGTTACTTGTATTATTAAAAATTGATGTTAGACTTAAACCTGGAGGCTTCCATTTTCTCAACTACAGAAATAAAGTCCTCTAACTATAGAATGGTGGTCTGTGGAATGGTTGGTTGTCATCAACATTACTGCCTTGCAAAGCTGTTATGAGAGGAAATTGGCTAAAAAGTGCCTGATCTGGCTGGTGATTATAAAAGCTAACATACGCATGTGTTGTTAACTGTTTTATGATCTTGCTGAAGAAGAATCTTGGCAGGAGATAGGCGAACTGTACCCAACCTAAACAGGGCAGAAGAAGCCTGAATAGCACGTGGACAGAAAGTGGCATCAAAGTGTGCACTGCGAACAAATGAATGAACCAGACTGTGAGAATAAGATTATCTGAGGACTGTCGGAAGAGGTTCCCATGTTCCCCAAACAAATAAGAGCATCTGCTCCTGCTACTCCTTCTGGAATCCTGCTCTATCCCTCCCCCTGAGCCAGATCTCCGAAGCTCTCTTCAATAACTGCAGACACAACAGTGGCCAGAGTACAGGTCATCCGTGTCCTGTACACAGACCCTTAGTCAGTATGCACATTCCGCCTTGAGTTCCCTGTATTTTCACGTATGAGTTATCCGTAGCTCCTTAGGCTGGGTGACTCATGCGAGCGTATAGGTCCCAGCACGGCATTAGACACCAGCAGTGTTATCGCACTCATCTGCTTTTGCATCCAACACTCCAAGTGCTTTCAGGTTTCTGCTTCTCCTCTCTTCAAATACGCTGGTACTGGAGAAGCCGGTGTTCCAAAATCTGGTGGCTCTTGCTAAACCAGTCTGGAAGGTGCACCTTTGCAATCATTTGCCCTCCCTCTTCTAAGCATGTCTTCAGGCCATCATGTTGGCTCAGACCATCCTTAGAGATAACCACTGGCTGAGGTTTCTTCTCAGCTGTATCACTGTTTCAGGTTGATAGCTACACATGTTACTTAGATTTCTATTAATTTTCATATGCCTGATACAGTGCATTCCTGGCTATCTGAAACTGACAAGATTGGCTTCAGACATTGTATAATCAGCACTTCCCGACTCATCTCTTTTCTCAAGAGGTTTTTCTTGGTGGTATAATTGTGCTATAATATTGTACTCCTTACTCCACCTACCTGCCCAATTCTTAGCCTCCCCTCCCCCGGTATTACAAGTTTCTAATCAAATATTAAGAAAGAACTCTTTACAACTATGTGAAAATGCTCATTTTCTGTCCTTTGTACATGAAAATAGTACAGACAGCAAATTTCGTTTTATTTTTTTACTACATTATATAGTAAAAGAAAATCTTAATACAATTAAAAAATCCAGGCTTTTATGGTTATGAGTCTAGACTGATACTCCAACCAAGGACCATGCATGGAGATAACCTAGAACCCCTGCATAGATGTAGCCTGTGGCAGCTCATTCTCCAAGTGAGTTCCCTAATAATGGGAACAGGGACTGTCTCTAACATGAACTCAGTGGCTGGCTCTTTGATCACCTCCCCCTGAGGGGTGGGCAGCCTTACCAGGCCACAGAAGAAGACAATGCAGACAGTCTTGATGAGACCTGATAGGCGAGGGTCAGATCAAAGGGGAGGAGGACCTCCCCTATCAGTGAACTGAGGAAGGGGAATGGGAGGAGAAGAGGGAGGGAGAGCATGATAGGGAGGGGATGAGGAAGGGGGCTACAGCTGGGATACAAAGTTAATAAATTGTAATAAATAAATTTTTTAAAAGAAAATCCTGGCTTTTTAAGAGTGATTTTCTTTGCATGTAAGAAAAGGAAAAAGAACAGAGACACGTGGTTATGGCCTTAAAAATCAGATTGGGTAGAATAGCTGATACTCAGGGTTTTATTTGAAACACCATTAGTTTTCATGAACCATGAACAGGCCATGGGTAGAAGCAGCAGAGAGGGCTTCTTAACTATTTTCAGGTGAGTGGAATCAAGGTGAACAATTGATTGCATCTTTCAGTCTTCAAGTCTATGGAAAGCCCCCCCACCCCAGAGCCCAGCCATAAGCTGAATATCACTTGTTTTCACTGACTCCATGAATTTACACCTCTTTCTCACCTTCGTAGATAATTTTACAGAAAGACAAGACAGTCTGCCGTGAAGAGCATCATAAAGGTGCTGGCTCAAGGAAGCTATGAGCCAGGCATCATGATTCACATTTGCAATGCCAGCACCACAGCAAGATGAGAGTGAGTCTGAGCTATTCTGTCTCCAAGCAAGACAGATGCATTGAGCGAATTAGCTAGATGAATTAAGGGGAAGAAACTCATTAAATATATTTCTAGTCAGTTTTCTATTCCCTTTTAAATTCTGTGTGTGTTGTACACATCTGTGTATAGATGCCCACACATGTGAGAGAAGCAAGAGACATTCTATTGTGTCACTCGCTGCCTCAGTCCCTTGAGAGACAGGGTCTTTCAGTGAGCTGGGCTGTCAGTCAGCAAGCCATGGTACACTTCCTGTACTCCCCTGAGTGATGACATTACAGGTGTACAGGGCAACACAGAGATTTCTAGGTGGGTGCTAGGGGTTAAACTCGGGTCCTCATGCTTTCACCCATGGGACCATCTCTCCAGCCCCTTCCATCCATTTCAAATAACTCAACCTTGGAAACAATGAAAACGAAAGGGACAAGAGCCCAGTACCAAGTCTATGAGATTTTAACAACCAGCTAGAGAGGAAGAAGCTATGAAATATTAAGGTGGGAAATGAGGGGTTTCAGACATTTTCAAACACTTAAGACACTGGATAAATAACACAGGAGCCACCCTGACAAGCTGGTTGCAAAAGGATTTTTATTTAAGGAGAAAATCTTTCTTCAATACTGAACTAATGAGGGGTAGACTGTGCATTAGCATACAGCTAACATTTTGGAACAGTTTCCAGCTGTGCAGGAAACACCAAGAAGCAAGGAAATGGAGACTACTCCCGGAATCATCAATCTGTGTACAGAATTTATGGATTCCGGGAAAAAAAAAATAATCACCCATTCCACAAATATTTACCATACACCCAAAACCTGTTATAGGCAGAAGAAGCATCTTCACTAGCTCTTTTCTCCCCATCTGTAAGATGATGCTCCCATTGACTCCAACCTTCCCCCCTAGTGCCTATGCTTCCCTCACAGTAACCAGGAGTTACCTCTAGGGGCAGGAAGAGAGAAGCCAATCAAAGGGTACACTGAAGTAAGAGTAAACACACACCTAATTTGCTTGCCTTTTATTTAATATGATCTCACTAGGTTTCTGCCAAATGGAGCCAGGGTGCAAGGCTCAAGAGGGCTTTGTAAAATTGGAAGAAAATATCTTAGCCTGAGAGCATCTAGAAAGAGCCATCGTTGAGAATGGGCTAACTATGGGAGAAGCCCCTTGCAGCATTCAGCCTATGGCTTATAGGCCCTGCTGAGCAGTGAGGGCAGTTTTAAAGAGATGCCATCTCTCTGCTGACCAGAGACAAGGATGCACAGAGAAGTGTTGCTTAAATCCTGTTCCAGCTGCTCCCCATGTCAGAAGTTCACACTGGAAAATAGGAAATAGGCTCTGACACAAGAGAACTGCACCCAGTGTGCTTCAGGGCAGCAAGAACACAGACCTGCTTGACACACCCATCTCTGAGCACAACAAAGCATAGCAGAAACCTTGCGAAGATGCAAAATCAGATGAGTGGTCTCAGGGAAAAGGAATGAATAAACACTAATGTCTGTTGTCTGACCATCTACTTACTTATTTGTGGTATTTATTGAAGGCTTCCTACATGCTGATTCCATTGTAAAAGCTGGGTGTATGTATGATGGTTTGCAAGTACCTGGAGAACTAAGTCTAGATGATGTAAAGAAGTCTGTTCCCAGATGCTTTGCTCTCTGTACCTTCCATCTTCACAGGGATGCTCCTAAGCTGAGGCAGCCTGCCACTCAATGAATTTTGCCTATTCTATTTTTGACCTTTGCTTTTCTTGACTTGCCAAGACACTGAAAATTCAGAATATACTCACTTGAGATGACCTGTGTTACTAGAAACCATTACGGTCAAAAGTGAGAATTCATTAAAAAGCAGGTAATATGCTTGCAACTGTAATACATGGAACTCTATTCTTTCTGCAGGGTAATGTGTCTGCCCCATCAGTGTGGAAACAGGGCAGCCTTTCATACAGATGAAATAGCTTTGAAAGCTTCATCATTGCAGAGCAGAGAGAAGCTACTAAAATGGTTCTTCCTAGCCTCTTTCTGCTGATAAAAAAAAAGAAGAAGAAGAAGAGGGAGAAAAAGAGAAACTGCACCACCTCCCAGGGGCTTCAATGCTGTTGCTATAGCAACGCTATATCTGAGTCAGAACTATTAACAATCACCATGGCAACAAGTGTCTCACTTGCCATTTCCAGAAACTCGTTGCGTTTGGACTGGAATCATCACACCATGAAAAAAGGGGCGGGGCTTTTCTCTCACTAGGAAACAGGAATACTTTTTCCAACTACCTTATGCAAAAAAAAATGTTTTAGATAAAATAAAAGTAATAACAATGGAATCATTTTATGAACAAATTAACATTTTCTTTGTAATCTTATTGTCGGAAATGATGGCAAAATGTTAATAATCATAACAGTAAGTTATTTTACCCATAAGTACAGGTAAAATCTTTCATATATGTGAACTTCCTGATTGCAAATGTGAACAAGCACACATTTAGTGTGTCTTGCCTGGCTCTTTTTCATATCTGCTTAATCTCCCTGCCCTCCACCTGTCAGACACCCTCTTGAATATTTAGCACAGCAGAATTCTTTAGAGAACTGTGGGTCACACTTGTCAAGTTAGAAGCAGAAGAAAGGATCATGCTTATTTCTGAAAATTCACCAAAATGGAAAGTGTGATGCTCTGTGAGAAGAGGTCACAGTGGGACTGAGGGCTCTTCCTATGGCCTGACTTTAGATATAGAACGCTAACATAGTTGGAGCGTACTGGTTTTCACCTGGGCTGTGACCTCCGTGATTCTTTGCACACTGGCAAAGAATCATCACTAACTTGCTCTTCCTTGAACACGATTGGTTTCTCTTTGCTCTTTCTTGACCCTTTGTCTCTAATTGTCCCAAGATGCATTTCACCCTGATTCCTGTGCCTCCTCATTCCATGTCATGTCATATTCTTAGGTGTCTGTCCTAGGGCCAAATGAGGTTGCCTGTAGCTTTGAAGGTAAGTTCTCATGTATTTTACCAATAAAAACTGTCAGAATAAAACAAAACAGCCAAATGAGATTAAAGCTCAGACTAACTTCGTTTTCCTTTTCTCAGTACCTTGCTTAGTTATAACAAGAATTCTGCATTCTAAATACTTGATTCAGAGCCCACACCTGAAAGAATAAAGTTGGGCTTCAGGACAAGCAGGCTTTTGTACAGAGAACAAACGTTTTCTCAGTTTACCAGTCATGTGAGGAGAGAAGTGATGGGGCCCTTTTCACAGCCAAGCTTAGGCTGTTGGATTATTCCGAGGCAGAAGTCAGATAGAATAGTAATGGATGGAAAATAGTGAGAGATTCATTGTAGGATCTCCTGACGTCTGTATGAAGGGAAGCCCTAGGAAAAGGCTTTCTAATTTGTCGTTGAGGAGAGTCCTCAAGGTCAGCAGGGTGAAGGCTGGAAGATGGAGACTTCACAGCTCAGTGAAAAAAGCTGTTGTAGAAAAACGTTGCATTATACAAGCGTGTGAGGCTCCAATGGTGCTACCTGGCTTTGGATAAATGAGAACATAGGTGCTAAATTTTCTCTGCAAAGAATCACTTTGGAAATATTCAATTTTACAAAGTGGGCTACTTATTTAACTTTTAGTGTATTTCTTTCGCTTTATTTTATTTAGTGCATGTGTGCACTCTTGTACAAGTGTGTGTGCCACATGCATGTGGCCATCTGCAATGGCCATAAAGGGTATCAGGTGCCCTAGGACTAGAGTTACAGGTGGTTGCCAGCCTCCCAGCGTGGGTTCTAGGAACTGAATTTGCATCCTCTGTAATGGCAATACACACTCAAAGGCTGAACATCTATCTCTTCAGCACTCTTATTTGTTAGCCCTTCAGTAATTTTTATTCACATTCTGGATGAAGACAAGCCAGTGCTGCTTTAAAAAGAAACTTGAGAATCTATGACACAGTATGGATGAACAAAATGAAGATTTTACCTATTCAGTAGATAACGTCAAGGTCTTCAGGACAGTTGTACTCTGATGAGCTGCTGGCCGGTTGGCAAATGTGTCATCAAAGCATGAGCTTTAGACTCAAGTTCCTTTCCCCTCTCAAATAAAGTTGACTATGAATAAACAGCTTCATCACATTGTATGTCATTTTTGTTCATCTGTGAAATAGTGCTCCCAGTAATACTTAGCTCAAAGGATTGTTTCTGATGACTTGTGAACTAGTATACAAAAGTATCTAGAACATTGGGTGAAGACAACATATTCACCAGCCATGATACATCATTGTAGCATTGCATTCAACTATCTGCTTTTCCTTTCTGCTTAGTTAGGTATAAAATATCTTTTGTCTTAAACATGTTTATTATAGCAACATGTATATGGAAGGTTTCACAGAGAGAAAAACGAATGGAGGAAATGATATTATGTTGATGTTATATTATAATGTTATAATATTACATATTATTTTATATAGTATACTATTTATTAATTGTATTATATAATGAGTATATTTATTTTTATATTTTATAATATATAATAATTATAATGATATAATCTCACAAAAGAAGTAATTTTTTTAAACATTGTTTACTAGCTTTTTCAGTTCATCTCATGCAACAAGTATTTGTTTTTGAGAGGCAAAGATAAAATACAGGTCTTGTCCCATAGGAATTATAATCTACTGAAGTTAAAAGTACTAGCAAAGCCGGGACAGCAAGGAAACTCAGTGGGTAACAGGTGCTTGCTGCGAAGCCTGATGACCTGAGTTTGATCTCCCAGACCAACACCAGACATGATAAATGGAGAAGACCCCCACAGGTTGTCTTCTGATGTCCAAACATATGCTATGGCCTGTACCTGCGCATACAGGAAAACACACACACATGCATATACAAGACTAGCAAGGATATTTCACTTTTAAAACTAAAAGGGGATTCTTCTCAACTGGGTGAAAGTGTATGTCTTTGCTTTCTAGTGATTCTCTGTATCACTACTTTTTAAATATACCCACAGGCTTTTGTACTCCATTTGCGAAGCTATAGCATAGCTTCTCCCAACACTGCCATTAAAACGCCTAGTATACAGTCTGTGTTACTCTTAGCTATAAAAATAAAAGTTCTCTATAGACTGGAACTTGGAAAATGTAGTTTGATTAAGTTGGGCTATTTTTATTTTGTCCCCAAAGGGAAGCAATGTGCCCTAGTGAATCAAGATGTTCTGAAGTCAGGAGACAAGACTTTCCATTCCAACAACATTAAGAGTTGTCTTTAGCAAATTGTTCCATTTTTTTTCAGTTGACAAAAAAAAAATTGAAAACAAGTTTCTGCCTCCTATATTTCATCATAATTAAGGTAGTGAATATAAACGCTAAGATGAACCCTAATTTCCTTATATGCTGTCTCAGAATGGAAAGCTGAATGTGTCCGTTCTGTTCCTTTCTCATTCCACGGAGTAAGTCAGTCAATCTCACCTGCCTCAGGCATGTGCAAATCCACCTAGCAAGTGTCCAGGAGATTGGACCTTCTGGGAAATGGTCTATTCTAAAAGAATTTAGACATGTTTGGCCACAATGAAAGAACAAGTGGATGAGAAGTGTGCTCGTTCAGCAGCCTCCAGCCCAGTTTGTTTTGTTGTTTATGTAACCCCATTGATTTTTCACAAATTGCCTCCTCACAGCAACATACAACTTGAGAAAAGGAATTGCTTTTGTGATACTCTCCAGCTTGAATTGCTGTGTTCAAAGGGGCTCATGGAAGACAAACAGATCGTTTCTTCTCGCTTTGACAGTCCCTTACACACACACACACACACACACACACACACACACACATGCATACAGGTAAACAGAAACCTCTTAGTCTAAATTCACTTAGTTATCTCCATGCCAAGTCTTCTTTAGCAGAGACCATCCTGTATGAAATCTGCCACAGCCTAGCCTTAGGAGGAGGTGACATCATTTAGTCTAGCTGGGGCTGTGAAGGGCTGTTAGCAAGCTTGATGTCTGAACGTGTGCACTAAATTTTCAAGGAACTTTTCTCTACCAAGTTCTTTCTAGTCTCTTGAGCTTGAAGGTTTATCCTCTTTCTCATAGAATTTTCAAGTCTGTTTGTCTGGCAACTTCTTCAAAAAGGTTATGGACTCTCTGTGGGCAGAAACTCTACCTTATGTTTGCCTCCCATGCTGATGCTAAGACAAATTATTTGTATATCCTAGTTAACAAATATTTTGATTTCAGAGTCTGTAGAGACAAATATATATATAAAATACTCCCCTGGCCGCTGTGGGGAGTTAAGCAAGGAAAATCATTCTCTTTGGGCACAGTAGGTAGGGTTTCTTCTGCAAATCTTCCCGATGAGTACAGATAGTATGAGGCTCTCCTCAGAATCAAGACCCCATCAGTCATTTTTATGGGTATTGCTTAGGCCAGAAGGTAGAGATGACGCAAACCCATCCTGATTAATCAACACATAACAAGATATAGTAGGGGAAAGGCTTTAAACGTGAGCAGGCATGGCTGTTTGAGAAACTGACATCATCCTTAGAATAAAAGCAAGTTAAGTATAAGTCCACATTCAGACTTCCACGCATGCACTCCATGGGCATATTGGTCCCCTCTACGCTGACTTTTTACTCATTCTCAGAATTTTAGATAAAACAAAGCTGTATCGTTTGAAGAGCACAGGTCGCCGGCAGTTGTAAAACCTTCATGGTTAGTTGAGAAGAACTCTACTTCTGGGAAGCCACTGGACAACACACATATCAAGAAGCTTTCCTACCTGCCAAATAGAGAAATCCGACACTAGCCACCAACCCTCCTTCTAGTTTGCTATTGAGCATTTTAGATTCTGTCTAAGCATGTTAGCCATTAATAGAAAAAAAATGGAAAAATTATGAGAGCCTGCTGTTTAGAACCTTGCTAACAAACACACCCCATCGGCTTGCCTAATTTTCCCAGGACACTGTACCTCTATACATTTCTAAAATAAATTCTGCTGATTCTCCCCTGTTTTTCTATAACACAGCATGCAGTCCAGCTGCTAGGTTTAACATCATTTTGTAATACTGATACTGTCCTCATCTGCTTGTCTGATTGGCTTGGGAGATGAATGTAAATATACTAGCATTGGCAGCCTTAGTATCTTCTGAGCTTAATTAAAAATGGAAGAAAGATTCTGAAATTTTCTCTAATAGTTAGTTGGGCTGGAATAAGCAACTAACGCAACTAGCTTTGCAAGCCTTGTGATGTATACTTTCCTACCAAGCTGCTATCACCTCGCCATATGTATCTTGGCCATCAAGATCCAAATTTAGAATTCATGAAATTCAAGCCAATGCTTTTCCAAGTCAGGGTACCTATAAGTAAGCAAATGATGACACTTACCTACTATTTACCAAATAACCACATTAACCAAATAACCAAGTCAGCAATGTTACTAGCTGTCTTCCAAAAAGCGTTCCAGGAGTCTAAGACAATACTTGCATGCAGACTGGCCTCTTAAGAAAGAGCCTGCATGTCCACACTCTGCTTTTACTGTCTGATATTTACATATTCTAATATGGAGGCATAATCTATGTATACTCTGATTACTAGGTCATTTTCATTTCCCAGTTATTTGGCTGATAATTGCTATTCACTATGCCTCTCACATTCTAAATGAGCAACACGCCAGTGCTGATGAAAGTTATATGTGCCATTTTCATGCTGTGCCACGGAAAGAAGCAGGTCCACAGGGTGCCAACTGCAAAGGCTGACTCCGTACTGTCCAAATCATAAGCACTCCCCCACCACGTTTTCACGCAGGATTTCAGAAGTTGTAGCTGTATTTATGCATCCAAATAATAGACATGCTGATTTTGTGTGATGCACTAATGCTACTGGTTAGCCAACAAACTAAGCTATCTGGTCTAATTGATTCTCTGCAATGAATACACATTCTGAACAAAAGCCAACTGTTTCCTCTCTGCTGTGAATTTATAAGCCAAAACTCTGGTTATCTTTCATCTGGTTTCAGATGCCTGTTCCAGCTATAGAAGCACAATGCTACCCTTTAAGTTGGAGCATTTCCTGTCTAATACAACCCTTTGGGGGGAAAAAAAAGCATTTCTCCTAAATTCTAATTTTATATATTCCCAAATTGTAACTTTTCAGGCCTAAGCAAAAAAAGGAAGATAAAAGCTGAGGCATTCACAATGAACTGTTTCCTGACATTTAGGGTAAAGTCCAAGAACTCCACTGGCAGACCAGCCTTTGTTGAAAGCATCCACTCCTGCTTTCAGGAGTGTGCACGCTCAGGCTCAGGTTCTCAGCGCTGGCTGGAACAGAGCCATGAACTCACTTCCTCTATAAATAAAGCCTATCGCCATGTAAGCTACACCTGGGATAGCTCCCTACCGCTAAGGCAGCTGCACTTTCCTATCCTAATGGGGAGACCAGAGAAGAGCAAACAGGACAGCAAGCAGAGCCAAGCATGATGATGTTCTAAAGTTTGCTCCAGGTTGGCTGAAGAATGGGTAATTAGTCCTAGTGTTGGCCCCGTGGGTTTGCAATTTAAATTAGGCAGACATGGCTGGAAGGTAGTTACAGGTGTTCCAGCAAAGCCAATAGGGAAGCGTGGTACGTTCTGATTATGGATGTAGAAATGGCTTGGTAGCAAGAAAAAAATATGTTTTTAAATCATGGGAGAAAATAAGAAAAAAATTAGTTGCTTTTAAAAAGTATCATAAATGTAAGGATAACTATTGTGCCCTGATGCAGTTTAGAAAGAATGCCACTACCACCAAATAATAAAAGTCGACAACATACTTTTATAATTTCCTCCGTCTGCTCATTCTTGTTACCTCCAAATTTGTTCCACTGGATTGCACTACCTTAACATTAATATTAGAAGATCATATCTACCACCATTCACCCTGCTTTGGACTCAAAATTTTCTAGCTGGTCCAGGTTTGACCTTTTGTTTGAGTTTGTTGCTAGTTGGTCTTTCAAAACATTAAGGAAAAATACCTGGGCTTCAATAACAATACCTTATTCCCCTTTCTTATTTAAAAGCTAAGGAAGATTAAACAGCATTCTATATCTGCAGAATAACATCTTATGTGCCCAATCACAGGATCACTTCAGAAAGCAGAGGAGATTGTTGGAAAATGTGCAACATTTCAGTTGCAAAGTGTAGAAACATTGAGAGTTGACACTCACTGATATTTTCCTGAGCTTAGAAATTTTTGGCAATACAGAACTATAAGAATATTTAGTCTATATCTCTAAGTCATAGCTAAAAAGTCCAATTTCTCATTTCTATGTAGCCAACACCTAGGAGAGTTCCTGACCACTATGGCAGAAGCACTTTCCAAATCAAATCTTAATTTGATTCTCGAAATCCAGACATTACATGAGAAATTGCAATTCCAGAATACGTTATAGCCCAGATACTTCCTATCTTCCTTTAAGGCTTGCATCTTCCATGATACAATTGTACCACAAATAATCCCTATGTTCATTTTCAGGCGATTAGGGAATATTTGTCTCAGAATGCATGCAGGAGTACCAGTAAATTTTGGTGTCAATAAAATTGTCACTTGAATCGCAATCTGGTCTCCCTTTAGTCCTCCTGCCCTTGTGATCGCCCTTAAAATTTTTTTTCAGATGAGATAGAGAGTATAATGTAAAAGACAGAGTTTTATTACAGAGTTAAGTGGTGTACTGTCAAGAGAAGAGAGAGAATGATACCCAAAAAGACCATTACATTGCATCCAATCTACAGTTCAGGCAGGCTTCAAACTATTTGTTAAGTCTCTGAACCAGATAGTTTTTCTGAAGGACATTTTTCCTGTCTAGGTGATTGACAAGCTGACTGGAATTAACTTACTCTTACAAAAATGGCCCATGTTATGTCTTTGGCCTCATTTGGTTTTCATCAGAAAACCTCCTCCTGCTATACAGAAATCTTGAAAGACTTAAGGATCCTATAACCAGGTTTAGATAGTTACCAATTAATGACATTCAAGAAGTTCAAGATGTCACATCACCTCTTAGAGATAAAATTATGATTGAGGTTCCATTCACCTGACCAGTAATTAGAGAATTAGAGTTCTGTATTTCCAGTCCTTGGTTTTATAAGCTGTTAATTATGAGAGGCAGGTCCATCCCTATTGTCTTTCAAGCCTGTTAATATCTAACTAGACATATAACAAAATCACCACCCATATATCCCTGAAAAAAAAAATCCACATCCACAGTGTTACAGTTGAACTACGAAGAGTCACCCAAAGACTCAAGTATTGAAGGTTGGTACCAAGGAAAGCAATGTTTAGAAATTTGTCTTTTGAAAAGTTATTGTTTCATGTGCCAATAGATTCATTGATGGATTCTTAGTCTGAGGGTGTTATTAGGTGTTAGAAACTTTAAGAGTATACTAGCTAGTTTTTTGTGTCAATTTCACCTAGGCTAGAGTTACTTCAAAAGAGAGGATATCAATTTAGAAAATGCCCCACCAGACTGACCTGTAGGGAATATTTTTTTTTAATGAGTGATGAAGGAGTTCCCAGCCCACCGTGAGTGGTGCTCTCTTAGACAGGTGGTTCTAGGGTTGTCTGAAAAAGCAGGATGAGCAAGCCATGAAGATGAATCTAGTAAACAGGACTCTTCCATGGCTTTGCTTTAGCTCCTGCCTTCAGGTTCCTGCCTTGAGTTCCTGTCCTGACTTGTCAGTGATAGAGTGTGATATGAATGCTTTCCTCTCTGAGTTGCTAATAGGCATGGTGTGTCATCCCAGCAACAGAAGAAACTCTTATCAAGACAAGGAGGTAGGCCTATGGGAGAAACAGGCCACTGAGGACATGCCTTAGAGATATGTCTTGTCCCTTGATTCCTCCTCCCAGTTAGTCTCTCCACCCCATTCTCTCTCTCTCTCTCTCTCTCTCTCTCTCTCTCTCTCTCTCTCTCCCTTTCCCTCCCTTCCTCCCTCCCTCCTCTTTACTCTGCCCCCCCCATGATGAGGTAAATTTTTCTCTACCATACTCTCCACCATGATTTTTGTTTGTTTATTTTGCCCCACAAAGTCCAGAAACAATAGATCCAAAACCTTTAAAACCAGGAACCAAAATAAATTGTTCCACCATCAAGTTGATCTTGTCAGGTGTTTGTGACAGCAATGGGAAACTTACTAACATACATTAAATAAAATAATTTGAATTTAGGATAGGCCCAGAGCTTGGTGACTGCTGCTATCTTTCTCCAGGTCCTCTCTGGTCTAGGTCTGCCATCCAGTGTTCTATCAGCTGGTTCTATCAAAGTGCTAGGTAGCAGAGAATGTTCCTAGATTTAATTATTAAGACATTTATCAGTCTAGGTGTGTGGTTGAGCTGTGTTTTCAACTCTTCCCGTGAACTCATTGTTTTATCATCAAATTAGGAGATACAACATCTTAATTAACTAGAAAATGTCTTACACACTGATCCAAAGGAAATGTTTTGTCTGTTGGCTTTCATTATAACATATCTATATCTGTAATATTGTATGTTTGCCCATGTACATCCTTCATGATACCTGGACAATATAACTAGGAGGAATTGTTGGAATGGCTGGCCTGACAGATGAAAGAGTAGAACAAACATCAGAAGCTCAGGGAAAATGCTGATACAAGTTCATAAACATGAGGGTATATTTATTAGTATTCACAACTGTTTTTTTTTCTTCCAGCTGCCTGTACCTTGTGTCTCTTGATAATAAAAACACAAAAAGATATTCAGCTGCCCACCAATGGTGTGCCCATCATAAACTCCTGGCTCCCTTCCAGAGTCTGAATACTTGACTTCATTTGCCACACGCATCTCTATCTGACTTCCTTGTCAAAATGAAGAATTTTAAAATAGTGGAAGTAGACTACAAAAGATTGATAATTATGCAGAGTCCAAGACTGACTGTGGCAGGCAGCCATCTCAGGATGAGCCCTTGTGAACACTTCTGTCTTTCTTGAGTAGCGGAAGGAGTTCAATCACATTCATCAAAGATTAAAGTGCTTTGAGATGCCCTTCCAGAGCACTTGGAATGAGTTGTTGCCTTTTCCTAGCTCCATCCAGAAGCAGTTTAAGTTTTTCCATATATCTATTAATTTTCTACATCTGGTACAGTTTTCCCAACTTTCCACCAGAGCTTCCTTTTAAGAACCAGTGGTTCTTCAGAGACCTCCATTTCTCTTTCTCTGAAGAAACTATGGAGTGTTTGATAGGCATGAAAGTGGAGAATGATAGAGCTGAAATACATGTGATGATTTTTATTTTCAGAAGCACTGGCTTCTTGCTCTGAGCCATGTATGGGTAGAAATCATTCTGAAAATGAAATACAAGGAGCTGTGAGAACAAACCAAGAGAGAGAATGAGTCTGGATCAGGTTCAACTCAATTCAAGTGTTGATTGACTTCCTAGAATGTGCTAACAGGCTTGAAGGTGGAAAACGTGCAGTTACAGTGAGAAAAAGGATTAGGGTTTTGCCATTTTTGTTCTTGGTGGTATCTGTTCTATCTGAATGTTGACTAACAGCTTACCTTGTGAATTGTAGTATAATTTTGTGGATGAATTTTGCTTTCATAATGTCCTTTTCTCTACCCCTAGTAATAGAACACTGACATTCCTTGGGAAGCTTTCTTCTTTACTGCTAATCCTCCACATCCAGGGGAAACTGATACCCTTATCAGCTAGGAGGAAAGACCAAGGCCTTACGCTGGGGAAATCAGAGCATCACCTTTCCTGGCTACAATAAACAGCTCAGGGAAAGGCATAGGCTGATATGAGAATCAATCTAAGCTAGTCTGAATGTTTTCTAGAGCTGCCAGAGTTTTTGGAGCTATAAACTAATTGCCTCGACTTATTGGCAACTGTATCACCAAAAAGAAAAGAAAAAAAAGTAAGAAGGAAGGAAGAAAGGAAGGAAGGAAGGAAGGAAGGAAGGAAGGAAGGAAGGAAGGAAGGAAGGAAAAAGGGAAGACAATGCACAGACAAGTTCAAAAAGAAAACAACCTTAAAGGCATTGTTTGAGTTCTTAGATCAGCTTTTCCTGAAGCCATTCCTCTCAGAAAACTCTGCTAGTTGAAACAATAATATCCCCTGGTTTTGTTCAGTTTAAGCTGAATTTGAATTTACTGAATTCAAAGATTCCCAGCAAACTTATTTGATACATAAGACATGGAGTGTACCTAAAGGATACTTTCTTGCCAAAAAGAAAGTTATCTTCAAGAAATCATATTTATGAGCATTATATATAATTTTATACATGACATACCAATGGGAAATGAGCCATAAAGAAAGAATGGTAATTTAAAGTGAAGAAGAAACTGCTGATCATTCATGAACTTGAGGGTGTGCTTATTAGCATTCACAACTCTTTTTCAGTTTCCTTTAGCTTGTGCCTCCTTATAAAACAAACACAAGAGACTCGGCTGTCCACAATTACAATCAGTAAAATATTAATCCAATTCTAAAATAATTCAGCAATTCTCTTTAGTGCATCTAAAAAAATACTGTAAAAATGGAGACACTATCAGTCTCCTATGGTGGCAGAATAAAGGCCATAATCTCAATCTTTAAAAGAGTGCTGACTATGGATGGTCACTATGCCAAGAGTTTGACATGCCAAACATTTCACCAAAACCTTACAATTATGCATTAGAAAGCTCATTAGAGAAGAGCAACTAAGCCTCCTGAAAAGCAGCTTACTAGACACCAACTAGAAATCAAGGCTTCTGTCCATGTGATTTTAAAACCTGGGACCACAAATATTGTGTCCTGTCTCAGCTCATTCTCATCTCTCATCCCTTTTCCCCCATTATGGTTACCAACAAAGCTCAAGATAATTTTCAGCCAATTAACTCAACACAGCATCCTGTTCATCTGCCCATCTCCACATTGCTGAGTTGGCTCACTTTAGTGTGAAGATTCTCCTCTCCGTAAACATAATGATTCCATCCATCTCACAAAGCAATTATTAAGGGACTCAGAATCTGTGTGGAGAAAGGAAAAGAGCATAGAAGGAGCCCTGTGTAACCAGTATGTCCTAATACAAACTCACTCTGGTCCTCTGTACACTAACGCCAAGTCTAAAACTGGCACCATCATCTTTATGCAACTATCTCACAAAAGCAGTAGCCATAATATTATTAAGTTCTTCTATTTCCTTCTGAAGAATTACACCTTAGACTTTCTAACCCTACCACAACATCTTTTGTATTGCCTGCTAGCATTTAGCCATTACAAGAGCTCCCTACCCTACCCGTCTTCACTGCCTCTGCTCTCTGATTGTTCCTCAAGAGAAATTTAAAAGCCTCTATCTATCACATTATTTACCAGATTGATATCCCATGGCCCAAGAAAATGCATCTATTCTTATTATTTAATGCATAAGTTTAAGAAGCTTTAGTGTGCTCTCTGAGAATTTGTATGCATTGGCTTCTGCCTACCCTTTTCTCACCTTCTCTCTTTTCAAACACTTTTAGTCAAAAGTGCTCTGGCTGCTGGCCCCTGGACTCAGCTGGCTTTCTCAACTCCATGATTCCCTCCAAATTGCTTACTCTGCATGAGATACATTTCCCCTTTTCTCCGCCCACAGGGCTCCTATTTCATCCTGAAAGACCCACATTATAGTTCATTTGTTCTGAAACACAAACTAAAATTTAGTCCTCCTCTCAGCACCTAAGGAGCCTACTGACATCACAACTTCAGTGATGCTTATCCCATATTACCTTTCACTAGTTATGAGTGGGTGTTTCATCCTTCCCACCAGGTAGCAAGCTTTTAAGACTAGGGCTCTCATATTAGACTTTGCTACTCCAGGCAAGTGCCTGGTCTGTTACCTTGGCTAAAAGGAATATTGACCCAATAATTGGAATACATGAAATGGGCAAAACACTGTGCATTCTGAATGCAAGAATTTTTGCCCCTTAATTGTCCCTCTCTTTTGAAGTCCCTTCAACAATGAATAGCTAATAAGGTAGTGTGGAAATGAGAGAATGTGACTTCCAAGGTAGAGTCATAAAAGACACTACAGTACTTTAGTTCTATGTAATAGTTTTTATGGTGGGGAACCAAGACTTTCAGACAACATCTGGTATTGATATGTGCCTACTACATGAGGAAATCATCTCAAAAGTGTATCCTTTAGTCCAAACCAAGATTCAAATAATGGTGGTTTCAAGTAGCTCCTTAACTGTAACCTCCTGAGAAACCCTAACACAAAATTACCTGGCTAGAATAATGAGATAAAGTGTATCCATTGTAATTTTAGGATGTGAAATTTTAAGGTGCTTTGTTACATAGCAGTGAATAATAAAGAGTCCATTGGTGGTTGCTGTAAACATAAGCACAAGAGAGTCTAAAAATCTTACACTGGCTTTGAGGAAAAAAATAAAATATGAATGAGAATGCTTAAGTTATAAACTCAAGATTTTTTCTTTGTTTTGGGTCTCTGGTTCTCTATGTAAATTTCTGATCTGTGAAGCATAATCTCTAGGTATGTTCATAATTTTAATGAACAAACAAGCATAATATTGATAAGTATCATTGGTTTTGCATTGTTACCTTCCAGAAATGGTTCTGAGATACTTCTGATAACCTTATTATGTAGACATTTCTATTATTCTCATTCTGTTGAAGAGTACACGTCCCACAGACCTGAAGTAACATGTTTGATGGTTCAGAGGAAGAAGCTGGTACAGTTGGTTTCACGAACAGTCTGCCTAGATTTATAGACCAAACTGAATCAGGGTGCTACATGAGATATCATGTTTCTTATAAGAACTGACATCCTACACAGCACATTACAGAAGTCAATAAAAGGACTAAAAGTATGCTTGTTGAAAATTAGTCACTGTAATTAACTCACACACTTGCAATCTGGTCTTAGCCTGCATCTTTTTGTAAGTAAAATTGTGCAGCAAAGCTGAGAGGCTGCCTTATTCTAAACACCCTCCAGAAACACTCTTAGCATCTTGAGTGTATTTATCTCCAGCCTAGTGAGATTTGAAGTTCCTTCTATTCACGTTGGATGCCAAAGACTGAATCCAGATTGTAGTTGTTGACTTTCTAAATACAATAAAATCCATGTACTCTTTTGTTGAAGTCTAGAAGGAATGTGCTCAATCAAAAAGCTACAAATTGAGAGAAACATTTATTCAGTCTGTTCACAGCTCTGAGAAAGATATGTGAGGCTTGCCCTCAAAAGGCTGACTAATTCCTTACCCTCCTTGTATGTTCGCTCTTTTAAAATGTCTGGTGTATTTACCTGATCACACCTTTCCCACTACATGCATATATGCAAACATAAGCATACTCATGGAGTGTTTGTGGTGACTGTTGCTGTTAGTTTTATGAAAGCAGATTTTTTAATCATTATCGTATTGTTTCTTAATAACAGCAGGTCAGTGGATACATTAGAAAATTCATTCCTGATAAATATTTGCCAAATAGTCCATACCATTCCCTGTAGAGGAATTTTAATCCAGCACATGGCTACTCTAGCAAGGATTACATCCAAAAGCCTAGGTCTGTGTGATCTGGCTAGATTACACAGCTTTAATCTCAAACAATGATGTCTAATGGAGGAGCAGGCAAAGTGATGAATCAGAGAAAGACTTGACAGAATGAGTCAGAAATAGGATACTCACAACTTTCATGAGAACAGACAGGAAAGATAAACTACTTAAGAACAGCACGAAGAGAGTGCAAGGGCAGTCATGGAGATAGTACAGTCACTTTCGAGGAGTACAGTACAAGAATACAGTAGAGTTTTGCAGTCAGTACAGTACAGTTTGGTGCAGTTCCATTAATTCATTAATTCTGTACAGGCAGTTCAACACAGTTCAATTTGTGAAGTCCAGAGGCAGTTTGGACTGAGCAATTCAGTGAGAATCAAAGAGAAGTCAATTTGAATTAGTCAGCTTGGGAAGGAGATTTGAGACAGAACAAATGAGTTGAACCAGCCAGCCAGAGTTCAGAAAGAGCTAGAAAGAGTGAGCTTATTCAGCAGTAAGTCTTGGAGGCTGAAAACATTCTAGGTCTAGGTTAGCAGACAGAGGCTGAAAGCTGAAGCCTTCGAGACCAGGCTTGCAGATTAAATTGTATGAAGGCTAGAAGCTTTGAGCCCTAGGCATAGGGATACTCAGATAGAAACACTTCAGGCTCAGCCCGAGCCATGTATTTGTAAAGTTTGGGTACTGTTCTCATCTCATTTCCTCTTCTGAGGAAATAAAAACCCACAACTACAATTCTCTGAGTTTAGTCTAGTCTAACTTTATTGATGGCCATTCAACCCTTTTGTAGAAAAAATTTATCACCGCAAACAAAGCTCCATGATTTAACATACTTATACACATGGTCTTGTGTTTCTCTTTCTGAAGGGTGACTTGCCATAATTGGGTCATTGGGTCATAGTTGTATGTTTTAAAAATATAATGGAAATTTCTGGATTACTATTTGTGCAGAGGGAGGAATACCTTATGTTGCTAAGTGACACAGCAGTCTAGGAGGTACTGGTTTCCCTACAGCCTCACCAGCACTAGATGATTAATTAAAAAAAGATATCTTCCTGTTGTTTTCATTGTATTTACATATTAACAAGGTAATACATGTTTATAAATGTTCATAGAACACATGAGCTTTTTTTTCACATACTTATTCCTATTTAGCATCTTTAAGGATCCTTTCTTATTAATGTGTAGAATCATAAAGGAGTCTCTTTAGTGCAGTAATTAATGCATCAGACACATAATGTGTAGAATCAGATTTTATTCTTGGTTATAAATGACACTTTCTAATCAATCCATTTGCTTTTTTTTTCTTTGTTATATACTACCATCTAAACAACACTATTTTTATATAATGAAAGAAATCTAATTTCCCCTTTATTGTTTCTGAGCTTGACTTCTGAAGGAAAGAGTCTTGCAACCCCAAATTTATATAACATATTTCTAATTTTTCTTTTAAGTTTGTTTTTTTTTTTTTGTTTTTTAGTATTTAACAGTCATTTGCATTGTACTATAGTAACCATTGTATTCGTAAGGTTTCTCCAGAGTAACAGAATTTACAGAATGAATCTCTCTCTTTTCCTCTCTATAAAAAAAAAGAAAAAAAAGAAAAAAAGAATGACTTACAGGCTGTGGTACAGCTAATCCAACAATAGCTGCCTACCAATGGCAGGTCCAAGAATCCAGTAGGTATTCAGTCCATGAGCCTGAATGTGTCAGCTGGTCTTCAGTATATTTCAGTGTATGCCAGAATCCTGAAGAACTAGGATCTAATGCCAGTGAAGGAATAGACTTGCTAGTGAGGACAAGCAGGCAAGAGAAACATATTCTTCTTCCATGTCCTGTATGTAGACTTCCAGCAGATGGTGTGGCCCAGATTAGAGGCGAGTCTTCCCACCTCAAAAGGTTTGGATTAAAGCTGTGTCTTCCTATCTCTAATATCTGGATTAGACAGAAGTGGATCTTCCTACTCCAAAGGATTTGATAAAGCAAAGATCCCTCAGAGGTATCCTTAGACTTTGGGGGTTTTAGTTCATTCCAGATGTAGTCAAATTGACAACCAAAACAGACATCACAAACATTTTAGCCTAAATACTACATTTTCCAGCTTGTCATTTATCCTTTTTTTTAAAAAAAAATAAGTTTTAGAACTTTTTAAAAACTATTGCATATAAGTTTACTTATATCATAATTATATTCACCACTCCTTCCTGTTTTATCTCTCTCACTCTTGTGGGCCACCTTTTCATCTTAAGTAATTTACCTCCTATTTCCATGTCTGACTTTTTGGTGCAGGTTGTGTGCAAGCAGCCACATCTACTGTGTGTTCATTATCTCAATGTCCACGATAGTACTTCACAGCACTCCTCACTATTATTTGGCTCTTACAATCTTTCCACCACCTTTTCCATGGCATCCTCGCCTTCAAAGAGATTATATAGATGTCTTGCTAAGTACTGAGAACTCATCTATAACTTATTTAAAGCAATTTACCAATTAAAACTCTCTATATTCACCTTTGCCTACTGTCAAAAGAAGCTGACCAAAATTGAGAGTAGCACTAACCTATGGGTATGTGATGGGTAACTTTGGTTTTCTACTTGACACTCAAGTAGAATCAACTTAAACCCAAGCAGCCAGGCATACCTGTAAAGGATTTTCTTAAATGGATCATTTGAGGTGAGAAGACCTAGCCTAAATCTGGATAACACCGCCTGGTGTCAGCCTACATAAAAATGTGTATATGGACAGATAGAGAGAGAGAGAGGGAGGGAGTGAGAGAGGGAGAGAGAGAGAGAGGGAGAGAGAGACAGTTATGTTCCTGTAAAGAACCCTGACTACTACAGGGTATGAAAATAAATATTCAGAAGGCAACTTGACAATATTTTTATTTAAAAATATCAATCAACAGGTTATTTATAGAGCTGACCAAGGTCTATTACTTCTGTAGCCATAGAATTTTGAACAGAATTACCATACCAGACATGTATTACTTCTTGTGAAGTCTCAAAACAAACGAGAAAATGGTTGGCTATTCCTAAAACAGTCATGCCATGATTGCACATTTGCACTAGTTAGACAAACCTTAAATTTTTTTCAAGCATTTTGTTATTTAATTTGGTAATATTCCTTTTCTTTCAGCATGATAAAAATGCTGTCCTATTACTTTCTAGTTTTCAATTTGAAGATGAGGAATCTGTGCTTGTCTTGGTTTCATTTTTAATGAACTGAGCAATCATATATTTTTGGAAGAGGGAAGTTACTTTGTTTGGTTTTCTAAGATACTGTCTGAAATTTTGAATAATTTCATTTTTGCTATTGTAATTTAATAATTCCACCACAGGGTTGGAGAAATGATTCAGTGATAGAACACTTGTTGAGTACTTTAGAGGACCTGGGTTCAGCACTAAGAATAAAAATCTCCAGTATTGGGGAAAAAGTCATCAAATTATGTGTAGATCTATGGCTACTTTAATTAGTCTTGGGTTTCAGTAATCCTTTTCAATTTATAGACTTAAAAAAAATCTTTGGGGCAAAGATGTAGTTAAATGGGTAAAGCTCTTGCTTTATAAACAAAAGGACAAAATTTGGATCCCCAAAAGCAATGTAAATGCCAAATAGGCAAGGCAGCTTGCCTTTACCCCCAGCACAGGGGAGATAGAACCAGGGATCTAATAGTAAGCTGGCTGGCTAGACTAGTGAATCAGTGAGTTCTGGGTTCAATTAGTGACCTTGTTTCATACATAGTATATAGAGTGCAACCAAGGAAGACATCTGACATCAACCTCTGGTCTTCAAATGCATGCGCATATATGTGTATGCACACATATGCAAACATAAGCACATGAGTCACACGCACGCACACACACACACACACACACACACACACACACACACACACACCTTACCTTTCCTGGTTGTTTACAACTATTCTTCTGGATCTTCTACATCATGAATCCACTTTCAGAAAGTAACTATCTCTAGTGTTTTTTGTTTGTCTGCCTGCAACACTTTTTTAATGTTTCAAATAAAAAAAAAGATACTGTGTGTGATGCTGCCACATCTCTGAGCACTTAGCTCTCTTCTTTCTAGAAACCTCTTTGAACTCATCTTCTCCCTCAGTAGAAAATATCGATAAAAGAGGCTGGTCTGGGAAGTCTCTGTGAGTGCCTTGGCATGGGGTGACTTTTGTTTGTTCCTGAGTTGTGTTCTACTCCTTAATCTCCCTATTCATTAAGCTGGCCAAATCTTTCATTTGGGTACAGAGCAAAAAGAGAAGTTCAATTAAGAGTCAAAAGAAAATAAATACCAAAGTATTATATATATTGTGTCAAAGATACCTACGATGACACAGTTTGTTTTTAGAAAAAGGAATGTTGCTAAGCCATTTTGATATTTAAAAGTACTTTATGATACTGAGAATTCAGGAGTTTTAAAAGATCATGAATGTTGATTTTTATAATGACGGTATATTTAGGATTTAGGAATGAGTCAGAAGCAGGTAGAAAATGTAGCTGAGTCACTGTGGCTGACATCATGAATTAATATGACTAGTTTAGAATATTGCTCACATTTTTAAACATCTAAAATGTTCTTTAAAATGAAAAGAAAAGCATTAAAAGCAAGTTAATGGCATGAAGACGGGGGCTACTAGCCTTTATCTTTACAGTATGTACTGGGAGGAGAATTTTACGTTCTTTATGAAAGTAACCTCTAATAACCATTGATGAACTGGAGTCCAAGAGAAAAGACAGCAGTGAAGAAAAATGTAATTCTTCAACTAGGAAAAACGTCCCAGCTTCTGTTACAGAGGAGATCCCAGCCTGGCCTTGGTCTGTGAGGTCATGCCATTTCCAACAGCAGCAGTAACTAGGCTGCAGCTATCTTATCCCCCATTATGCTAAAAAACCAATTATGGTAAATACTATTGCCTGGAGGGGATTTCTGAGTGACTGGAGAAAGATCAATGCAATAACCTAGGACCTTAATATCAATATTTATCACAATTTTCAAAAACTAATCTATTATTGAAAATTATCTTTCAAAACATAGATTAAACAGTTAACATTTATAACACTATTAATATTTTGATCCTTTTCAACTGAAAAGCAGTTGAAACCCATAGCAGGACAAGTAATAAAATATAAATACCAAGTATTTACTAAAATAATAGTCTAAGGAAAATAAGGGGCTCTTATCAGATCAATCCAAAGCGACTTATTTAACTGACTGCAGCCTTTAATATAACTATCAATCAGATGGGCTGGGTACTCAGTGCTCGCATTTCCCACACACTTCAAAATGCTACACGTTTCTGCCACTCACATAAATAATAAATTGTCCCTCGTACAAAGATGAGCCTTTATTGCTCTATCAAGATGGAAGCCAAATGGAAAACTGTACCCTTGGGCACAAAGGGGTTGTGATTCAGGAGATATGAAATTAATGTTGTAAAATAACAAAATGTAGAAAAATATAGTGGGAAAATAATATCAAACAACAGCATTAATAAGAGACCTGTCGAAAAATAATGAGCTATTTGAAACAAATGCAGCACTCACCACAGGCAGCCTTTCTTCAAAGGAAGTGGAAAGTCTTGGTCTAGTCATGGCAACAGCCTTGATTGCAAAAAATCTGAGTTTGATTTCACATTATGTCGTTTCTTAGTTACCTTTCGGTTGCCGTGACAAAACACCAAGACCACAGCAACTTATAAAAGAAAACATTTAATTTAGGGTTTGCTTACAGTTTCAGAGGCTTAGTCTATAATCACCATGGTGGAGGTGGGGCATGGCGGTAGGCACCTCAGTGGAACGGTAGCTATTGAGACAACCACTAGTCAGAGAGACAGAGACAGAGAGGGGCTGTAAATGTCCTGAGCTCTTGAAACCTCAAAGCTTATGCCCAGTTGTCATGTCTCTTCCAACAAGGCCACACCTACTGATCATAATAGTTCCACAAAACTGTCAAACCTACATTCAAATATATGAATCTATGGAAGCTATTTTCATTCAAACCACCAGACACTGTGTTTGGATCACAAGGTCCCAAATATTTTCCCTCCCAGCATTCTCTTGTGAAGTGATTCACTCCTTGAATGCTTCAAAAGCAGTTGAACAAATACAGTCAGATTTTTTTTTAATATAAATCAGATTACCAATACTTGGAGGTCCTCTAATGGCTTTTCTCTGTACCCTCACATAGCAGAGAGGCTGACCAAGAAGAGGGCACAGTGGGCCACTGTTCCAGAGGATGAACATTTTAAAAGAAATTAGGAGTGGACTTCTGGTTTCTTTTGGACATTATGACCTCCAAGAATTTAAAGAGTTATGAATATCTATACCTTAACCCACCTTATTTAGACACTGAGGTAAAGTCTTGAGCTACCTCATTCTCTCTTAGTCTAATGGTGTGTGAGACTAAGGCTGTTAAATACAATTCCAGGTTTTAACTGAGAGATGAATGTAAAGCAGGTGGCCATTCAACCGCTATAATTCTATATCATTCAGTATGTTGCTGCTGCTCTGCCGCTGCTGTTGTTGTTATTTTAAGTAAAAGACTTTGGAGGGTTTTTTTTTTTTTTTCAAACAACAGCTATTGTTTGAATAGCATTTTTCAATCTATTGAAAAAAAATATTCAGGCTAAACTGGCAATGTATGGGCAAATACACAATTCCTAAGAGCTGTGGGTTAAACCTACTATTGTTTTAGCAATGATGATGGTGAGTGCATATTAAATATTAAATAGTCCTACCTAGAGGAGGTCTCTGAGCTTCTCTGAATTTTTACTGCAAATATATATCGCAAGGACGAAGTTTTAGCTAAGGTCCTAGATCTTAAAAATTATTTCCGGCCTGAGATTAGGAGCAACAAGGGCTCAAAAGATCTACTTCAGTATTAATGTCATAACTCACTCCGCACACATTCACAGGTCCAGCAGCCTCTGCTAGCTGAGGACGATTGCCCAGGACCTTGTGAAATCAAGACCGTGCTGCCTCAGGTCTGTTGCTGTCAACCTGCTAGGGGTGAGGCAAGCCTACAATGTTGCATGCATCACGGTAGGTTTTGAATGAAAATCACTGCGACAAATTCCACATCTCCTAATACAAATTGTGAGATGGCTTCCTAGGCAACGGTGAGACGCAAAAACAAACAAACAAACAAACAAACAATGACAGCCCCAACCAAACAGCTTTGTGCAGCATACAGTTGCTGACCTCTGGTGCCATCATCTCCACATGTTTTCAAAAATCAGATTGCTTCTTAAAATAAGATTTTTTTTTTTAAATCAGATGACCAATACTTGGAGGTACACTGTTGACAAATCTCTACGGGAGAGTCTTCAGGTGAGAAGCCATTATCCACTATACAAAATGGATTTTCTATTAACTCTAACACCAACTTTTCTCTCTTTAGGGCAGCTCAGTGTGGCCTCTAAACTTTCTTGGATGAAAAAATGTTTACATTTTCCTGACCCTTGCTTCTTCCAGTTTCTTGCTTTCCTGAAGACTTCTGAGTTGAACTCACAGCACTCTTACCTTCAGAGTTTGGAGGGGACAGATCAATGGCTCCCAGGCTTTTTTGTCTTCTACATTTCATGATTTTGCAGATGAGCAAAAACACTTTCACATTCTAAAAGTTTCCTCTTTCCTCATTGCTCAATTTCCAAGTTTGTGGCAATTTGTTTATCATCATCATCATCACTAGTGTGGGCGGGGCTTGTTGGCCATGCATATGCCATAACATATATGTGAAGCATGCATATGAAGATCAAATGATCACTTCATAGAGTTGATTCTTTCCACCTTTAGATGAATTCCGTGGGCGGGATTCTGATCATCCGGTTTGTTTTTTACCCCTGAGCCACCTTGCAGTCCTCTCTACTGGCAATTTCTGTTACTAAATCCCTGGCCTCCTTAACGCCTCCTGAGCACATGCATAGCCCTGCTAAGACTTCTAAAGGAGTTTCGGTGTAGCATTTTATAGTATTCTCTTCAGGATCTCCAGAGGATAAAATTCTGCCTGCTGCCACATCAGTTTTTTTGCGTAGGTGCATCTCCCCCAGAAATGATACAGGCACATATCTTACTCTCCTCCTCAAGTTAGAGTGATTCATTGAGGCTTTAAAGGTCCCTTGCACTGTAGTAGAGTTCTCTGCTCTCCTTGAGACGCCTCCAAACCCACAGATCTCCCAGAGCTTGGCAAAGGGTTTTGTGGATGACATCTCATTGTCTTTTCTTTTCTTTCAAAGCAATCAATAGTTTCACCTATGTAAACAGTTTTCTGAAGACCATCCAACCCCCACTGCAGTTAAAAGCACCCATATCACTGCCTAATTAGTGGGATGTGAGAGGAAATGATGTGTTTCTTTCACATCTTATCTGTGAAACAAGCGGCCACACAATGCCCTAACTCCTTCTCCTCTTCCCCAGTGCACTGGTTGCCTAGGAGACAGAGAAACTGAAATTGCTCTCTTTTGGACCAAGATGAAATCATGATGTGGAGATTGACAGAACTACACAACCACTGTGCACTGTGTTGGGGGTGGGGGCAGTGGACACTTTATTCAGTCCACTGGATTTTAGGCTCTCTTCTTGACATTTCTTTTGGGACTATTCAAATCTTATAGACAGTAGGATTCACTAAGAAAAACAAATACCTAATAATAACCTTGATTATATAATTTTGTTATAAAGTACCTAAGTAGAAGCTAATAATAGCTTTAAATCCTCTATGGTCAATCAAAACACAAACAACACAGCATATAAGGGCTTTGTTCCTCATTCGGCATTTCAAACTCAAGAAAGTTCTCAAGAGTTTGATTCTTCCTTTACATCTGATCTAACTCAGTATCCTAAGGCAACAAAACTTCCCGGCAGTTTTCTTTCATAGATAAGCTCATCTAAAGGGAGAAATGACTATGTCTCCCTTCACAAGGATTGGAAGCATGACCCCTAATCAAATATTCTTTAAACAAAATTCTAGAAAGAACATTTTCTGAGAAATTATCTTGCCCAGTCACTTCCAAGTTGTTATTTTCCTTAAGGCATCTTCAAATCTTTCTTTACCTTTTAAGGACCAGTGACTCACATACAACTTGATCCTGGAGAATCTTAATGTCATGCAAGTTCTATGACTGTCACTGCTGACTTCTTTCCCATGTAATAGATTATGCCACCAGCTCTGCAACTCATGCCTTATATCCATGGCCATGAATCTTGGTCTTTCTGAGGTTAATAACATCTATGTAAGTTTTCATAATTCTCACCAGATTAAATTTTAACATTGACTTTCAAAGGGAGGCCTGCTTCAGCATTGCTCTGTCCATCTGTTAAGCGATGTTATGTTCTGTCAGATACGTTAGAGGCTTTGCCTTAGTCCACATTGGTAGTCAAAGTGCCATATACAATCAGCTATAGTATTCTATCTAAAAAAGAACGTTCACATTTAGTCTTTTTTATATAATTTATTTATTTTTATTTATTACAATTTATTCACTTTGTATCCCAGCTGTAGCCCCCTCCCTCATCCCCTCCCAATCACATCCTCCCTCCTTCTCTTCCTATACCCCTCCCCCAGTCCACTGCTAGGGGAGGTCCTCCTCTCCTTCCATCTGACCCTAGTCTAACAGGTCTCATCAGGACTGCCTACATTGTCTTCCTTCGTGGCCTGGTAAGGTTGGTCCTCCCTCAGGGGGAGGTGATCAAAGAGCCAGCCAATGAGTTCATGTCAGAGACAGCCCTGTTTTTCTTACTAGGCAACCCACTTGGGCACACAGTTGCTATGGTCTATGTCTGTGCAGGGGTTCTAGGTTATCTCCATGCATGGTCCTTGGTTGGAGTATCAGTCTCAGAAAAGACCTCTGGGCCCAGACTTTTTCATTCTGTTGTTCTCCTTGTGGAATAACAAGGAGAACAACCTGTCCTCTCCAGGTCTTTCATCAACCCTTCTTTCATAAGATTCCCTGCATTCTGCCCAAAGTTTGGCTAAGAGTCTCAGCATCTGCTTTGATACCCTGCTCGGTAGAGTCTTTTATTTTTTTTATGTCCTTCCTAAAAATCCTACACCACTGTATCATGTTAAATAAATCGTTCTCCAAAAGGACCAAACTAAACAAACAAAAAATATTAAGTAGTCTCTCTACAAGGGAAGAAGAAAGAATGAGGAGATTTTTACGGAAATTGTGATCCAAAGATTATTATGATGACACCTCTTCTAACACATGGAAATACTCTTCTGGAATAGTCTCGAAGATTCTAAGAGCCACTTGAAAAATAGCCAAAGAAGAGTGAATAGCTCTTCATTGTCATGACTATCAGGAAACACCACTGCTAACCATTGTACAAATCTCAGTCTCATCATATTTGAAATAGTGATCAGAGACATACAGAAAGAAATTCTTTACCAAGTAGGTTTAAAGCATGAGAAATGAAGTAATTTTTTTCTACACATCTCAACATCTGCTTCCTAAACTGAAAATTCCTTCTAAAAATATGCTAGCTTTATTTTATCTCCCTTACCAACTGACTTAGTATCTCATAACAACCTAGAATTCATTACATGGTATTCTGCATATTATTCTAAAGAAGCCACCCATCTTATTTCCTCAAAAGCATCAGCATTCTGCAAGCAATATCCTATTGATCTAAAATGCATCGCTCATTCTGTTTCAGTGCTATTCAACCAATACCAATCACAACCAATACACATTGATTCCAATATGTTTCACAATCTGTCCTGCATATGCCATTTTGCTAAACAGGCACAGTAAATGGAAGAGTAAATGGCATTTTAAGCACCAACACAGGGTAACAAGAAGCATTGTTCTTGGGTTGCCTGTGTTGTGACTGACACAAGAAATAGATAAGCTAATATTCCACAGAATGTCAAGACACACTGGGATCATTCTGAAGAGACACAGTCATAATTCAGTTCACTCTGCCTCCTGAATTGCTACTACACACTAAAAGTATTGGAAGGCATTGTGACTGCTTTGATGTGCAGTCTTTAACGACTCAGCTGCCCCACCTTCAATCACTCTAATGAAATGTTCTCTGTGAACAGGAGATTTTTGGAAACTGTACCTTTTAACATCAAAATATATTGTTGGACTCGGTGTCTGTTCTCTCTTCAAATTAACTGAGTAATAATCAGCTCCCTAAAGGGGGGAGAAGCCTGTATATTGGCACACACACATAAATGTATAGGCTCTTTATATTATTAATCTAAGAAGAAATCACTGAGCATTGACTGCGCCTGCTCTCCTCCCTCCCATCTAAGCAGCAAGATCTGTTAGAAACCTGTGATGCTCTTTGCATTTAAGCAACAGCAGAGCAGTGTCCGCGGCTCTACCCTTTGCGCTTTCGTGCAGCCTCTTTTTTATTTTCAGTGGTGTCTGCACAGCTCTCTAGATTACACTGGGAGAGAAGAGAGAGAGAGAGAGAGAGAGAGAGAGAGAGAGAGAGAGAGAATAGCAAAATCCTGTGAATTGTTCTCATAGCAGATCTACGTAATACAAAAACTCATGATCCTAAGAAGAGTGTGTATTTCCATGCATTACAATGTCGAAGTAGTCTGTTGCATAGCAGGCTAGGTAGACTGGCATATAAAGTGCTTCCGGTGGGAAATGAGACAGACAGAAGAACGCTTTCCTGCTTTCAGATGAGCTAGTCGAATATAGCTCAGTTTGAAAGGCAGCCTGTGCCAGTGTGAAATAATCCTGCCCTCTCCCTTCCTCCCTGGCTTCTCCAGGGAAATGAGTCACCCCTGATCGCTGTCCTCCATAGGGTGTTTGATGTTCTAAATTCCCATCAGCCCCGCACAGCTAGGATGATGTCAGCACAGTTGACATTGTTAGATCCCTGCTCTGCTTACATCAACTCCCTGTCGCTGCGGTGTCAGATGAGTGTGAAGAATGGAAGGTGGAATCGCCTTCGTAGCAACGAACCCCACTGAATCTCACATCTCTAGGATCCTGAAAAGACTGCTGGCGCTTTGCTTTGGGGATTTCCAGTGCTTGCCAGAATTTTAGTTAGATTAAAACATTGTTGCTGTGAGTCAAAAAGAAACCTCTTGTCTTCCTCCATCAGAGTGTGTGTGCTTTTACAGTACCTCACATTCAAATGTTTATCACCAAAGTCCATTATTACCCATAATCCCTGAATTCATCTGAGATATACTTTCTTGACTTGCTAGAGATAACCTTACTTCTGCTTAAAAACGGAAAAGCAGGGGCTGAAGAGATGGCCCAACGTAAAAGCACTGGTTGCTCTTCCAAAGAACCCAGGTTCAACTCCTAGCACGCACATGACAGTTCACAACTGTCTGTAATTCCAGTTCTAGGAGATCTGGTACACTCACACAGACATACATGCAAGCAGAACATCAATGTACATAACATTTTTAAAAATGTAAAATATATATATATGTTTTAAAAAGGTAAAGGGGGGGGCCATTTTGCCATCCTTCAGCAGTCAAAAGTTAAAGATAGGTATAGTATGTAAAATATACAATCAGGTTAGAAAGAAAAGAAAGATTACTGTGCTAATAAGAGAGGAATCCAGATAGAGCATAACAGTATTTCCTGAATGCACTTGTAAGACTTGAAACATTAAATATGAAATACAACAGCACAATGAACTCGGACAGCTGCAACCTTCAGATCCATCCATGTATTGATTACTCCGGGGAAGGCGGAAAATACTTTAGGAAAAGGATCTAAAAGGTTACTTTGGAAAATGTTACAGTGCAACAACCAAGAGAGCCCTGCCCCCATGCCAATAGCTGTCAGAAACCCCAACAATGAAGATTTAATGCCTACTGTCCCAGAACAGTGGCTCCAAATTATTATATCTCTGCTTTTTAATGCAAATGCTTTTCACTGTTTTCTAGCTCTCTCTGTGCTCACCTACTTCTTCATCTTAGCACCATTTCTGGCTGCCGCATCATCCTCTATGATAGTTAGAGCCACATTAGAAAGGTGAGTAGGTGAGTGGACACCGAAACGCTGTGTGGTAGGGATTCTCATTAGAAATAACCCCAGAGTTGTTTCTAAGACAATAGAAAACCAGAGTGGGAGGCAAACCCAAGCTCTGAGATGGAAAAAAGAAGTCCTGAGGGTGGCATGCAGTCTTCACCGTTTTGTTTTGTTTTGTTTTGTTTTTATAATTGCAATTCAATTATAAAAACAGTTCAAATGATAATTTTAAATCCTGATACCTAGTCCATTAAACACAACTATTCATTTTTAACAAGTAGCCCCATGTAGTCCAGAGAGTGCATTTGTCTGCCAGCTTGCCCAAATTACCCAGAGTACATACACCCCACCTGAGGAGATACAGACACTTTCTTTGGCCTCCATGGCAGGAACAGTCAGATGAGTTCAGACAGGAGCTCTATCTTCAAATCCCCAAACCCAAATTGGTGAGACTGGTGGCTGGGGCATACATAAAACACCATCTGCTTGACCCTCCCCAGCAGATTCCCCTTCACTTTGTATTCTGTTTACTTATGGTTCCTTCACACCAAAAAACAGAGCCCAGACTGAGTGGCAGCCTAATGGTAAAAATCTTGCCTCACACTCAGGGACCATGAATATGGTCCTCAGTGCTACACACACATACACAGAAGAGTCCCCCTGAAAGAACATTTTAGTATTTTTTTGCTGTTTACTCCACAGAACACCCCAGACGTCCTTGTACTCTAACCTACTACCCATGTGTTTAGTGTTTAGTACACACTTTGGGGCCAGTGTGGTGCTGTAGGCCTTTAATACCAGCAGGTATCTGCGAATTAGAAGCAGCCTGGTCTGTATAGTGAGCTCCAGGCCAGCCAGGGTTTCAGACAAACAAGCAAAAAAACTGAGAAAAAAAAATAGCAGGCTTTGTTGAATGAGAATTGTATTTCTTTAGATCTCCTGATTTAAATGCCTACTTTATCTCTGTATTTTAGGGCATGGTTTCATAATAATCACTTTTCAAAGCACGCTGGGATAAATAGGAGTCTACAGGAACCTCCTAATTCCCCAGACCCAGCGTTCGTTCATAGCTCCAGAACTTAGGTCGGCAACAAGGCCCACTACTTGGGAAGTTCTTTTTCACAGTAAATTAAAAAGGGAGGAGGCACTTTCACTCTGCTTTTTGTAGCTCATCTTTCCTTCTCAACATTTTGTGCTGTTTTTCTTTAAACTTTCAGACTTTGAAAAATCCTTTTTGGAACACTCTCATGTTGCCTATGGGAATGTAAAGAGGAACAGATGCTATGGAAAGCAGCATGGCGGCTCCTCCAAAAACTGAACACAGAGTTACATAATCCTGCAATCCCGTTTCCATTTATATATTCAAAAGAATTGGAAAGTAGGGGCGGGAGCAGGTGTTACAACACCCATGTTCATTTCAGCATTGTGCACAATAGCTAAAGGTGGAAGCAACCCAAATGGGTAAATAAAACATGGCATATACATACAATAGTCTATTATTCAACCTTGCAAATGATTTTGATGAATACTACAAGATAGATAAAACTTAGAGAAACGGTGTTAAGGAAAACAAGCTAGTCACAGAAAAGATGACTATTGTATGATTCTGCCTTATTTGATATATCTAGTCAAATGCATACAGGTGAAAAGCAGAATGATGTGTCCCTGGGGCTGGAGGGAAGGAGCAATAGGAAGGCTCTGAATGGCACATCTGTATTCTTAATATTATGTAAACTGTAGATTTTATATTATGTATATGTCACTAGAATCACTTTTTCTGTAACTACTTTTGGGATGATCAATGAAAAGCTTAAACACATGCTGATCTGCCCAGATGTTTGAAAAGACAGAGTAGGTAACTGTCAGTAAACACTGGTTGCATTCCAAACCAAGGTTATCATTGGCACCTTTGGTATCTGTTGTCTCACTGGGTACCTAACATTCCAACTATCCTAAACTTTCCGTTCATTTCAGAATGGACCTTAACTTGACTTCTTTGTCATAAGCACAGACTCAAACCTTTTCCATTCTCACTCTAGCTTTAAATTTTTAATAAAATGAGATTGATTAGCATATAAATGCAAACACAAAACCTTTATCGACCTGCACTTACATTGATCAATGCTTCTAAGAAATGCAAAGCTCTAGTCCCTTGAAGATGGTGCATCACTTTGGACTGGCAGGCTTTCATGATGTTCCTAGCGTTAGATTAACACATTTTGTAAGATGTGTCCTAACAGCATAGTACAGATTTAACATGACTCAATGACCTGTTCTGCTGACTTCACACCTTGCCTTTCTAAGGTAAAATTATACATTGTTTTTCTCTCACTCAGCTCCCATGCTGTCTTTCTCACCTTCATTTTAGAATCTTAATTTGGAGTCCTATATGTCATTCTCGAATGGGAAACCAAATTGAAGATAGGTTAAAGAGAGAGCCTTTTGGGAAATGAGCATCAGGCAGAAACTGCTTCACAGAAAAATGGTCATTTTGCTGTCACAGAGAACTCTCTAATCAAGCTAAGAAAAATAGCTAGAAGCATGATTATTCCAGAACTAAGAACAAGGTTTATTTAGCACTTTGACCCTTGAAGATAAAATATACAATTATGGTAGAGCAATTTTAAACTCTTACTTAGTTTTCTCCTCACTGGAGCTCCATCTGTGTTAAATTCCCTAGTATACAGTAGGCCTTCAGTCCCATTCCACATTACCGTTGACTTCTGAATCAGTAAGGGATGCCACTGGGTTGGCAGTAAGCTTCTTAGCAGAGGGAAATGCAGGTGAATAATGCCTAATTATGTTATTTTCCACATCACTGAGACATGGCCCTGAAGGGTTATGAAACAGCCTCTGAAATAATCAATATCTACATTGAGTAGTAACAACAATTTGGAACAGGAAAAGGCAAACTTGAGGGTTTTGTCTTAAGGAAATGGGAAGCTATTAAAATATCTAAGCAAAGGATGGGTAAAACAAAATTTGTGTTTAGAGGCATCAACAGATGAGATGAGATCAGATTCATTACACAAATTTTTTCAAATATAAAATCTTGGGTTAAGTCTTCAATGATAAAATTTTGGTCATGGGGCTGGAGAAGAGCTCAGTCTGCAAAGCGCTTGCCACGCAGATACAAGGACCAGAGCTGGATGCCTAGCACCCATATACACCTGCAGGCACAGTGATATGTATCTGTAATTCTAGCACCAAAAAGGATGAGACATGTGGCTGGAGAGATGGCTCAATGTTTAAGAGCGCTGACTGCTCTTCTAGAGGACCCAGGTTCTATTTCCAGCATCTACATGGTAGCTCACAACTGTCTGTAACTCCTGTTCCAGAGGATCTGACACCCTCGCACAGACATCCATGCAGGCAAAATACCAATGTACATAAAATACAAACAAATTAAAAAAAATAAAAAAGGCTGAGACATGAACCTTCCTGGGGCTTGTTGGCCAATCAGTCTAGCAAATTCATGGATATGAAGTTGTAGTCTAAACCCTATCAGTATTAACTTCATCATTATACCAGCTGCCAAACAGGGTTCACTGTGTCCGGCCTCCTCATCAGTAACCCTCAGCCCATACACTGTTGCTCCATTGAACTTTCTCATTTGAAAATCTGACAGTGTCGCTAACTGCTTTGAAATCCTGCAACAGCTGAAACAATTTTAACTTAACTCCTTCACAAGAGGCCCTTTGGCTCTTGACCTCTTAACCAAGATGTCCTTTTAGCACCAGCTCCCATCACACTCACTGTTGACAAGGCAAGCCCAGCCAACATCTCTGATTGGTTAACTTTTAGCCAAAATGTCAAACTACTTTCAACGCCATTCTCCACAGAAAAGGAGGCCACCCTCTTGGCCTGTGCTCTGCTAACTAAGTGTTTGATTATAACTTAGCACTTTGAATTCAATCATTCATTTATACACCATATTTCTTCCCTCTAAGTCCAGGATGTAATTCTATTTTTATTGACCTCAAAATGACTCTTGCACATTTGAAAAACTTAAACTGCAAAATTACAAAATTCTGTGTGTTGGTATAGATAATGGGGGGTGGGGGGGGATGAGTCTACAAAACATGAAAGCGGTCCACAACCTCCTAAAGGTTAAATGCCATTATCACCCTAGGTATGCGCTTTCCCCCCCAAGCACAGAACATATTTTGCCCATCATTGTATAACCAGTTTATTGAAGAGTCTGATCTCTGTGGGGCATAAACATGAAACAGTTTTATTTTTCTCTAATCCTTGCTTTGAACTATGTTCTGTCAAATCGCCTGTCCTGCTCTTTAATGACATCTCAGCAGAGCTCATAACTTTCCAGTCCCCTTCAGTTATTAAAATAGACGAGCTCTCATGTTTGGCTCCTGATTCAAACAAGCCAGTTCTTAAAAAAAATCACTTCTGAAGCAATCAAGAATTTAAACATTTAAAAAAATTTAAACCTTTAAAGAATATTGTGACGTCACAGTTAGGATTATTTGATATGATAAAAGCGGCTATACCTTTTTTAGTGCTAAAGCATAGCAGACACACATTGAAGCATTTTCAAATAAAAACTAGGTGATAACTGGAGCTTGAATTATTATAAATATTTTAAAGAAAACAGGTGCAAGAGATTAAGCAAGATTAATAAAGTATTGATAATTATTGAAGCCAGAACATGGGTTTATGAATAGATAATAAAGTATTTTCTAATTTGTAAGTATATTCGAAATTTTCCTTGACAAAATATTTATTTCTCACTTTGTTCCAGTTCTATTTCAAAGAGTATTCTCACTCATATCCAGGAGGGTGGTAGTGTTAATAACCAGTTCTGCAGAAAAGGGAAAGAAAAGGAACAATCCCTGATTTCTTTTTTTTTTTTTTTTAGTTCACAAGCTTGGAGTGTTTAATTATTGTGCTTTATAAGTTAAATTTACTGTACAGTTTTTGCATATAACACAGTTCTGTATAATTAATTTGGAATTTTTATGTAATTTCACATGTTGACTACCCCCTGGTAATATTAAAAACAGAATTATACAAGGCTATAAACCGATACCAGGACAAAGAAAGCACGCTAGTGTACATCTCTTCAGATCTGTCATTGACCCAAGACCTGCTCGTTCTAAGATGGTTCTTAAACCCTGACAGCGAGGGCAGAATCTTAGATGACTAGACACATGGAGGGGCGTGCCAGCTGTCCGTCAGGGGTCATTCATGCTGTGGGTTCAGCCTGACCATCTCCTCTTGTGTGGATTCCATGTTTTCCTCTCCGCAGACCACTCCTTCCTCAATAGCAGCGGCTTCATTTTTCTGCGTTGTTGATTCAGACCATCTACCCTAAGGTCATATTAAGTGACCCCGAGGTCCTGTTCACACTGAGGTTTCCTCTTTCTAAATTCATGATGCTCTCTGAATCACTCAGGATCTGTGCTCACTTCAAATAGTTTCATGCTTCTTGAGGCTTTCATGCTCAATATAAAAGTAACACAACACAGATACTGTTTAACGACTTGGCCATTAACTCTTTTAAATTCAATCAAAACTAGTCTAATCAATCAATCTGTTAATAGATCTGTACTCTTTAGCTATTACATATATCCTTGGAACTGTAGAGACATAACTATCTTGGTAAATTAGACAATACGTCTAGTAATATGTTTTTTATTTTACTTAGATCTTTTGGAAAAATGCATTCATTAAGTTAAGATCCTCTCTTGAAATATTTATGTTCTGCTTTTTCCACACTCAAATATTAGAATACCTAATTAGGAAATGGCAAGATAGGAGTTTCTGCTTCAGTACATTCCTTTCCACTGAAATTAGTCAAATTGTGAGACCCCAAAGTTAAGAATCATTAGCATCATTCGAAAATCTCTGATGTGATTCAATCCCTGATTTCTATCCTTTGCAGACTTAGTGGACATAAAATATCCTTCCTATGGCTAATTTCCAGTAAGACCACGATGCACAGCTGGAAAGAGAAATGCAATAGCACACTGTAGTGTAGTTTCCTACAGACGTGGTAGGTGTAAATGGCAGCACAGAGCAAAATAATTAACAAGTGATGAACTTTTAAGGGCTTGCTGCCTGCGTCTCAAGATAACAGACTCTGCTCTCTCTCTTCATATCAAACCAATCTTTCCAACACAATACGTTCATGTAATGGCATGTTTAGATCATTTATTTTTTAATGATGGCTGTAGAACAACTGACACAGAAGATCCCTGAATCTTTCACAACCACCAGCGACAGAACACTACCGCAGCTCCCCAACAAACCAATTCAGCACAAGCTGAAGACAAAGGCTCTACCAGGAATGGGGCATCCTGGTTCATATCTGCTCTGAGCCATGCTTAAGTCCTCTTACTCTAGCCTAAGAAGCCAGGAAAAAAGGAGAAAGAGAAAAAAAATGACCTCTTTCTTTTATGGCGCTCTCTTCTCATATTACTCTGAATCTTTCAGTCAGGTTCACCCCTTGATTGACATTCCAGTTTGGGCATGTGTTTACCTCAAAAGAGTTAGACATACAACCTTACAGTATTTAATAAGAGCATCCAGCTCTCATATAGGAATCAATTTTTCATGGATTATATTTCAAAGCAAGCGGATGAAAGACACATTTTTTTTTTTTTGCTCTTAATAAACACTGCTAGGATATTGATGCTTTAAATTACTGAGTGAGCACCCTCTTGGCTTAAGCTTAAGTATAATGTATCTATCCATTATGTATGGCCATTTAAAAATTTTAAGTAGTCCAATCCAGGCTGTTAGTTACATGTGTCTGTTCTGTACTCTAAATCATATGACATCAACTGAACAATTACAATGTAAAATTAGAAATTACAATGTATGTTTTCATATTACTGTTGAGAAGACTAAGCCTATTTTGATTATTTTCACATTTTCCAGTATATGAAACAGACACTATGGGACACCTAAAAAAAAAAAAAAGCTTTATTGGTTTTAAAAATACTGGTCAGTGCATAGTCCACTTATCATCTTTACTCAACTGAACGAGCCCAGGTTTAGATAGATTTCCAAAGTGCAAATCAATTCTAAGATTGAATCCTAAGCCATTTGATTTATATAATAGATGTCTCCTTTATATAAGACATAAGCTGTACTGCCAAGGTCATGGGCTGCCATGCTGAAAGGATATCAGAGCCAACCTCTTAATGCTCTGAGAATAAGAAATTTCTCACACACATGCACATACAAATCACCCAACTAGTCAACAGCAAAAAAGGAAAAGTATTCTGTACTTCTAAGTAGCAGGCACATCTGCATAGCTCCTATTCAATATTTATATGTCCATTAGGTAAAATACCTATTTTGCAGATAAGAAAACAAGATAAAGCATATTGATCTAATGTGATGACCCAGATCGGAAGCCAGAAAGTCTGAATAGAAAGAGAAATTTTCACTTCCAAAACCTATGGTCTTTACTTAAAAATCACAGTCTTCTAAACATGAGTACTTTCCTTAGTTGACTCTGTCTTTCCATTACAGCCCACCACCACCTGCAAAGCCACATTTAAAGTTTCACAGGTGCAAATCCAGAAGGGGAAAAAAAAACAAATGCTGGTATCTAGAACACAATGTTCAGTACAACTTCAAATTCCTCCTCTCTGCCAGGTTCTCCTAAACCAACACATAGAAACAAAAAAAAAAAAAAAAGAAAAGAAAAGAAAGAACTAGTCCACTGATTCTGTTATTACAGTGTGTCTGAAGGCATTTACACACTAATCTATACACACAAGAGAGGGAAGAAGACAAAACTGCCCCTCACTCATCCTTCATTAGTGGTTGAAGTCCTATAACAAAACAAACAAACCAAAAAAGAAGGAAAAACAGGGCCTATAAATCTATTTAATGGATGGTCTATATGATCTGGAGTCTTCTGTAGAAAACAAAGGCATAATACAAATGGGTAAAACAATGTAGTTTATCTGTGAATTTAAGTCTGTGTGAAGAAATGTGATTGGACAAAGGAAGGAAGACAGTCATCAGCTGGGGGTGGGGATGACAAAGAGATTTGTTCCTATTCTTCTGTGTCTCCATCCTCTTTTCTCCAGGCATAGAGACATGCTTATCATGTGGGACTTTATAGCCTATTTCAGGAGGAGATGAGAAAATCCTTCTAAGATTTCATAACTTGGGAAGAAGGGTGAGGTGAAGAGTGAAAGTGACATTCCTGCTTCTGTTGCTTTCTCAAATACCAACATGCCTTATCTTCAGGGAAATATCGAGTCAGGTCAAGGAAAGATGATCACCTTTCTAGACTCTGCTGATTCTCCCACTCACTGCTGAAGTCCAGTGCCTGGGATAGCATATAAATCTTGTTAAGAACTCAAGGATAAGATGATGGTAGATAGATAGATAGATAGATAGATAGATAGATAGATAGATAGATAG
>NW_026596064.1:21012918-21018571 GCF_907164565.1 Psammomys obesus
TAGATAGATAGATAGATAGATAGATAGATAGATAGATAGATAGATAGATAGAAAGAACTAGATAGAGGATAGATATAGAGATGATAATAGATGATAGATAATAGATAGAGATATAGTAGATATATAGATAGATGATAGGTAAACAGATGGATAGATAGATAATAGAGAGATAGAGATAGATGATCAATAAATAAATGGATGGATAGATGGACAATAGATAGATAGATGGATGGATAGATCCATTTCAGATGAGTAGGATTTTTTTAATACACCGAGCTGAGCAGTGTTCTACCTGCTATTGGTTTGTAAGGAAACAGAATGTATTGGGGGTGAAGGGGAGGGAGATAAAACAAAGTAGAGCATTCCAGAAGCAAAGGTTGCACTAAAACCCACATGCAAGCAAAGGTGGCTCTACTTCTAAGGAACACTTATTTCAAGGATTTCACTTTATGTTCAGGCTATTTAAAATATTACTATCAGGCCTGGCAAAATGGCTATGAGGGCAAGGGTACCTATCATCAAGGCTGAGTTCCAACTGATCCAACTGATTCCTGGGACCCACTTGATAGGAGAAATCCAACCCCTGAAAGTTGTTCTCTGACCTCTATATGTGTGATTGACATTCACTCACCTGCACGCACAGACACACACACACACAGAGACACACACACCCAATTTTAAAAATATTATCCACTAATGCAGCAATACTAAATACCACAGAGTACATGCAAGAGCTTCCAAACAAAACTGTACAATAAGCTTTCTGTTGTGTTTTCTCTGTTTTTTTGACAAGTGGCCTCTTAGTGAATGTCATATCCACAGGTTGGCTAGACTGGGTGGCCATCAAGTCCAGGGATTCTCTTGTCACCACCAGGCTGCCTTGACTGCGTGACTATCATTATGATAAAACACAGTGGCAACGGCGACTTAGAGAAAGAAGCGGTTATGTGACCTCCAGTTCCTGAGAGATCAGAGTCCGTCATGGTGGGAAGGTGTCTCAGCAAGCATCAGGCACGGCAGTTGAAGCAGAAGCAGAGGGTTCACTGCAGCAAGCAAGAAGCAGAAAGAGTGGACTCTAGTGGAGTGTCTCAAGCCTTTAAACTCTCAAAGCCCACACCCAGTGCCATACTTTCTCCAGTAAGGACACACATCTTAAATCATCCAAACAGAACCACAAATTGGGGGACAAGTTTTCAAATGCCCAAGATTGTTGGGGCATTGAAACCACAACACAGGAATAGCATGTGCCTCCATGCCAGCCTTTTCATGTGCTGGGGATCTAGACTAAGGGCCTCACTGAGTAACGGATCTGGTATGGCAGCAAATTTGTAATTAGCACATCTGCGTTATTACTACAACTGCTTGCAATTGCTACACCACTGACTTGCAAGAGGATAACAGATACAATGAGCCTTAAAAGAAAATCTCAGAGTTGTAGGAAAACAAGTGTCCCTGAGTGAAGGAGGGGTATGCATAATTCCAAAGTAGAAGATGGTTGGTAAGAATCAAGCAGAGTATACCCTGGAAAGTACTTCAGAGACCATAAAATGACTCAAAAAGTTGGTGTTGCAAAAGACAAAAGGGCTGAGAAAGAAATTAGAGAAACAACACCCTTCACAATAGCCACAAAGGACATAAAGTACCTTGGTGTAACCCTAACCAAGCAAGTCAAAGACTTGTAGGAAAAAAATTTCCAGTCTCTGAAGAAAGAACTAGAAGATATCAGAAGATAGAAAGATCTCGCATGTTCATGGCCTGGCAGGATTAACACAGTAAAAATGGCCATCTTACCAAAAGCAATCTACAGATTCAATGCAATTCCCATCAAATTGCCAACACAATTCTTTACAGACCTTGAAAGAAAAATTCTCAACTTCATACAGAATAACAAGAAACCCAGAATTGCTAAAACAGTCCTCTACTACAATAAAAGATCTTCTGGAGGTATCTCCATCCCTGATCTCAAGCTGTACTATAGAGCAACAGTAATAAAAACTGCATAGTACTGGCATAGAAACAGAATGGTGGATCAATGGAACTGAACAGAAGATCCAGAAATAAACCCACAAACTTATGGACACCTGATCTTTGACAAAGATGCCAAAACTATACAATGGAAAAAAAAGATAGAATCTTCAGCAAATGGTGCTGGTCTACCTGGATGTCTATATGTAGAAAAATGCTAATAGATCCATACTTATCACCCTGCACAAAACAAAAGTGCAAGTGGATCAAAGACCTCAACATAAAACCAGACACATTAAATCGGTTAGAAGAAAAAGTGGAGAAGACTCTAGAACTCATAGGTACAGGAAACAACTTCCTGAACAGAACACCAACAGCACAGACTCTAAGAGCAACAATCAATAAATGGGACCTCATGAAACATAAAAGCTTCTGTAAAGCAAAGGACACTGTCATCAAAACAAAATGACTGCCTACAGATTAGGAAAGAATCTTCACCAACCCTTTATCTGACAGAGGACTAATATCCAGTATATGTAAAGAATTAAAGAAGCTGAAAAGCAGCAAACCAAGTAATCCAATTAAAAAATGGGGAACAGAGCTAAACAGAGAATTCTTTGTACAGGAATATCGAATGGCAGAGAAACACTTAAAGAAATGCTCAATATCCTTAGCCATCAGAGAGATGCAAATCAAAACGACCCTGAGATTTCACCTTACAACCATTAGAATGGCCAAGATAAAAAAAACTCAAGTGACAACACATGCTGGAGAGGCTGTGGAGAAAGGGGAACCCTCCTCCACTGCTGGTGGAAATGTAAACATGTACAACCACTCTGGAAATCAATCTGGCACTTTCTCAGACAACTAGGAATAGCGCTTCCTCGAGATCCAGCCATACCACTCCTAGGCATATATCCAAAAGAGGCTCAAGTACACAATAAGGACATTTGCTCAACCATGTTTGTAGCAGCTTTATTTGTAATAGCCAGAAGCTGGAAACAGCCCAGATGCCCCTCAACTGAAGAATGGATGCAGAAATTGTGGTACATCTACACAATAGAATATTACTCAGCAATGAAAAATAAGGAAATTATGAAATTTGCAGGTAAATGGTGGGACCTGGAAAGGATCATCCTGAGTGAGCTGTCCCAGAAGCAGAATGACATACACGGTATATACTCACTCTTATAGACATGTAATATAAGATAAACCTACTAAAATCTGTACATCTAAATAAACTAATCAAGAGAAAGGACCCTGACTAAAACGCTCAATCCCCATCCTGAAAGTCAAAGAGGATGGACATCAGAAGAAGAAGAAAACAGGAAACAAGCTAGGAACCTGTCACAGAGGGCCTCTGAAAGCCTCTGCCCTGCAGAATATCAAAGCATAGGCTGAGGCTTATGGCCAACTGTTGGGCAGAGTGCATGGAATCTTATGTAAGAAGTGGAAAATAGTAAGATCTGGAGAGTGCAGGAACACCACAAGGAGAGCAACAGAACCAGAAAATTTGAACACAGGGTTCTTCCTAGAGACTCATACTCCAACCAAGTACCATGCATGGAGATAACCTAGAACCCCTGCACAGATGTAGCCCATGGTAGTTTAGTGTCCAAGTGGGTTACATAGTAAAGGGAAGAGGGACTGCCTCTGACATAATCTGATTGGCCTGCTCTTTGATCACCTCCCCCTAAGAGGGGAGCAGTATTACCAGGCCACAGAAGATGACAATGCAGCCACTCTTGATGAGATCTGATAGACTAAGATCAGAAGGAAGGAGAGGAGGACCTCCCCTATCAGTGGACTTGGGGAGGGGCATGTGTGAAGAAGGGGGTGGAAGAGGAGGAGGGAGAGGCTTATGGGGGAATAAAAAGTGAATAAAGTGTGATTAATAAAAAAATAAAAATAAAAAATAAAAAGTTGGTATTGAAGTATTAAAACCTGGCATCAGATTAATGCAGTGCTTCATTTTATCTTCCACAAAGTTAAAAATCACTAACAATGAAAATTTAACAGTCCAGAAAAGGGATAGTTGGCTCTTATGTAGGTTGTCATATGACATATGGCATTCATCTTTGTGGAATGCCTGTGACACTCATAGCCACAGTGTACTTTCTCTCTTTTTCATCTGTTTCTCACTTATCAGCAACAGTATCCTAGCTATTTTCACTTAACTGGAATATTAGCAGGGTTGGTACACACACACACACACACACACACACACACACACAAATAAGCATCCAGACATTGTCACTGAGCTATTGAGTTAGAATTAGTCTACTGTCCTGATCCAAGCATATATAATCACACTCAAATTATGTATAACACTTTGTGTTAAGATCACACTAGATTTTAATCAATAGTTTCACTGAGGAGTAGTTCTACTTTAATTAGATATACTATACATTGATAATAGTAAGAAAAGGTATAATAAGGCCCACACAATAAAGGGCAATTAAGGGTGGATACAAACAAAAAAAAATGATAGCAATCTGGGAATAATGAAGTCAAAGCGAACAGCATTATTCACGCTGATGGCCTCTAGAGACATCACTGTTTTGCATAATGATCGTTGATGTGAATAAGGATAACCTTGAGTCATCAAGAAGAGGTTAAATAATGTTCAGACCTCTGTAATTAAGGAGACAACTTAGTGTATAATCTACTTAAGAAACATTTCTCTAATAGATTCCCGAAAACTTAAATAAAATATTAAGCAAATAAGACTTATGTTCTAAAACAGTGGTTCTCAACCTTCCTAATGCTGTGGCTCTTTAATACAGTTCCTCATGTTATGGTCACCCACAACCATAAAACTATTTCATTGCTACTTCATAACTGTAATTTTGCTACTGTTATGAATCGTACTGGAAATATGTGATACACAGGATATCTGATACAAGATTTCCAAGTGGCCGCAACCCACAGGTGGAGAACCACTGCTATTCTAAAGTAGTATATTTCCAAATAGCTTAGAGTTTTTGAGACTTGTGTAAGTCCTATGTCTTGGTCTTTTATCTAGATGGAGCATCTAACCTTAGCCCTAACCATACCCCATTTAGACAAAATCATGAGAGTTTTGTCCTTGTGATTAGAATAATCAGAGAACTTCCTTCCACCAATCCTCACCACTAAAGATGCAGTGAGGAGATTCAAGGGGACTTTCCAGAACTCAGAGTGGTACCTCAGTCTCAGATTTCCCAGCTCTGTAACTATGGTAAAGGGTGACCATTGCTCAAGTCCCACAGTCTGTCGCATTTGTCATGGCAGCCTGCACTGACGACAACATAGCTGTGCCCCAGGACCATGCTCAGCAGTTTTCCTACCATTCACTTTGTCAAGCCCCTAGGAGAGGATTTCAAGATTTTACATTTCTATTTCTAGGACAGCGTGGGAAAGAAGGAGTCTCCCGAAGGAGCAATGAGAAAGAAGGCAAAGACGAAGCTGGCCTTTCAGAAGCTATTTTCATCAACTCTTTCTTTCAAAAATCCTTTGACTCACCATATTTTCTCTGAGGATATAGCCACTAGCAGTCTGGTCTCCTCTCCAGTAAGAGATGCTAATAATTATCTCTAATATCTTAGGGGAGAGGAAAAAGCATAATTTAAGCCATAGAGACAGTCAAATTATAGTGTTATTAATAAGGTGAAGTTCCACGAAGGATACCTTTATATATATATATATA
>NW_026596064.1:21018671-21093612 GCF_907164565.1 Psammomys obesus
GGGAATATCACCCCTAACTATGACAGTCTAAGATACTGATTAGTTCCAATTGAAGGCTCCGGAGAAGCAGCAGGTGCAGGGAGGTGCTTCCCTCTGACTGTCTTATTCACCCAAAAACCAGATCCAAAGAAGAGGAGCACACAACTCACATAACTAGAAGAAGGAAGGAAGGCTACTATACTCGGGCAAACTTCATCACAAAATAGTGACTTGTTCTTCAGTCTCAGTGTTCAAAAGGACTCATGTACTTTGGGAAGGGATAACTAACATGAAAAGCCTTTCTGAAAAACCATGTGGAGACCTACTACTGTAGAAACTTCTTAAAATTGATACATAGACAAGAGTGAGTTTAACTGGAGTTGCTGTACAATGTCACAATACACTAGACATCATAGGCTACCAAATAAAACCCTAGGAGGAGTAATGGCTTACGTCATTTTTAGTTGTTGGCCAATGGGCCTTCCAAAAAGATCAAAGGCTTGGCACTGTGTGGCAAGGCCAGAGTCCATAAAGAGAGACTAGGGGAGGCTTCGGTGAAAGAAAGGACAGCCCAGTTGCAGCAGGAAACCCCAGAATTTTGGAGATGCCAGTACCATGGGGACAGCTGTTAAGAACAGCACCAGCCATGAAGTGCAGCCAGCCCGAGCTTGGAAAATGACCTGCATGTGCTATGGCAAGCCCTTTGGAGCCAAAGAGATCATGAGTTCCAGAAGTCTGACACTGGGCATCACACTGTTACAGGACTTTGGTTCTGCTTTGATCTGATTGTGACTCTGGCCTGGTTCTTTCCTCCTGGAATAAGAAGAGCATGGCTTATTTTAATTTTGCAGGAGGCCACAGTTGAGAGGCTTTGGAGTTTTAAAAAGACTACAGATATTTTAGGACTTTGGATGTTTTAGAGAGGCTTGAACTTTAAAAGAGACTCTGGATGTTTTCAAGAGACTGAATTTTTATAGTGTTTGACTTTGTAAAGATCGTGGGACTTTTAAAAGTTAGAATGCCTTCTAGTATGATACAAATGTTAATATGAAATCTTGGGGAAGGACAAGAAGGAAACGTTTATGGTTTATCAGCAATGTGCTCACGTGTCAAGTTCAGAAGGGGTCAATTGTGTTAATTAGTTTTTATGCCGACTTGACACAGATTGGAGTTATCCAAGAAGAGGGAACCTCAGTTGAGAAAATGCCCCCACCGCATTGGCCTGTGGGCAAGCCAGTGGTACATTTTCTGGACTGAGGACATGTGAGGAACTCAGTATGGACAGTTGAACCTCTGGACTGGCGGTCCTGAGCAATATAAGAAAGCAGGCTGAGCACACCCAGAAGAAGCCAGTAAACAGCACTGCTTCATTGCCTCTGCTTCAACTCCCACCTCCAGGTTCCTACCCGGTTTGAGTTTCTCCCCTAAACTTTCCTCAGCAAGAGAATGTACCATGTAATTGTGAGCTGAATAAACTCTTTCTTTCCCATAATTTTGGTCATGGGTATTTTTATCACAGCAACAGAGGTTCAAACAGAGTGAAAATGAGAAGGTGAGACAAACACAGGCTACCATCACTCTCTGCTCCCTGACTGTGAACACAATGTGACAGCCATCTCCAGCTTTTCCCGTCATGACTTCCTAGCTGGAATGGACTATATCCCCTGAAAGTGGAAAACAAAACAGACTCTGCCTTCCCTAAGTGATTTTGTTACCGCAAGGACATAAGTTACTCACACAAACCCATAACTTGTTAACATGAATCTACATTGCCGATAAGAGGGTCAAAATGACATGAAACTGGTATTACCAAACAGGATAGACTCTAAAGCTTTGAGAGTGAGAGGGTCTGCAAGTTCGTTTTAGTGCCTACATTTTCAAAAGAATACCCGGGAGAAAGAACTGATTTAAAAAAAGAGAAAGTATAGAAAAAGAAAGAAAAGAAATTTAGTTTTACTGTTCTGGCCCCAGAACTGGAAAGGAATTAAAAAAAAAAAAAAAAACAAAAAAAAAACCATAAATAAAAACATACATACATACAAAAATACATCCCTCCCCAAAACCCTCCTAATTTTTCATTATCCTGTAGTGTAGGAAGTTTACAATTTACACAAAATGTGAAACAAACACCAGGAAATGTGTAGATTTCAGCTAGGAGCCAGAGATACTGTGAGATCTTTTTCTGGGACGCCAGCACTTTCTTCCTCTAACACCGGGGGAGCTGTGTGAAGTCTCTCAGCATGGCGTCTCCCACACAACTTTCCAGCTCCAGGACCAGAGCCTCCCAGCTCCACGGGGCAGGCTCCAGATCCGGCAGACCCTAAGGAGAAGGAATCGCTGCTTCTAGATAGCCGGGGTTGTGAGGAGGATGTGATGCTGTCTGGCGGTTGGTCACCTGGGGTTTTAAAATACCTTCAGGAGTGTTGAATGGATCTGTCTCGAATTAGTTGACTCATTAAACTGATTAAATACTCTTATTCTTCTTCTATCCTGTGGCCCTTACAATTAAATTTAGGATATGTCAAATATTCTCTTATCGGCAGACACACAAACAAACAAACAAACAAACAAAAAGGCAGATATTTTGAAGCACAGGATTCTGTAACTTTAGAGGATTGAACAGCCTCTGACACTTTCTATTAAAGAGTTGGTAGGTCTTTCTAGAAGCTTCCAGAATGAACCATGAAGTTATTTGTAGCCTTTCTCTTCCAGGACTCTATGGAAATGCTATGGACATGCTGTCCTGACAACATGAATGATAAAGGAAAAGTAAGCATCATGAATAGTTCATATTCTCATGCTGCAATGTTCTTGTTGCCAGTTGTGTGAAAGTCTGTTTTCCCCAATAATGTATAGACTCTGACTACAGATTTTATATGATGCTGAAATATGCCTTGTGTATTTTCTGTTCTCATTGTTTTAGCTTCAAAGTCATTTTTATATCATCTTCCCCCTTTTGAAGCTTCATTATAATTTCTAACTCTTTTGTAAGTAAAACATATGTCAAATTTTATAATGAAAAATAACAGTTAAGAATGGTGGTGCAATGCCTTTAATCCCAGCATGTGGGGAGGCAGAGGCAGGCAGATCTCTGAGTTCAAGGCCAGAGAGATAATCCCAACATAGCAGGGCTACACAGAGAAACCCTATCTTGAAAAACAAAAACAAACACAAATATAAACAAAAGAAAGGAAAGAGAGAGATAGAGAGGGCAAACAATAACTCTAAAATAATCACAGATTTTGTGAGTTATTTTCCACATAATTCATTCACAGAGGATATATGTTGAGGTTTTTCTAACATGGGTGATTGTTAGGAGTTCTCCGTTGCTTGCCAGGCAATGCTAAAACAAGATAGCACGCGTATATAAGCAAGTCTATTGTATCTTTTTCATAGCAGTGCTAAGTGTTTAAGAATCACAATTGTAAAAAAAAAAAAAAGTCCATTTCAATGTGTCTTTATTTTTATTATACCCGTTTGTCATCAACAAAACACTGTGAAGTTTCCTGAGGAGAGAGCAGCAACCTGCATTTGAAATGTCTCCAAAAGAAATGTTTTTAATTATCACTGGCATTATTTCAGATGCCGTGTTAGTCACCGTGCCGCCGTTGATGACCTCCCCTATGAATCGGCTTTTATTTTGATCGTGTAAAACACATTACACATTTAGAAATCATCTTGCTCTTTGTTTTCTCACTTTCCTCACATATTGTTTGTCACTTCATCAAATGTCATAAGAAAGGGGATTTGAGGTAAATTATAACTCAGCAGGAGGCTTCATCTCAAGTGACAACAGGGACACTCTGTGGAGGAAGAAATGAAACAATGGTTGGACTTCTGTTCTGTTTACCATGTCTAACATTGAGCCAAGCACCCTGGCCATTCTCTCTGTTACTCCTAAATCCTGTGTCACACTCCAGGCTTTACGAGTGTACAAACGACATGAATTCTGCCTCTGTCCTACATTCTATCACGTGTCCTTTTTCCCTCTTTCATCTCCCTTCTCTTTTGATGTTTTGAGGAAAGGTCTCACTTTGTTTATTTCAATCCAGGCTGGCTTTGAACTTGGGGGTCCTCTTGTTTCCACCTCCTGAGATCTGTTCTTTCATAGCCTTTGTTTTAAAGTCATTGATTAGGTCCTTTTGGGGTCTGAGACATGAGGATAAGCCAAATGTGATACTATATTCTGTAGGCTCATCTTGGTGCCATTGAATGTTATTATGAGGGAATTCAAAAATTCAAATGAAACAAGACACATAACTGACTCCTAACACTGTATAATTAATTTTCAAATCATAATCTGCAGAGCTATTTATCTTGATTAAAGTCTTGAATGATTTAACTACAATTAGGCTGACAAGTGCCTACAACCATATTTCCCAAAATGTGATAGATAGTCATCAACAGTATATAAACATATCTTTGAGAAAATAAGTTGATTTTCTCGGGAGTAGTCAGGGAAGTGTCCATTTCCATGCACCATTCAGTGTCCTACAGGGGATACAAACCTTCTTTGAACTTACTTAGAAAAAACATGAAGATTGAATTTAAACTGTCCCGGGCCTCTCTGCTAACATAGGAAGGGTATTCAGGATATTTTCGCCCATCTTTTCTCAAAAGCAAATGAAACGAATCATCTTTGAAAACAGTAGAACTACAAAGAGAAGAAGTACAGGTCGATTTCTGAAAAAAAAAAAAAAAAAATATATATATATATATATATATGTAGTCACAGAACAAGAGAAAACAAAAAGCTACCACCTGATATTCATTTCAAACAGTTTGTATCTGTGAGATACAGGAAAAATAAATTCTTTCTCAGAAACTATTCTATTAGTTGTTACAAATGAGTACAGTTGTGTAATATATGTCAAAAATAGGACCGAGAACAATTGTATTGTCCTACAAAACTCCTCTGTTACTTTGTGGACTGATTCTCCCTGCAGGTCCAGCCAATATGATGTGGTCTGTTTTCTGTCCTTTTAAATTTGGCTCTTTCAGAACATTATACCAATTACACCGTATGTAGCTGTTTGAATGGTTTCTTTCACTGGGCATGGTGCATTTGATGCCTAGCCACATTTACCCACTCACACATACTTCCTTGTTTCTGCTTTTCTGCAGGAGCCAGAAGCCCTGTTGTAACAATGACAATGATGAGCGGATGCTGCCTTTGTTTCAGCCTTAGCAGAAGGAGGGTCCAGCTTGACACAGCTCTGTAGATTTCCTACATGTCCGGTCTCAGGCAGCTGAAACTCTGTCAACTCTTCACCACGAATTTTGCTACTGCTTTCGTCGCCCTTATTTTAAGCCATGAATGGACATTGAATTTTGTTAAACGAGAGGTTTGGGCATCTATGACAAAGATTATGTAATTTTTCTCAACTACTCTTCTGATATGATAAATTATGCTGATTGATTTCAAATGTTGAATCATTTTTACATTTGCAGAATATAACTCATTTGGTCATGATGTTCTAATACTTTATTGATGACTTTAGCACCTCACTTGTAATATATATTGATTGTTAGTTTTCTTCATTTGTGGTAGTTTTTCCTGTATTTGTAGCAAGGTAGAATGTGTTAGATGTTCCCTTTATTTTCTGGAAGAGTTTACACAGACTTGCAATTTTTTTTCTTAAAGTTTTAATAAATAAAATTTAACTATTAACTCAATTTATTTCAAAGATAACAAGATTACTTATATTATACATTTTATCTATAAATTATGAGAATTTCTGTCTTTTAGAAAATGTAATCATCACCACAGTTACAGAGTATGTAGGCATATATAGAATTCTTGGTAATAACCACTTATCCTTTTTCTGTCTTTTACATAAATACCAGTAGTGATGTTTTCCCTTTCATATACAGTATTAGTAATTTTATACCTTCTATTTTTCTTATTTTCTCAGTTTTGTTAGATGTTATCAGTCTTTACAAACAATGAGATTTTTATTTCTATTATTTTTTTCTATTTTTGTTTTCTGGTATTAATTTCCTTAATTTCTACTCCTGTCTATAATTTTCTTTTCATTTTGTTTTCTCCAAGTTTTAATTTGTTCTGCCCTTTTTTCTGAATTCTCAAGGCTTAGAAAATGGCAGCCCCGATGAAGCAGTGACAAGCCAAAAAAATGATACATCCAAACCCAACATGTAAAGCAATGAGTTACGGGAGTTAGTAATAGATAAATAGGAAAAGGACTGTGGGTGACTCAAAATTAGCTACAACACTTAAAAGTCCCAAACCAACACAGGTGACAACTCAGGAAAACTTCATCACTAGAGTCCCCATGTGCGAATACCGCTGAGGAGTCTGCTAGCAATCATATTTACAGTTTACATTATTTTAAGGGGAACTGTATGAGTCTTGTTAGTTTCATGGACCTCTTCCATCTCTCTATGAAGAATATTTCAAACTAGGAAAAACAGCTACACAACACTCCACCCCTTCATCTGTTTCTTAAATGTTTGCCATTTCTTCTGCATTGTTCTCCAAGTATTGCAGATGCTGATGTATAAGTATGATTATTTTCTTCCATCTGTAACTCAGTCCCTAGGCTGATATGTCACTTATTCTTAGTTATGAGTCTCTACAGTTACTGCCATCCCTACACAAAGAAGGTGTTGTCCTTGACAACAGTAGTAACAATCTACAGAAATAAACAGAAAGGCTCGGAAGGCTTTTGACAAGCACATTATGTCTGTTTAAACAGCCAGTTGTGGACTGTAGAGATCGCTCAGAGGATAAGAGCACTGGCTGCTCTTCCAAAGGTCCTGAGTTCAATTCCCAGCAACCCCATGGTAGCTCAGAGCCATGTACAATGAGAGCTGGTGCCCTCTTCTGGCCTGCAGGCACACATGCAGACAGAGGACTGCATACGTAATAAATAAATAAGTCTTAAAAAATAAATAGATAATCGCAGCTTGGGGATATAATTTCTTCAGATACAGGATTTTGTTGCTATTGTTGTTGTTGCTTTGCTTGGGGTGTGTGTGTATAAGTATGTGTGTGCATACACATGCACACATTCATGTATGTATGAGTGAAGACACGTGTCAAGTTAACTAGGCCAATTCACTAGGAATCTCCAGAGATCTTCCAGTCTCTTCCTCCCTAGGATTGTGTGGGTCAATGGGATTGAACTCCTGTCAGCATCTTTGCACAGTAAACAGTTTACTGATAGAGCTATCTTCCAAGCCTGTAACCACAGGTTTTGTCCTGGTTTGGTTTGGTTTGTTGCCTGCCCTTACAGTACCAAACATGGGCTCCTTCCTGTGTGGAAGGCCTAAAACCAATGGAGAAACTGTTGGTTGTACACATAGCAGTTGTGATGCCAGTGCACCAATTGGGAAATCTTGTTTCATATGCTGATTGCATTAACAGGCAAGGGATAGTGTAACATAATATTAATAAATCAATGGTGTTCTTTATTAATTAGGACTTTAGAAGGAAAGCTGATGCAATTCTTCCCCAGCATCCTGTAAAATATTCTTTAGCAGTAGCCAAGGATAGAGATGTTTCCATACCCTAAAATCAGAACCTGTGATATCTTCATCAATAGGGACTTTCCATCTAATTCTGTCCATCTAGTTCTAGTTCAACCAAAAGCAGTGGCAATATCCTATATCACATTGAGGACTTCTATGCCTTTTCTAATAATTGAAATAGCTCACATGTGACTCTGGGATTTTTATCTAACAAACTTGTGGCGCAGGAGAGTGACTATGCATGCGGGGTGCATTTGCTTAAATCCCCTAACGTCTATGTTAACTATAACCAGGTGCTTTTCCAAATCTGTAAGATAGTCTGTTCAATATCGTATAATGAAACCTTTTACAGACATTATACAAGTTCTCTCAAGATCTGCTGTTATTCTTTCTAAGCAAGGGATGATAATCTTCTTATTAAGTAGTTAGGGGAATACTAAAAAAGAAAATTTAGCAAGGCCAATTTATCTCATCACTTATGTTTTCCCTTTTGTATACAATATTAGTAATTTTACACCTTCTATTTTTCTTCTTTTCTCAGTTTTGTCACAGTAATATCTCATCACTAATGTCAACTGTTAGCCAGGTGTCATGGTACAAATCATTAATCCCAGCAATTGGGAGGCAGAGGCACACAGGATCTCTGTGAGTTCCAGGCCAGCCTGGTCTACACAGTGAGTTCCAGGACAATGAGACCTACACAGTGAGACCTGGCCCCAAACCCAAACTAGAAAACAAAGCTTATGTCAACTGCTCCATCAAAACAACAAGAGCAATGTTATGTACAGAAGCATGGTTGGTGGACACTCTCACTTCTAGCTCTCCACAATTCACAGTAATCCTTCGTGACCATCTGACCTGTTCATATTGGCATACTGCCATGAGACCACTACACACTCCCAAGTAGGCTTAAAGGGTCAGCTCATGCTGCTTGTCCTGTACTGGGAACAAGACAGACGGCCATGTTTTCATATTAGCACTGCTGCTTGGCCAGGCTGACTCTATCTGACAGGCTCCAAACCAGTGCCATGGCCAGCCTCAGTGTTTTTTCATCAGCAACATCTGAATGCTCGATGGACCCCTGGGCTGTGAAGATCTCAGTATATTTTCTTGAAGGATGGGTACACAATATACTCTGGGGGAAGGATTATTGCCCAGCCCTACAGCCCTGGGATAATCTTAATCTTTTTCACCTACAGAATTCTGTCATTTATACTTTTGTGAACTGTTTCTCAGGCTTCAAAGGCTTCCAGATGTTCCAAAGAATCATGGTTTCTCATCTTTTTCCCCCTCTGGAAGCTCCAGCTTGACACAAATCTTCTTCAAAGATACTTTTAATGCTGATTATTAAATTATTCAGACACACCACAGCCTTACCTGCCTCATAAAGGCCATGTTCCACCATGAAGCTCAGCAATGCTGCTATGGACCCATACCAGTTCTAAGGTCCCTGTTAAATTCACTTCTTTGTTAATTCTCTGATAAATATACTCCCATTGACCCAGCGACATCAGGCATTGTCTCTCCCATTAGTTCTCTCAGAAACAACTGTTCTTTATCCACTGTTTTCCAGTCTCTGATAGTCATGTGCACAAAGCTAGGATAGCCAACTGTCCATAGTAGTGGGCATATGTGAATCCGGAAGGACTGGTTTTCCTCATATTGCCTCAGTTTATGTAGCAAGTTATACCAAGGAGAAATGAGTAATTATGCCACTCAGTTCCAAGACACACAGGCTGAACTCACTGACATCCATTTCTTACAATTGCATGAGTCATTTTTTGGTTTAAAATCTTTCCCAATTCAAGTAGCCTAGAAGGAATGTATCCCCTGATGACCATAGTTTCCTTACTTAGGCCATTATGAGGTCTGCCATCTACACACTGAATCATGGATTTTCCTTTCCTCTGTATTAAAGGTTGAACCTGAAGTATAGCTTCTACCATTGCTACCTCATTCTCACTGTCAAATTCTTCTCAGGGGTTCCAACTTGGTTTTCATATTTTTAATTTCAATAAAGCACAGATCCAATTTGCATCCACTTCTGCACCCTAAAAGCTATATGGAAATGGCAGCCAAAATTGCTCTCTCTCCTTTTTTCCCCACTTTTCCTGCCAAACTAGAGGCTAGTACAAAGGAGAATATCACACAGCTTTTTCCACATTGTTATTCTTCTCTCACATGGGTAAATGTTTAGCCTCAGTTGCAAGTCTCATTGGCAAATGCCATCATAGTCTGCTTATAAACCTAGCCTAGTTTTGCCACTTTCAATGTTTTCAAAATAGTCTCCACTGTTTTCATAACATCCCCATACTTATAAAACAGACCCCATTTACCAAGGAGAGGTGCCACCCCAAACATAGTGAAAATGTACACTTAGGGGATCTTCAAAGAATGTTCCATCCTCCATTACTTGTCTTATCACCCGTGAAAGAATGCATGTAACTGCCGCTGTAGCAAGAAGGCATTCCATGTTACAGCATAGAAGGAAAGATTGCTGTATCAGGATTTATCCATAGATGTTCCACCCTCAGATGACTCGCCCTCAGTTCTATGTCTTATCTCCCCCAACAAAAGCCATGAAATCTCTCTCCAGACTCTCCAATGGCTCTGTTAGTCCTAGTTCAGGCACCAGTGTGCTGCATCGATTCATCATGTGGAATATTATTAATAGTCTATTCACCCCAGGTGGGGAGCAAACAAATGAAAGAAGTTTTTCATCCAAGTCCAGACCTAGTAAACCAGTGAGTTAATGGCTGATATTTACATGAGCACAGGTAACTGAAATGCAGCTAGATCACTGAAATGTTCATAAAACAACCCCATCATGGCTTATGATTCCTTAAAGCAAAATAAATAAAATACTTTGGGCAACTTGGAGGCAGCTATAAACTAAAAAGTCTCTCTGCATCCCCAGCAATTGTTTATTTGTTGTTTTAACCAAAGACGTATTTATTTGTATGTTTATTATATGTATGTATCTGTGCCTGACTAAATTGTGTGTGTGAATGTACTTGTGCATGCATGTACTGCATGCATGCAGGAGCCCTCAGAGGCCAGAAGAGGGCATCAGACTCCCTAGAACAGGAGTCAGATGCAGTTGTGAGCTGTCTGATATGGGTGCTGGGAACTAAACCTTGGTCCCCTGAAACAACAAGTGCTCTTAAGCACCGAATCACCTTTCCAGCCCCATTTACTTTTTAGATCAGTTCAGAGAAGGGTCTCATGGGACTTGAAGTTTCACAAGCCTCTTGAGCTTGGGAACATTTCCTCCACCTGTGAATGCTCCAACTCAAAGTAAATAGTAACAAAACAGCCTCCTCGTCACTGAGACAAGAATGTAATTATATAGCTACATTTCACATTTTGATGTACCTTGTTTTTACTTTTATTCCATTCAAAATATTTTCTAATTTTATCTTTTGCTACTTATGGGTTATTTAGAATTGTATTGTTTGCCTTACAAAATATGTGTGAGTTTTCCAAATATCTTCCTATTACAAATTTCTGACTAAATTCCATTTTGGCCAGGAGCATAGTCTACATGATTTTACTTCTCTTTCATTTCTATAGGTTTGTTATATACCTCAGAATACAGTCAACCTATACTGAATGATGATGAAAATTTGTATAGAAGCTATATTCTGTTGGCAGTAGTCTTCTATAAATGTCAAGTAGTTCAAACTGGGATGATGTTTGTATGTCCCTTATAACCCTCGCTGTTGTTTTGTTTTCTAGTTTCTTAGGTTAGTAAGTATTGAATTCTTCACCTATGTTTCTGGATTTATGCTTTTCCATCAACTTTTGCATCTTATATATAAGCCTTATGTTAGGCATATATATGTTTATGATTACTATGCCTCCTTAATTATTCCTTTATAATTATGTAATATCTATGAGTAGGTTTTGACGTCCTTCATTCCTTTTTCACATACACATTATGAATACTGTCTGACAGCTTTTGGCTTTTGTCACTACATATTGGTTGTCTTTCCTCAAGAAGCTTTAAAAATTAACCCAGTTCTGGTGGTTTAAATGAGAAATATCCCCCATAGGTATTTGAACACTTGAACACATGGCATTTGTTTGAGGAGGATTAAGTGATGCAGCCTTGCTAGAGAAAGCATGTCTTGGAGACAGATTTTGAGATTTAAAGGCTTGGACTACCTCCAGTTTACTCTCTTTTCTTCATGCTTTGAGTTCAAGAAGTGAGCCTTCAGCTTCCTGCTCCTGTCACCATGCCTGCTCCTGACCTCTCTGTCTTCTCACCCAGGGTGGACTCCTAACCTCTGAAATCATAATCCCCAGGATACTTTTTCTTCCCTAAATTGCTTTTGATCATGGTGTTTTATCACAACAGAAAAGTAACCAAAGCACCAGAATAAGGTTTTTTTCCTAAACTTTGGATGAGTCAACTGTGATGAAAGAGCATTTTCTGTACTATCCTAGAAATTGTATCATTTGATTTAAGATAGATGAGGACAATTTTAATATAATTTGAGATTTAAAAAACAAACAAACAAAAAAATAAACCAGACAGACAATTATAACTTGACCAGCTGCTGAGTGGAGGGAAATAAAGAAGTGAAAGAGAGTCGTGCATTTTGAGTTAGAGTTCAAGAGAGCCAGTACGTTCACCAATGGAGGTCAACAAACAGCTGCATGGTGTTTCATAGAGTGAGAGGCTTCATAGAGTGAGAAAGCCCAAGTTGCCACAGAAAGCATCCATAGGCTTTTAGCCAGTATCCAAAAGCAAAGGAGCTAGATAAGAGAAAAAGAAAAAGCTTTGCTGTTTTCTGACTTAGAATGCTGAGAAGCAGACAAGCTAAGACAGTGCTGCCATGAAGAAGTGCCACAAGTGCTCTAAGTTTCCAGGGAGCATACATGCGTTGCCTCTGTGAGAGAATTTTTTCTCCTCCTTAGCTTCTCTTCAGGTGAATCAGCTCTTGTAGAGCATGGCCTCCTGGTCAGCAGATGGATAGACTCAACCAGATTAACTCTTAAAAGAGGAAATGTTCTAATTTTGGACCAGTGTGTCTCCACCCAGGATCAAAGGTAACCCTTTTTTTTTTTTTTTTTTTTTTTAAATCAGGATGCTTAGGGTGGGGGACAATTTTGTTGTTTCTGATTATAGTATAATTCGGGGAAAATAGAGGTGGGTTCAAAAATGACTACAAGGGAGGAATTTATACTCAATGGCCTCAATAATTCCTGTCTAACTATCTAACATTACCCCCTCAAAAATTAAGGCCCTGAAATCATTTAGGAGATGGGTTAAGTTTTGGAATAGATGTAGCCCATTTCTCCCATTAAAATCCAGAGATCTAATCCCAAACCTGCTCACCAGAAGGGACTGGTGCCAAGATTGGAGTAATGCTTCCAGGCAGGAGTGATTCATTTAGGAGAAGAGAGAGATAACAAGAAATCAGAGATCCCTTCTGGCATTCCTGGCCTCTAGCCAGGACAAGAGGACATATTTAGCTTCTGGCTGAGGACAAGAATGTACGTACTGCTTTCAGGGTCCCAGTCCCTAAAATTACCAATTTCCCATTCATATCAATATTACAATGATCTGCTAGTATAAATTTAATATGTTTCCTGAGATTTAAGAAAAATACATTGGCAATAATTAGGAAGAAAATTAGTTCCACATAGATCTTATATTATGCATAGGCCAAAGTTTTGCACATTGTGAATTAAGGCAGTTGATGACCTCAAAGATCTCTTCCAATGAGGGTGCCCCACATGTACCAGCTTACCTGATATCATCCTCATTTTCCAAATAAACCCTTCATATCCTGGAGATACTTTTCAGACTCTAGCATCTCAGAATAGGAATGTCTATGTTTGGTCTCAAGCCCAGAGACAAACGGCTGAAGTGCCATTTGACATATCAAAGTGAACCTGGTCGCCTTGCTCTCTCAGCATCCCTCAGCCCGTACCTGTTACAAGGTCCTTCTTGCTTTCATACCCTACTCACTACCCTGAACTCTCCAGAACAGGGGTCAGGGCTGCTCTGTCACATAGAATCCAACAACTTTAGTTATCCATCCCTTTTGGACCTTTCCCCTCTTGGTTTCAGCACTTGGTTCCCTCTTTCTTCTCTCCCATCCCTTCGCCCCTCTCCTCACATGGCTCAGGGTCATGTCTACTATAGATGCTCCCAGATGTCTCTGACCCTGGCTTTGTTTTCCCTTTCATCTACAGTAAACCTTTTTTCTCACCATACCTAGGAACAGGCACTTCTTTTTCTTTTTATTTGTTTTTTTTTTTTAATCCAGCCTACATCATCACTTGATAAACATATTTGAATTTCGTTTGGTTTAAGCAGTAATATTTGAAAAAATTTCTCAAATGAGCTTGAATTTTTATTTATATATTGCTCAGTGTTTAAGTGAGACAAACAAATGCTGAAAGAGTTAAAGTTTGAAGGTTTTTTTATCTCCCTCTATGAGCTCCCTGAATAGGATCCACTTCCTGTTCTGACCTCAACTGTGGCATGTGGCAAGTGCTTTGTGGCTTCACATCATAGCTGCATGATGTCATCAGCAATCCTTTCAGGAGCTGCTCTGCCAGCTTCATTTCCTCGACAGAGTAAAGCACTTCACTAGATCTAAGATTAGGCATATTTGTAACTGCTACACAAATTATCAGTATTTGGTATTCATATTATTATCATGGCTTCTATGATTCATCCAATTCAATCCTCTCTGCTTAGAAAGAAAGCAATGACCTCATTCTTTGTTGGATCTGAAATCAGTCACGGTGACTAAAACCCCTTGTTCTACACAAAAGAAAGAAATCAGATGACCTTTGCTCTGACCCTTGACTTGATATTTACAAAAGCTAATTATGGGAAGGGCCAACTCTCCTTTATCATTCAAGGACATTTGGTTAAGGTCTACCCTTTAAATAAAAAAAACAGAAAGTCATTCAGAGGGCTATTTAAGGCTGCATACAGTGTGAGGAAATCTATTGTGATAGTTAATTTGGCATTTTGGCTATCAACATTGATTTTTCTCAAACTCAATCAAGTAAAACATGGGAGGGGTTACATGTCTCTTATTAAAATCAGAGGTTCAGTAACAAAAGGGAATACTTTATGTGGCAGTAGGAGGTTATAGAAACACAGGGTCTGAAAGCTTCAGCTTTAAACCTCTCTCAGTTCTCACTACCACACCCTGCCACCACATCTGCAGGAAAAGAACTACAAGCCACTGTGCATTGCTTAAACTCTAAAGGTTACTTGGAAGAAGAATGTCCCTAAGACAGAATGCACTTATCCCCACAGTGCACACAACTTACTTATTTACCTTTAGTATAATCTTAATACTTACAAATTCAGGTTTAAGAAAGGTTAACAAACATTTAGAATAGAAAAAAAAAAATTAAAGCATGAGGTAATTAGAACAATAAGGGAGGCACAATATCCCTTCCTTCTCCTGCTTCCCCTGACTAGCCTTTTCTTTGGGTAAAAGTAGAGGTCTGAATTCTTTTGTTCATTCCAGCCACCGCCCTTTTGCAATCTGAGTCTGAGCAAGACTGCCACGCCCAGTAAAGGGACAAAGGCAAGAAAGGGGAAACTCTAGGCACTGACACAGCTCCTTTTACTTAAAGAGGAGTCGTGTGTTGGTCTCACTAGAATAGATGCACACATCAGTTACCATCTCTATAAACAAACAATTAAAACAGGGACTTAAAATATATGCATGCTCTGAAATTCTATCTGATTAAAGTATTCTTTTCCTAGAAAGACAGGCAGCCAGAGGCTTCTACAGGTTTCAGAAAAAGGGTGAATGCTGCCCCCTTTTGACTAAGTACTAGATGCACTGTACAGTCATAAACCAAAAGGAAATCTGATGAACCGCTGGTGGGAAGATCCTACTTTTGTAAAGAGAAATCTGATTGAATCTTGGAAGCTGGAAGGTTAAAGGGAGCTCACAGTTTACCTAGTAAAAACTCTCAATGGGACTTTTGTAGGCTTCTGGGAGATTGGTCACCCCTCTTCTATGCTCCTACATTTCTCAGCTGTTTCTCTTTTATAGATTCTTAATTCTGCCTGACATAATCATTTGGGTTTGCTGCTCTGTTTGTGACAGACGGATAGACTCCTAGAGAATATGACCCACTATCCACCACTTTCTCTTTCCCCTCTCCTCCTCCTTTTCATCTTCCTCCTTCCCCCTTCCTCCTCTTCTTTTTGTCTCCATAACTATCATAGTATCTGCAAAGATTTATGCATAGTGGGTGTTCAACAGTAAATGATTTTGAAAACAAATGTGTAGCTGGTATTGTTAGTATTTATTTTAAAATGATGCTACCCACACGTCAGTTATTATATGAAAGACATTTATTGGATGGGGTGGAGAGATAGAGAGGTAAAGGAACAAGAAACATGGTAGCTGAGCCCCCAGGAAAGAAAGTGAGGCAGAGAGAGTAGGAGAGGAGAGTAAGAGAGGAAGGTAAGAGAGGCAGAGACAAAGTGGCAGGTTGGTCCTTTATAGCTTGTGCATGCACAGCTGAACCACACCTGCCACACACCTGGTGGGCAACATACGATGACATCATAGGTTACTAGGCAACCCAGAAGCAGACTGCCTATACTCTAACAGGTGTCACTATACATTATAGCTATGAACAGTTGCTTCTTTCTGAACTAATAAATTCAGCCTGAGTTTAAGGTCAAGAAATTCAAATAAGTGTATCACTTTTTAATCAAAGAATTATAAAACTTGGAAGCACACATAATCAGTTTACTTACAGATAAGATGTACCAACCACTAAAGTGTATATTATATACATAAAACTATTAAAAAATAAAAATTAGTCATGTTACACACAGGTGTAATGTTGAGTACAAGAAATTTGGAATAATAATAATAAAAACCAAACCTACAGATTGGGAAAGTATCTTCACCAACCCTATATCTGACAGAGGGATAATATCCATAATGAACTTAAGAAGTTAAACACCAACAAACCAAGTAATCCAATTAAAAAATGGGGTACAGAGCTAAACAGAGAATTCTCAATAGAGGAATATCAAATGGCAGAGAAACACTTAAAGAAATGTTCAATGTCCTTAGTCATCAGGGAAATGCAAATCAAAACAACCCTGAGATTTCATCTTCCACCCATCAAAATGGCTAAGGTCAAAATTTCAAATGACAATACATGCTGGAGAGGATGTGGAGAAAGGGGAACCCTCTTCTATTGATGGTGAGAATGTAAACTTGTACAACCACTTTGGAAATCAATCTGGCGCTTTCTCGGACAATTAGGAATAGTGCTACCTCAAGATCCAGATATATCACTCCAAGACATATACCCAAAATGCCCCACCATTCAATAAGGACATTTGCTCAACCATGTTTGTAGAAGCTCTATTCGTAATAGCCAGAAGCTTGAAACAACTCACATGTTCCTCAATGGAGGAATTGATACAGAAATTGTGGTACATTTACACAATGGAATACTACTCAGTTATTAAAAACAAGGAATCATGAAATTTTCAGGCAAATGGTGGGAACTAGATAAGATCATCTTGAGTGAGGTAACCCAGGAGCAAAAAGACACACATGGTATATTCTCACTCATAAGTAGATATTAATCATATAATACAGGATAAACATACTAAAATCTATATTTTTAAAGAAGCTAAACAACAAGTAAAACTGTAGGGAATATGCTCAGTCCTCATTCAAAAGGTGAATGTGATAGACATCGGAAGCAGGAGAAGACAGGGAACAGGACAGAAGCCTACCACAGAGGGCCTCTGAAAGATTTTACTGATCCAGGTATTGAAGCAGAGGCTGAGACTCATAGCCAAAACTTTGGGCAGCATGCAGGGAATCTTATGAAAGAAGGGGAAGATAGAAAGACCTGGAGGTGACAGGAGCTCCAAAAGGAGACCAACAGAAAAAAAAAAAAAAAAAAAAAAAACACCTAAATCCTGGGGGCCTGCAGAGACCGATACCCCAACCAAGACTTTGCATGGGGAGGACCTAAAACCCAGGCTCAGATGTAGCCCATAGACTCAGTCTCTAAGTTGGTGCCTTAATAAGGGGAACAGGGAATTTCTTGCCAGGCCACAGAGGAAGAAAAGGTAACCAGTCCTGATGAGACCTGATAATCTAGGCTAGGGTCAAATAGCTGGTGAAGAGGACCTCACTTATCAGTGGACTAGGGAAGGGGCATGGGGAAGAAGAGGGAGAGTGGGTGAGATTGGGAGGAGATGAGGGAGGGGACCACAGCTGAGATACAAATTGAATAAATGATAATAATAAAAAAAATGTTTAAAAAACTCACACACACACACACAAAAGTGCATGCTGCATGATTCCTTGCTCTATGAGAAGATGACATAAACTCCAATTTGTCTCCATTTTAGGACTAGGTATGACTTTAAAAGAAAAGTCATCAGCCCCAGGAATTAGGCCATAGGCCACCAATTCCAGGAACAAGGCCATAAAATCCCCTACCCAAGGAACAGCCTGGAGATAACCACAAGAATGGGAAAACATCTCGTCTCAGGATGGGGCATCTGTGCTGGGCAGCCTTATCTCATCCTGTAGTTAAACATTCATGGCACAGGAATGCAGCCCACCGACCACCTGGATGCAAGCCAAGGAGGAACTGACCTTGTAACTGCCCCAGCAAACACCAACGAGGTTTTAGATAACCTAACCCTTGCTAGAATTCCCCTACTTACCTATAAAATGGCCTGAGCACCTTTGTCTAGGGTTGTCATTTTGTAAAATGGCTTGACACCTGCATGTAGGTTTTCTTGAAATAAAACACTCTTGCCAATTGCATATGTGAGTGGTTGTCTCCGTCCGTGTGGTGATTTCGGACTAAACACTCTGAAGCCTTCAAACATTGGGATAACATGCAAAGCTAGGAGGATCTTTGAGAGAACAACATTGGTTAGAAGGCAGCACACAAATGACTTCTAGACTGTTACTAATTTTTTTTTTTAATTATTGAATCTGGAGACACAGATGAATTCATTATGAGGAGTCTCATTAAGCTATACACTTATGAATGTGCACTCATGTACATTATGCTTTGTTAAAAAAATTTAAGCAATATTTTTCTTAAGTCCCAGGAAACAGACTTGCATATTAGCTAGAGAAAATTCTCTGCATTTTAGGTACCTCTGCTTCTTAATTAATGAAGCTAATCAAACTCGCTTAGCTATTGATCAGCTAGACAGCAAGACATCTTCAATATGTGGAAAATTTCTAGCAGGAATATCTGTATGTCAGGTTCCAGTTTCTATGGCAACTACCTGGTGACTACTCTCCTTGAAAAGGGACATGTTTTTCTTCCTGCCCCTCTCAGGCCGCTGATATATTAATGCTCAAATGAGAAAGTTATTTCATCATGTGAACCTATCTTGTGGAGTAAGGCTGGTGCTTTCACAGTGAAATCTCATTTGTAGATCCTCATCTGCAAAATGCCTTCATGCTCATGAATTTGAAAGAGAGCAAGGAAAGGTATATGGGAGGGTTTGAAGGGAGGAAAGGGAAAGGGGAAATGATGTAATTATATTACAATCTTCATAAATAAAAAAAATGCTTGTTTTTAAAAAGTCTCACAAGGTTTTGTGGGGAGTATTTACTGCATTAAAGCATTAAAATGTGAAGCGAGCAAGACTTGGCAAGCTGTTGACAACAAATTTCAATTACTGGGTAAAATGTCTTGCCTGGTAGAAGGCAGAAGACCCATGTCCTAGGCATGGTTCTACCAGTCATTGAGGTGAAACCTGAAGTATGCCACTGAATTTCTTTTTGCCTCAGTTACTGCAACTGTAAAAAGATCAAATTACTTTGAAGTCACAAAGACTCATATTAGAAGCAAATAATAATGACTGAAAGAACAATACAAAACTCTGCAAGCGAATGAGGTTCAATTTGTCCTGCCTCATGATTAGGATTTTATGACTCGCAGGCTAGTTACTTCCTTGGCTTTTCACTTTATTACTACAATTTCCTGTGAGAGTATAATTTCCTGTTTTTCTCTTGCCTTCCTTTTACTTTGCCTTACCACATTGTGTTTCTGGACCATGACGTTTTAAGCATAAGATTCTGCAAAGTCCTTTGTGACTGGTCAGTTAAATCTAGATGAGTCCCCTGGCACATTGGATGAAATTTTTGGTAATAAGGGCAAATAAATAAGTAAATAGATTGGCTTGTGTTGAAAGACACTGCAGGGAGAGGATATTTAAAATGGAGGATGTTTGTTATAAATGTTGCAGAAGCAAGTTAGAAAAATGCAAACCAATTGCTATTAAAAACTATTCTAGTCAAGAAAATTTTGTGGCATATTTTAAACAGAAGAAGCACAAGCTAGAAAAACAGGGCAGATCTTAGAGCAAGACGGGGCATTGTTAGAATTGGGCACAATTCCAGAAACTATATGAATATCAAATCTTTGCAAGTTAATAGAATTGGATATAAAAAAATAAAACATAAAGGAGGTTGGAAGATAATGTAATGATGCTGAACACTGCTAAGGACACTGTGATGACTGAATAGAACTAATGAAGAAGTACATGATGAAGAAATAGATTATATGCAACCTTTCATATGTATTTCATTAAAATATTTTTGAGATAATATCTGAATAAAACTAACATGAGATCCTGTGAGAACTGAGGAATGGGTAAATATGATTAACAAAGTAACTTGAGAAAGAAAAAAAAATGTGGAAGATTAGAGTAGCCTCAAACATAGTAAGAGTAACAGAGAAGAGCAATTCAAATGTGGTTTGCATAGGTATGGCCACCATAGACTCACATGTTTGAATGCTTGGCACTATTAGGGTGCTTGACCTTGTTGGAATAGGTGTAGCTTTGTTGGAAAAAGTGTGCCACTATAGAGGTGGACTTTGAGGTCTCCTATACTCAAGCTTCATCTAGTATAGAACACAATCCCCTTCCGCTGCATGCAGATCAAGATGTAGAACTCTCAACTCCTTCTCCAGCACCATGTCTGCCTGGACATTGCCATGTTTCCCGCCATGATGATAATGAACTAAACCACTGAGAATGTAAGCCATCCCCAATTAAATACTGTCCTTGGTCATGGTTTCTCTTCACTGCAACAAAACCCCAACTAAGACACCAACTAAGAACCAATAGCAAAAGAGAGAGTATCTTCATCTGTAAGACCAATGCCAGGACTGTCCATGGGGAAAGTCAGTGCTCTGATGAATGAGTCTGACTTACATTCTGAAGATGATTACATTTTTAAGCATTGCTTAGGGAAGGTTTCATATCAATACTACCTATATTCAGATAAACATGTTTCTCTGGCAAAGGTGAATATTGATTTGGAGAAATTACCATTGACTTTTTTTTACATAGAATGAGTTTGGTTTTTTGTTTGTTTGGTTGGTTGGTTTATTTTGTTTTTGTTTTTCTGGTCTGTAGAAAAGACTTACAGACTTCATTGAATCACACTCAGGAAACAGCTACAACTGGATGGCAAATCTCCTAGACCTATACTTCTTCTTCTATATTACAGACACAATCACCGAGAATCCAGTTAAGGTTCAGATTCACTGTATATAGAGCCTGGGATTCTGAATTCCAAAACGCTTGAAGATGCCTATCCCAGGAAACACCTGTACTGCAATGATGATACACTATTTATATTCAAACAATGCAGATTTTAAAAGGAGAAAAAGGTGTTAAGGATAGGAGAAATATGCTAGGTCACTATTGATTGTAGTTAAAGATTGAGTTAATCAGGTAATAATAAAGCTAGCTATATATAAGAAGTTCACTGCCATGTGGAGAAGCAGTTCACATGCAAGCAGTCCACAGTAGTCCACATGACCCTGAGAGACCAAAGAATTTTGAGTATTGGTATAAAGTTTAAAGCACAAGTCTGAATGAAGGCCAGCCAGGTGGAGAACATGTCCAGCCACCTGCAGGGAGGAACTTGCCTCACTGCATTCTTTTCCTGCTCACTAGAGATCCAGTTGCTAAGGCCAGACCAAAACCGTTTATGATCTTGGCATCTAAAGTAAACCAATCATTTCACAAGTCAACTTCCCTTACCCAGTCATGTAAGACCAAGACATGTAACTCCCTGCTTGCAGTTTTTCCCTTTAAAAACCTTGTTTCTCTAGACTGCAGGGCCGCACTCCTCCTCTTCACCAGGGAGGTTGCTGTAACCCAGGCTCGAGCTTGTAATAAAAAGATCCTCATGTGTTTTGCCATGCACTCAACTTCTGGTGGTCTTTTGGGGTCTCATGATCTGGATACAACACTAGCTAGCCTCAAATTCACGGATACCTACCTGCCTCTCAAACTACTTTTTATATCAGAACTTCATTTAATATAATCTGTGAGAAGTATTTCCTAATTCTCTGATAATTGGGTGCTCAGCAGTATTTTCCGAATATTCCTACTGAACTCACCATTTTTGGATATGAACCTGGCCTCTCCTTTATGACTGTCTCCTTACTGTTAATATCCGAATGCCCCGCCCCACCTCATCCCAGCATTACCATGATACCAGAACTGAATATTCAGTTCTCCCCGTTGGCAGCCCAGCTACTCTCCCAGGAGCCATTTCCTTTCTCATTCATGGTTAGGCACTGCTATTCCCTTCAACTACTCTGAAACAGAGGAGGTGGAGAACATTAGCAGCTGATGCCTAATGCTTCAAACAAGACCATTTAAACTGAATATCCAAGATCCAGGCCTGCCTCCATTTGTGTGTTGAGTTCAGGAGAAGGGACCTATGTGTGTGCAGGTGAACACGTGTGTTTCCAAAGGGCAGACATCAACCTTATATATCCAGGGCTATCTATCTTGTGTTTTGCAACAGGTTTTCTCACTGTCCTGGAACTCCCCAGTTAGGCTAAGTTAACTGGCTGGTGAGCTTCAGGGAGCCACCTATCTCTGTCTGCCAAGCTCTGGATTCACAAACACATGACACTATGCCTGACTTTCTCATGGGCTTCAATGGATCAAACTCAGGTCCTTGGTCTTGCATGATAAGCGTTATATTTTCAACTACCAACTGATTCTAATCCTAGCCCAAACTCACTATCAATTGTTCATTATTCCTCCTGGACAGTTATTTGGCAAATGTACTTTTGATCATCCTATATATATATATATATATATATATAGGATGATCAAAAGTATAAATATATTTAGATAGATATAAATATATATTTATATCTATCTATCTATATCTAGATAGATAGATAGATAGATAGATAGATAGATAGATAGATAGATATAGATATAGATAGATATATAACTAGGTCTCCAGTCCAGATCCTCATCCCTGGCAGGCCTTGCCATTTCTGACTCAGTCTTTCAAGTATCTGCAATGAGGAAATGAACATTTCACAATTATCAGATCTTCCTGTCACATACTCTAAGTACTTAAATCATAGTCCAAAAGTGTCCTCTACAGCATTCATCTCCTGGGAAACTATTTTAATTCTTTTACAGACTCCAAATATTTATACTGATGTATAGTCACTTTTGAGTGTATGCTTCAGAATTCTTTTTAAAGGGATATTTGGAATTAGCAAAGTTTTCCTTCTTGTGGTTGGCTGATCTAGAGCCACTATGTATTTAGATGTTAATTGTTTACCCCCCCCCGCAAAAAAAAATTCTTATTGTTCTTCAAACAAACCAAAGTGATGCTGTGTAACCCTGCCTGCAAAACTATCCCAGATTGGCTAAATAAAGTTGCCTACATAACTGGGTTGGGCAAAAGTGGGATAGGCAGAGGTAAGGTTCTAGGGGCTTAAGAGGACTGTGGATCACCAGAGGAAAAAGAGATACAGAGGAGAGAGAGGTACAAGGAGGTGGAAGAAAGAGAGACAGTCATGAGTTAGTGTAAAGAAGGACCATGTGGCCGGCCGGGAGGAGCTTGCTCTGAGGATCAGATGGAAAGAAGCAGCCCACATGAAAAACACGTGCAAGTATTTAGGATGTGAAGTAGCCCAGATAGAAATAATTTAAGCAAATGGCATGGAATGTAAAGCTGTGTGGTAAAAGATAGCTTAGTGGGTTAGTTTCTGCTCAGTTCCAGTGTGGGGGTACATTAAAAATCCAACAGGTGTCTGTGTCTTTTATTGATATGATAGTGAGTTAAATAATAACTACATGTAATTAAATGATAATTATATGTAATTAATAGTAAATATTAATAACCTTCTTTGCTGTATTTGACTTGCTTTCCTATTTCCTTTCCAAGTATCATTCACAAGACTTTTCCTCAGAGCATAAAATAATTCTCAAGGAAATCTACAGTTTAATATAAAAGAAAATGGGCACCATGACATTTTAAAGAACTGGATGTGACAGTCCCCAGACTTTGGCTGTGAACACTCTCCTTCCTTGCTGTAATGTTCATTTTTAAGTAATGGCCTTTATTTAATATTGAGTGTGTGGTTTTGCCCATTATAATTATAATCTAGAATAATTTAACATAGATGTCCTGTAATGGCTTCAAGTTCAACATTCCTCAAACAAATTCACCAGCTAATACATGAATTACTCAATTGTCAATTCGTACTTCTTTTTGTTCTGTTCTGTTTTGTTTTGCTTTATGAGACAGGGTTTCTCTGTGTAGCCCTGGCTGTCCTGGACTGACTTTGAAGACCAGACTGGCTTCGAACTCAGATATCCACCTGCCTCTGCCTTGAGCTGGGATTACAGGCATGTGCTACCATGCCAGGGTAATTCATAGTTCTTAATTAACATGCTTTCATACAAGTTTAACCTTATACAAGGCTCTCAGCTAGGGTAAATGTTACTTGGATATATAGATAAATCTGGAAATACATGTTTTAGAGTTGAGAGAGAGAGAGCCCTAATACCTCCTATATAGATTATTTGCCAAAAAGAAGAAGAAAAATTAAAAAAAAAAAACCTAGGTTCTCTAGATGAAAACCAAGGAAAAGGCAGAAAACCCTCAATGGAGTTTTGTGAGTTTTTGGGTTGTGACTTTGTTTTACAGCTTAATAAATCCATCCCTTATTGGTCCTGTCTGTGGTAGAAAACTAACAGTTTTATACTCCACAAATCGGTCATTCTTTTATTAAATTCTAGTGGTGCTGAAAATATAAACTATTTGCTTCAGCCAGTGACTGCAAAAATTGAGTCCCTTTCTCTCTTAAAAATCATATTTCGAGCCAATACCACTCTGTCATGCCAACTGACCCTTTAGTCCCTAAAACACAACTCTTTCTCCATCCCAAAGGTTTTACCTACATCCATATTTATATCTAGATTTCTCCTATCAAATAGCTAACTTCATATCCTTAGCTCAAATGATGCTTCTTCAAAGAACTTCTCCTTAGACCCTCTGAGCAAAAGCCAATAATGAGCGTCACATTGCTTCCTATTAGATTCTGTTGTTCTGATGCTGCACCACTATTCACAATGCTAATTATCATAATTACTAATCTTTAATGTGCATTAAATGCACCACTAGATTGTAATCAGTAACCTTTCTGGAACCATGCGATTTTGCTTTCTCTTACATGTAATGCCTTCTACAGTTCCTAGTATTGAGAAAATAGTCTCCTTGATAGATAGATAAATAAATAAATAAATAGATAGATAGATAAATAAATAAATAAAGTCATATCTTTATTTGAGTTTACAAATTTCTTACAGAGGCTCATATAGCTTGCTGTGGTACTGTTCCTGTGCACAGAAAGGCTAATTCATCATATATATAATTTTATATAGACATATAAAATTCTACAGTTAGAAACTCCTCAATTAGTAATCAGATTACATATCTACATCGTTACTGTGTTATAATAAAAGGCTGGTCATTGTCATCTTAACAAATCTTATCCTGCTTGTTCACATCCCAAAGAGGCTACATGGCCTTCCAAATGGCTTTCATTCACTCACTAACGGTGGTAGATACTTCTTGATGATACTCATGGAATCCAGTATTAACCAATAGTTTTCCTTTAGGGAAAATTAACATGTTAACATTTTACAGTTCTATTGAAATTGAAAGCATGTGTTCTTTGACTGCTTTTTTTTTCAGCCAATTATTTGTATTTGTATTATCAACTTTACTCTCTGTTAATGTTTTAGTCTACTTGTATCTCATAAGTACTCCAGAATTATGTGAAGAAACTCAGCTGGCAAGCAGTTTCTATTAAAAAAAAAAAAAAAAAGTCCATCCTTGCTCTCTTCCATTACTATTTTTGCAATAACTTGATGAGGCTGCCATAACTGAATCATGTTGCTAACTTGTCCAACTGAGAAAAGTCCCGAGGGCTTGTCTACTTGTAGTAAACCAGCAGATAGCTCTGTGTACCTTAGATTTTTAGGAATTCTGAACACAGCAGTACCTAATTGTCACTGTTGTTAAAATTTTACCTGCCTTCTCAGGTCATGCAGTTTTTTTTTTAAACAGTTCTAGTTCTATGATTCAGTAGCAAACAATTATTTTCATTATCTCATTCTGTTTCCGGATATTTGGATGTGTCTGAAAACATGTGGAATCAGCACTCAGGCATACTAGACTGTCATACTATGGAAAAAGAGACAAAAGAACTGAAGCTGCAGCTAAGGGAATGAATTGGACAGTAGTGTAGCTCCTTAAAAAGGGACATACATTTGAGCCCAGTCGAGGTGTATGATAATATTCAGGGGATCCCACCCAAGAGAACTATAAGAAGAATCTTTGGATAGTAGGTTTATAGTGATACTTACTATATCACTATTCTAAAGGCAATTAGGCTAATCCAACTTGAAATGAGCCTCGAAGTAAGGCCCAGCTCCCAGGGAGCACAAACTGAGGGGGTGGGGTGAGGTGGGGAGGAGATCAAGTACCAGGTAAATGGCTTGGAGATAAAGCCAAAGCTATTGCCTCAGCAGGAAGCTGGATGGCAAGCAAGAAAGGAAACAGAACCTGGCACAGGAACAGGCTACATATGTTGAGCATTACTGAGCATATTGCTCCTTACTGCCGAAGCAGGTGCAGAGGGTTCTGCCCGGGACACTGAATGACACACTGGAAACCAGAAACTATTTCCAGACCCTCCCTACCTGCAAATTTGAGCAATTAAAATAATGACCAGTTTGGTTTTCAGTGTTATATATAGCTGGAAGGTTGTTGGTGCTTGGGTCTGGGTAAGATAAGGGAACAAGCAAAGAACCAAGAAAATGAAAATCAAATGCCTAGGAGATATGCAAACCTTTTCAAAAGTATGGTAAAACTGTGCTGAATATATATATATATATATGTGTGTGTGTGTGTGTGTGTGTGTGTGTGATGTATGTGTATGTATATATGTATGTATATGTGTGTATATGGCTGGGGTATATAGCTCAGTTGATAAAGTATATGAGTATCTTAGTTTAATTCCTCAGAACCCACAAAACTGCTGGGTGTGGTGATCAATACTTGTAAACAGCACTATGGATACAGAGATAGGAGAATCTCTGAAATTCTGTGGCCAGGAAGTCTGGACAAATTGCTGAGCTCCAGGCCAATCATAGACTCTGTCTCAAAGGAGAAGGACTGTGTTTTTGAGACACCCTGGTTGTTTTCTGGCCCTTTCCTACAAGAACACATACAGGTATCTGTACTCAAACATACATGGGAACACACACATCAAAAAATATTCCCTTGTCTTTTTGAATATGTCTATATATTTTAGTCATAAGATTTCTCAACTCTACTCCCATTATATAAAGCTATTGAAAATATTTTGTGCCTTTGTCTCCTGGGAGCAAGCTTAAAAATAATAGGCAATTCATTTACTTAATTGGCATACTGTGAGATATACAATGTATTTCCTTTCTGAGCTACACAAATCTATATCAGCTCTACAGTAACAGCAATTCATCATCTGTCTGGCCTCTTAGCTTAGCATCTTCAATATTTCACTGCAGAGCACCTGAAGGTCGCCCACATTCCATACCCTTTAGTTCTGGGAATAACTGAGAAGCCCAAATAATATCTAACCTACTTCACTGTGGCTTTTCACTTGCAGTGAGAAGGGCTTCTAACTTCAAAATCCAGCCTAAATTTACATGTAAATGGTTAGTAATATAAATAATTAGGTGTATGGGTAGTTAGTAGGGATAATTGAAATTCTGTCTGACTGATTACCAATCCTACCTCCTACTATGGTTCCCATAACTGGACTTACTGTGTTATACCCACTTGATTTTCATATATCTTCTGTTTTATTTTGCTTTTTCTTCCTTTTAATCTTCTGGCGCTGGTGGTTGATTACATACTTCTCCATTCACCCACTTAAGAACTATTAACTGGGCTGGAAATGTAGTTTGGTATTATTCAGACCTAGTGTGTACAAGATTTAATCTCCAGAACTGCCAAAACTCCTGTGATCCCAGCACTCAGGAGGCGGAGGCAAAAAGATCAGAAATTCAAGCTCATGCTTCCCTACATAGTCGTTTTTAGTGAGTTTGAGGTCAACTTGAACTATGTGAGACAATGTCTCAAAATAAAGAGGGCAAAACTTATAACTGATGCTTATTTTGTGCCAGGTATTAAATCTGGACATTGGGAAATTGCAATGAGTAGAACAGCAATCCCTTACCTGGGATTCTGTTCGTGTTGCAAATATTCCTGGGAGGCACTGGGGCTGGAGAAGTGTGTCTTAGGAGAACTGTAGAACAAGAGGATTCAGTGTTACTGGTCAGTTGGCTAAGGTCCCTTTTTTTTTCTGCCTGGATAAGAATTGTGGTAGACTAGGAGACCCTTGCTGATTATCTTTAGGCTGGGCCTAGGACCTAAGGTCTGGGTGGCAGATCTAGAGGTTTATCATGTGGCTTTAGAAGCCAGAGTTTCAGCTCTAGGCATTCCAATTGGAGGGTTATATCACTCTAGACTTTAACCATCAGTGGCCTCACTTTCACAGACAGCATTCTTAGCTCCCAGCCACAGCAAGGAGCGGAAGCAGTAAGGAGCAGCCTGCAGTTTCTTCTAGCGTGACAGCTTTCCATATACACCTCAAGTGCTAGTCTCCTCAGCCTGTCCCAGGCTGTCATTAAACTTAGGCAGCTCTCTGGAACTCTCCAGGTGCCCAGGACCCATTCTTTCTCATCTTTAGTCCCTCGCAGTCCCTGTCTTCATTATGTCTATCTTCAATCATCTCTACCCCTCCACTCTCTGGAACTCCTCATTTGTCCTCTGGTCACTACTGTAGCCATCTCTGCTGCTGCTTCCGCTGACGCTGCCACATTTGCTGTGTGCTGCCACAGCTCTGGTGTCGATTCTGCCAACTTCTTCTTATGTTAGTAGGCCCCATCCACTATACTAACGATAAACATCAAATGTAGACAAGAAAAGACAACTCAAAAACATCCTCTGTGCAGCAGCGGTTAGCACGGGATGGGATCTGTTTGTCCAGCCAGAAGGAGGGTGTGGCAAGAGTGTCTGCACCAATCTGTCGGTCTCTTATGCAAATGAAGGGCTGTGTTTGGCCCAGTCATGGACTCTTCTCCCTCTGGTCTCCATGAAAGCAGCTTCACAGCCTATTAGCGTTCATCAAAGCTTATGATGGCGAAGAGTGTGAGTACAGGTTTGGGGAGAGTGTGACGGACGCACTGTGGAACCATTATAAACACCTTCCTGCGTATTCCGTGACCCTTCTTTCTAGAAAGTTCAGAGTTAATATTCAAAGCTCTGCTAAGGTAGCTTACAGACTTGCTTTCTTTCTTTTATCTCTTGAAGACACACAGATGTGATATTGCGACGATACCTAAGAGCTCTGCAGTGGTCATTTATTTCCAGCGCATAGCTGCTTTCATTGATCGGGATTCTGCTTCTGCGACACTCTGTGTCTTCTGCTCCCATTGTCACACTTTTATTAGAGTGTTTCTGGGCATTCACACAATCCACTTATTATTATAAAAATAACAAAAGAGGGGAATTTTATAAATATTAATGCCATTCTTTGGGGGAAAGGCATGCCAATTTTTATTTGATGGAAGTAAACATCAGAGGCTCATGGATGTGTTGGCTCAGAGTTGTGGCCCTGAAAGCCAAAAGACCTTCAGATGAAATACAGATCTGCTTCTGAACTGTCCCCTCCTCCTAAAATAACTCCCTTGATCCCTTAAAAGGCTGGCTCTGTGTCCACTGCACAGCTGCCAAATGAGAACCCCCACGTCCAGGTTTCTGCACCAGAAAATAGTTCTTTAGGTAAATATTTGTACATTAAGTTCTACTATGATTGTACTGAAGGTTTTAATTTGAAGTTTCATTTTATTGATATCAGTACCAATTTCCAATGAGTAAGCTGTGATTCATGTTTGTTGATTCATGTAATATTGGTTCAGACTCTCTGACATTCTGAGAAGTGCAGGGCTTAATCTCACGTAGAATTTCTAAGATGGTCTAGAAAATTACCTTATCTAGAATGGGGAATTGGCATTTGTAGAGCAACACCGACTTACACTGTGAGAGAGGAAAAAGCAAAACAAAACTATGAAAAGTTACCACTATTTAATATTTCAAAATAGGAAAAAAGTATTCATCTGACTTGGAATTTACCTCGGCACCATAGGGCTGGCTCAGTAGTTAAGAGCCGCTTCTGGCTGCTCTTTCAGAGGACCCAGATTTAATTCCTAGCACCCATATGGTGAATGGCTCATAACTTTCGGAAACAGCAGTTCCAGGGAATCTGACATCTTCTTCTGGCCTCCACAGGTACTGGACACACACACACAGAACACGAATGGTACACAGATGTACATATTATAACACAGACGTACATAACACAGACAAAGCACCTGTACATGTAAAATAAAATATGAAAATAAAAAAATAACAAAACGCTTTTCAAACTGATGTGTTTATTTTTCCACAATATTTGCATTTTAAATCTGAAATACAGGAAAGGCAATTGTTTCTCTTTACATGTTATATAAAATAATGTGAATGTCTGTGTACAGAGTCTCTATAATACCTGGCATATGGTTAATGCAGAATATTTTTACATTGTTTGAATAAATAAATTATTTTGCACAGTATGTGCATTTTACATCCTTTTTGTTATCAAAATACTATGGAAATAAATTTCTTCAGGGAACACATTATTTCTACAACAATGGATCCATGAAATACTACATTTGATATTATATAATTTGCTTATTCAGTGCCATGCTGATGGACATTTACTTTCAGTTTTATAGTACAAACAAAATTTGAAATAACCAGTGAGGTATTTTTCTGTGTATTTCTTGAGACAAATTCTTAAAGCAAATTTGTTGAGTAAAAGTTTGTATATAGTTAAAATACTATATTTTACTTATTCAAGGCCCTCCTGAAATGTTGAGTCACTAAAACACAATAAATTCTATTTGAACATTTTTTCATAATTGACACCTCTAGCAATCTGATTCTAATATACATTATATTATTTTAATTTAGATGTGCTTAATTATCAGTGAAAACATAGCTATTTTATACTCTAATTAGCTGGTTTCTATTTTCTCTGAGTTTCCTTTTGTCTTTAATTTTTCTAGTAGAACAAAATAGGATAATTTTATGTTTTTAACTTTTATTTAAAACTGATTTATTTCTCCTTTTCTATTTTTATATTGATAAGTAGAAATTGTATATATTTATGATGTTCAAAATGATTTTTTGATACATGTATAACAATAAACCATAAATTCTAATTAATAGATATGACACCACATAAAAGCCCATGATTTGCACAATGAAAGAAGGAAGATATAAATAGAGAACTAAAGGCAAATAAAAAGTTGAGAAAGACACATGTAAAGCAAAATATAAAAATAAAGAATAAACTCAAAATAGAGGGATATGCTGAAATGGACATAGAAATGCAGAATTCAAAATATAAACCCAAACAAGAGAAGAAACAGGTAGACACAATGGCACCCTGTGATATGCGATAATGGCACAGGACAGAGATCAAAAGTAATTAAAGACACATAGCAACAGATGCCGTGATCCAGATGAAAAGGTAGCCTAAGAATAGGAAAAATCTTCACCAGCTATACAACCACAGAGGACTAGAATTTTTTACTCAATTCAGGAAAATAAACAACCCAATCTTAAAATGAGGCATGGAACTAAACAGAAAGTACACAAAGAAATACAAGTGGCTGAGAAGTGGGGTTTTTTGTTTGTTTGTTTGATTGGTTGTTTTGTTTGTTTTATAAACTTTCTTTTTTTATCCAAATATTTATTTCTTTTTCTCTTTTTTAATATAATTTTTTATTTATTACAATTTATTCACTTTGTATCCTAACTGTAGCCCCCTCCCTCATCCCCAATCCTGCCATCCCTTTCCCCCCTCCCTCATCTCCTCCCATGCCCTTTCCCCAGTTCACTAATATGGGAGGACCTCCTCCCCTTCCATCTGACCCTGGCTATCAGGTCTCATCAAGACTGTCTTTCATAGTCTTCCTCTGTGACCTGGTAAGTCTACTCCCCCATCAGGGGTTGGTGATCAAAGAGCTAGCCACTGAGCTCATGTCAGAGACAGGCCTTGTTCCCCTTACTAGGGAACCCAATTGGAGACTGAGCTACCATGGGTTACATCTGTGCAGGGGCTCTAGATTATCTCCATGAATAGTCTTTGATTGGAGTATCAGTCTCAGAGAAGACCCATGTGCCCAGATTTTTTGGTTTGTTGTTCACCTTGTAGAGCTCCAGATCTTTTCAGGTCTTTCTATCTCCCCCTTCTTTCATAAAATTCCCTACACTGTGCCCAAAGTTTGGCTATGAGTCTCAGCATCTGCTTTAGTACCTTGCTGGGTAGAGTCTTTTAGAGGGCCTCTGTGGTAGGCTCCTGTCTTATTCCTTGTTATCACCTTCTTCCAATATCTATCCCATTTGCCTTTCTGAATAAAGATTGAACATCTTACCCAGGGTCCTCCTTCTTGATTAGCTTCTTTAGGTGTACAGATTTTAGCATGATTATCCTATATTATATGTCTAAGATCCACTTATAAGTGAGTATATACCGTGTATGTCTTCCTTCTTCTGGGATACCTCACTCAGGATGATCTTTTCTAGTTCCCACCATTTGCCTGCAAATGTCATGATTTCTTTACTTTTAATTGCTGAGTAGTATTCCATTGTGTAAATGTACCATAATTTCTGTACCCATTCCTCTGTTGAGGGACATCTGGATTGTTTCCAGATTCTAGCTATTACAAATAAAGCTGCTATGAACATGGTTGAGCAAATGTCCTTGTGGTATAGTTGAGCATATTTTGGATATATGTCTAGGAGTGGTATAGTTGGATCTTGAGGTGGTAGCAAAGCTGAATCAAGACCAGGTAAATAAATTAAATAGTCCTTTATCAACTTTCTTAAGCCATTAAGAAAATAGAGATTAAAACTATGTTGATATATCATCTTACTGAGTCAGAATGACTAAGATAAAAAAAAAAAAAAAAAACACCTGCAAACAAAATAAATAGTAACAAATGCTGGTGTGTATGTAGAGAAAGGGGAACATATACTCACAGCTATTGGGAATGCAAACTGGTACTACCACTATGAAACTCAGTATAGTGGTCCGTCAAAAGACTAGAACTAGCTTTACCATGTGATCCAGCTATACCACTCTTGGTCACATACTCAGAGGACTCCACATCTTACTATAAAGATACTTACTCATCCACGTTCATTCACAATACCCAGGCAGTGGAAACAGCCTAGATATCCAAAAATGGATGAGTGGCTAATAAAAATGTGTTACATTTACACATGGAATATTATTAATCTATTAAGAAAATTAAAATTAAAATCTGAGCATAGGGGTCTTTCCTGAGACTGATACTCCAACCAAGGCCTATGCCTTGGAGATAACCTAAGACCCCTGCACAGATGTAGCCCATGGCAGTTCAGTATCCAAGTGGGTTCCATTGTAATAGGAACAGGGACTGCCTCTGACATGAACTGATTGGCCTGCTCTTTAATTACCTCCCTCTGAGGGGGAAGCAGCATTACCAGGCCACAGAAGAAGACAATGCAGCCACTCCTGATGAGACCTAATTCACTAGGATCAGAAGGAAGAAAAAGAAGACATCCCCTATCAGTGGACTTGGGGACGGGGCATGCATGCAGAGGGTGGAGGAAGGGAGGGATTGGGATGGGAGAAGGGAGGGAACCACAGGGGGGATACAAAGTGAATAAAGTGTAATTAATAAAGAAAAAAAACTACTAAAAAAAAAGAAAATTAAAATTGTGAAATTTGCAGATAAATGGACAGAATTGGAATCAGTCTTAATGAGTCTGATAACTCAGAGCCAGAAATACAAACAACACATGTTTCATTTGTGGATGTGTTTCTACTCTTTAGTGATGTGCACTTCATTTGGGGTACCCATAGAAGTCAGAATTTAGCAACGGGCTATGGAAATGGGGAAGAACTTTCAAGGGGAAGAAGATAGAACACATGGAGTAGGGGAAAGGGGGAAGAGTGGAACATGAAGGGTTAAATTGGATGGGGATGAGAGGGCAGGAGAGAGGAGGGAATACAGGGAAAGATAACTAAAACTAAACACATTCAGAAAAAAAGTCATTTAAGACTGCTAGAATTACAGAAATATCACAAAATATAAACACATACATATATAAAAAGAATTCAAATGGAGTTATTCCACAATGAAGCAAAGATGCCCCTTGTGTGTGTGTCAAGAAAACACACACAACCAGGTGTGGTGGTGCACACCTTTAATACCAGCACTTGGGGAGGCAGAGGCAGGCAGAGTTCAAGGCCAGCCTAGATTACAAGGATAGTCAAAGCTACACAGAGAGACCCTGTCTCAAGAAATGAAAAATAAGAAAAAAAAAAAAAAGAAAAGTAAACACACACAATTTTCCTAAAGTTTTGTTTATATTCTTCATAAACGTACAGATAAATTATTTTTCTTTACAGATAAATAATTTTTCTTTCTCCTTAGACATAGTGACACTATGTCACACTAGAACTGCATCCGTTACTAAATAGCAACACAAAATAACAGACACAAATTCATCACTTTATGAATTATGGTTGTAAAGGAGAGGGAGCAACCAAGAACTCATCATCTGACAAGACTATGGTAAAAATTAATCTCATTTATTTATTAAACTCACTTCTCTGAAAAGAAGTTTTCAAACCCCTGTTTTGGTGGAGCCACCTTGCTATTTGAGCTAATCAAGTCAGCTGTGTGGAAAGTCTATCGAGCAGTCATCAATCATGCACTATGAATGACCAAAGCAAACAAACAACAAGACTGAACTACAGAGCCATCGATTCAGCCTCACACTACAGGCACCGCCAAAGGATTGCAGGGACACATAAATATTTTGAAATATGTTTAAATAATGTGTCCAAACTACTAGTAAGATTTTTTTCCAAGCAAATGTTATTTAAAAAATGTTTGGGCTATCCACAAATGTTTTTATAAGCATTCCAACCAGGCAAATCCTGAAGCCTCAGGGGGGAAAAAAATCTGGCCAACAGGAGAACGCTTAAGAAAGCTTAGTGTTGAAGAGAAGGTTACCTATGAAAATGTAGACAAAAATATTTGAGCCATCAGGATGGTCTAAAAACAAATGCCTGTTTCACAGACATTTTGAAACAAATAATTCTTCCTGAAAGCAAGCATTTGGGTGGTGAGGACATACCCGACAAAAAAGCGTCTGTTTGCCGATACTAACATTTTATTTGGCACATACTTGCCAGGACTGAAGTAGGCAAAAGGAAGATAAATGCAAACGTTTTACAGAAAGTAAAGTTTCTGTACATCTACAAGTGTAAAAAGGATGAGAACATTTGGTTACTGAGCATACAGCAAAAAATAGATTTTTACGGTTTATTTAAAGTAATAAAAATTTCACCAGCATAAGATCAGAAACAAGAATATTCTTAAGCATCAATTATATATCTCAGATTTTCCATTTATATACTGCTACATAATCCTTTGTTTTTTATTGAAAATAATTTTTTCATACAAGATATTCTGATCACACTTTCTTCTCCCTTCTTTACTTTTAGGTCTTCTCCACCTCCCCCTTCTTTCTCCTTGTCATCTTCTTTCTTTCCTTCTTTCTTCCTTTCTTTCTTTCTTTCTTTCTTTCTTTCTTTCTTTCTTTCTTTCTCTCTCTCTCTCTCCTTTCTCATAAGCAGGCAAACTTAAATAAAGAGTAGAACAAAACAAAAGAAAAAGAAAAAGAAGCATGAAACATACATTTATAATCCCATAAAAACACAAAATCAGAGATTAGAATATAGACGCAAAAAGACCAGTAAGGTAAACAGTGTGCAAAGAAATCATTATGAGACAAAGAACAAAAAACAAACAAAAAACCATTGAGTTCATCTTGTGTTGGCATCAACTGCTAGGTGGAGGATCTGCCTTTTGGTGTGGTTTGTAAACCCAGTGAAACTCCATCAGAGAAAACTACTTTTCTGTTGCAAGCCATTGTCAATTACAGCTAGCTTCTGGGTTAGGGATGGGGTTCACATCTGCTTCCTCCTCTCAGGCTTTGACCCCATTATTCTTTTTTATTAGCTCTCCTTATCTGGTGGCAAACATTATTATTACTATTTCATAGAATGAATATATTATCTAAATGAATTGTTTTTAGTAACTTATAGCACATGTTCCTCCTGACATTATACAATAGTCTTTGAAAACACCATATCGTTCACTGCTTTAGAGAAAAATATACATTACACCAATGGCTAATATTAAGAAAATGCCTTATGTAATATAGGAGCAGATCCAGGAAATGGGGGGAATATATCAAAGTTTACTGATGGTTTGTTCTGTTTTGATTTGATTTTTAGGTAGGTGTTTACAGTCTGACTTCTATGTAGATTGTGCTGACTGAGAACACATAGAAGAACTCTGCCTGCCTCTTCCTTCTTGCTGCTGGGCTTGAAGGGTTGCTCATCACACCCAGAAGATGCAGTTCTTTAATGACAATTTTTAAGACATCTACTAGCCATTCACTATTTCATCCTACATCACAGTCAACGTCATATTATATCCTACGACACAGCCCTACTGTTCCCAGTTTCTTCCTTAGTTTCCTGACCTAACTAGGTCCAGATTTCAGATGCTGGATACCGTGAAGGTCACAGCAAGCCTCTTCCTTGACCTTTCACTTCTAGACCTTTCACTTCTCCTTCTTGTCCAACTCACCCCCAAAATGCAGACAGTTTTGAAAGCTCTGAGAGTCATCTGTTCTTCCATGTTGACCTCCTTGCTAACTCCAACCATTTAGATAAGGCCGTGCTGGCTTGTGGGGGGGGGGCAGGTTTTACCTTTCTTTCTGGCTCCACTGAATTCTGAGCTTCAGTTCTCAGTTTACACCTGGATGTTGGAGATTTTTACTTGTTCCCCATTAGCACACCACACTCAACATGCCTGAAGCAGTGGTTCTCAGCCTGTGGGTCAAAAGACCCTTTCAAGGGGTCGCATATCAAATATACTGCATACTGGATATTTAATTACAATTCATAAGAGTAGTGGAATTACAATTATGAAATAACAACAAACATAATTTTACGGTTGGGGGTTGACATGAAAAACTGTATTAAAAGGGTCGCAGCACTAGAAAGACTGAGAACCACTGGCCTAAGAAAAAGTTCAAATGTGCATCAGCTTTCCTTCAAAAAGCTTAACACCCTAATTTCCATGGATACTGATGTTATTCCTGAGTCATCTTTTAAGAATACATGGGGATTGGGGGGGAAGAATACATCAGGGACTGGAAAGATGACTCTTAGGTTAGGGCACTTGACTTCCAAGCCTGATGATCTGAATTTGATCTCCAGAACTGATATAAAGGTAGAAAGAGAGAACTAACTCCAGGGTTGCCATCCATATGCAGGTCTCCTCATACCCAGGCCATGGCACAGGCGTGCTCACACACACACACACACACACACACAGAGAGACAGACAGACAGACACACACACACACACACAGAGAGACAGACAGACAGACACACACACACACACACACATCAGCTTTAAAAATATATTTGCTAGGGAGAATTTTGGGGCCATGGAATAGGAGCAGTTTAGAGGTTGGTGTAGAGAAGAGCAGTGTATGTATGTGAGGGAGGTGGAGGGTTAATAAAAGCCAAGTAAAATAAGTCATATGGATGACACTCATTCTGAATGGTAACTAAAATATTAAGAAAACAAGTCTGATAAAAATGTAAACAAATAATTAAAATCCCTCTACCATATTAAATTGTTAACCCTTTCTTCTATTTTCAACCAAGACTAACCCAGCTCAGCCAGCAACCATCATTCATATCCTATAGCTTCCTTGTCATCTATGGTTTCCCGGCTCCTCTTGCTGTTGTTGGGGCAATAGTCCAATAGTGGTGGGCAATGGTCCAGGTGCAAAGTGAAGCTCTGAAAATGATGCGTCAGCTTTATGTCAGCCAGAACTTAGAAGCTGGCTTGAGAAACTTCTGGTGCTTCTTTTACTTCCCCAAGGATGGAGCAAGGCAGCCAGAGCAGCAGCAGCTCTGGAGGCTCTACTCTCATTGCCTCGGGCATTTTCATGTCATGGACCCTGTCAAACTCAAAGCTCCTTCCATTCCAACTTGCACTCAATACACACAGCACCTTGTCTTGGTTTGAGGTATTCACTTGAACAACAGTAGTTTCTGTTTTTCTTTGAAAAATATATTTAGAAGGTCTAGAGTGCTGGCTCAGTGGTTAAGAGCATTCCCTGCTCTTCCTGAGGACCCAGGTTCAATTCCCAACAACATACAATGATCTCTAAGTCCAGCTCCACAGAATCCAGTGCTCTTTTCTTATCTCCTAGGGCAGACTGTACATGATACATAGGCATACATGCAGGCAAAATACATACATATATACATATTATATATAATATGTATATTATATATATAAATTATATATATATATAATTTTAAAACAGTATCTAGAAAGATAATTTTAACTATTACATGGAAGCATGAATACATATTCTAATATTATATCATGTGGTATTTCAATTCATATGTTGTTTAAATAAGGTTAAAGATAGCTTATTTATTATTTATCATCTTCACTTATTTATTGTTATTTGTGTCTTTATCATCTTCACTTTTTTATTATTATTCGTGTCTATCTGTGTGTGTTCATGATGTGGATTTCAATTTCATTTCATGATCACTATTTCAACCCCTGTTACAAATAACAGGATTTTATTTATGTTTTGTTTGCCAAAGGTTCCATGATAATAACAAAGGTTTGAAGAAAGATTTTTCTATCACTTGGCAACAAGCAAAGGAAATTATAAGGCAATGTCTTACTTGTTCTTTGTGTAACCAAACTCCATTACCTTCAGGAAGTAACCCAAAAGGTACCAAAGAAATAAAATTGGCAAAATGAATGTGTTTCATTTTGCAGAGTTTAGAAAAGGAAAGTTTGTGTATCATACCATAGATACACATCAGGACTTCAATGGGTAACTGCTTTAAGTTCTGAAAAGACTGACTCCATAAATACACATTTATTAGAAGTTATGACTATTATGGGGATACATGTTAAAATTAAGACTGACAATGCTCCAGCATATGGCTCTAGTAAAATGAAACAGTTTTTTGTATATTACAATATAAAACATATTATTGGTATATCACACAATCCTACAGGACAAACAGTTAAAAGATACGCTTAATAAACAGAAAGGGGTAATAAAGACCCCCAGAGATAGATTACACAGTGCCTTATTAATTTAAAATTTTTAAATGCTAATAAAAAGAGAACAAAAACTGCAGAGAAACATTGGATAATAGAAAACTGCTGAATTAAGTCAACCTGTATATTTTAAAGCTGTGTTGACCTCAGAATGGAAACGAGGCTATACTTTAAGTTGGGGAAAAGGTTTTGCATTTGTTTCCACAGGAGAAGAAAAGCTACGGATACCATCTAAACTGATAAAGATTAGATTCCAACAAGAGAGAGAGATCTCCTGAACAGAGAAGCAATAGTGCACCAGATAGCTTGATAATTCAGTTCAAACTAATCTCCGAAGACTAGAGTTTTCTTCTTAAATAAAAAGCATATTTTTGTTTTTCGGTACAAAAAACACATTAGGAGATTTAAAATGTTTCGGGTAACAGTTTGGAGATAAGATAAAAAATTTGAGCAGGCCCATTCCTTTAATCCTACCAGGGATAGGCAGATTCTAACAAATCATTTATAGTAGTTTGCCAAAATATTTGTTTTGTGATCTTTCTTGAATGTTGTGTTTTATCTATTAAAGCTGTTTTGTCCTTGATTACCTCCACAACAGTGTTGTTTTTAACAACAGACACTAAATCTTTTAATTGCTCTGTGGCTGAGTTTCTCCTACACTGACAAGAAATGATTGGATTGAATCTGATGTGGGGGCCTGCAGAAGGCCCCCTCAGGCATTTCCTGAAGGCAAACAGTTACCTTGCCTGTCTCTCATTGATCTGCCCTTGTCAGTCCGATGCCTGCCTTTGCCACACTTTCTGTATACTCCAGAAGGTTGGGGCCTTCTTTTTGGATTGTCTCTAGAAAAAAAAACATTGTTTCTAGGAAAGCCTTGCCTACAATCCTTTTTCAAATGGTCATGTTTACCACAATTATAACATCTGCCATTTTGATTCCTAAGTTTTTTAGAAATTACTTCTCCTATCAGATTAGCATCATAAACATGAGATCTATATCAGCAGTGACTCTCACCCACTCCTCTATTGATACTGATCTTGACCTTAAAGGTCTTATCACTCTTTTGCATTCTGAATTAGCTTTTTCAAAAGGCAAAGTTTCAGTTAGTACTTCTGTGCTTACTGAATTTGGACCTTATATAATTTTAAGTAAATGACTCAGACCTCTTTTCTGATTCTTCAACCTTATACCAAGCATTTAAAGCTGCTAGAGGACAAAATGCCAAGGCATGATCATCAAATTCAAGCTGCCTTTGTAAATCAGCATGTTGACCTTTACCTAGCAATTGGTCCAGGAAAATATCAATACCTCTGGCCTGATTTCATTTTTCTATGACTGTCACTTCCTCTTTCCACCATGATTGCCATTGTAACTGAGGACCAGATTCCAGTATTGCTGTTGTCATATCTTTCGAATCTTGGGGGTTAATCCTCTTCTAAGTTGACCAATATATTTAACATAGGTTGAATATATAACATAGGAGATTACTGATTCCTTAAATCTCCTCAAATCTAATATGTCTATAGGAGTCCATTCAAATTCCTTATAAACTGGGGGGTGCCTATCTCTCCTGGTAGGTTTTGTGTAGCAACTGGATAAGCTAAGGCTGGTTTTCTAACAATCTTAGGCTGCCCCCTTCCAGTTTCCTTATACTGTGGTGTGGTAGGCCCTTGTCTAAATTCCTCTGTCTGAGAATTTTCCTTATTCTCCTTTATAGGTCTTTCTAAGGCTTGTCTAAATTCCCCTGTCTGTATCTGACTATTTTTCTTAGATCTTTCTAAGGTTTGTCTAAATTCCTCTATCTGTTTCTGGATATTTTTTCTTAATTTCATTAATAAATCTTTCTAAGGCTTGTCTAAATTCTTGTCTGAGTCTGAGTATTTTAATTATTATTTATAAGTTTCTCTAATTTTCTTTCTAAGGCTTGTATCTTATCAATGCATTTTCCATATTTTTCATTTTCCTGTTTCTCTAAAGGTTTTTCTTAGAGCAAGTACTGAAAGCCATATTTGCTATTAAGAATAAATTTAAAAATAACAAAGTGATATTTGTATGCTTGTGTGATATTTGTAGGCAAAGTGATATTTGTAGGATATATGTCCTCACTGCAAAGTCCATCCATGGATTTTCTCAGCTGGCCAAAGTCATGCCCCTTGAATGTGAGAAATCACAGCAAAACATCACATTCCCTTTCACAAACCAACCTGGGTAAAGCATCACATGACAATATTGAGTCTTCAAAGAAACCGGAAATTTCTATGTCAGGTATTAATCATAATGGGAATTGAACTAATTTCAATTATGTCATTTTGTAAAAATGAAAATCCCAACAGTTCTATTTTACCAATAAAGACTCAGGAGCCAGATGCTAGGGTAAAAACCTGCTAGCTCAGAGAGGCAGAGAAAGAACTCAGCTAACCTTCCTTCTCAGCTCAGATTCTTATGAAAAACAAACAAACAAACAAACAAAAAACCCCACGGGCTGACTAATTCAACTGACAGCTCAGGAGCAAAAGGCCAAAAAACCCAAGGTTGAAGGCTTGCTAGCTCAAAGACCCAAAAGCCAGGGAGCTGAGGAGATGAAGCCTAAGCTAAACCCAGAGCTTCAGCTAAAACCTTTTTTTTTTCTCCACACTGTCTTAAATACCCCTCAACCTAAAGTCCCTCTTACACTTTAAACCCTGTCAGCTGGTTTCTTGCTCTCCCGCTTGACCTAGGGTTAACTTTATCAAATTCTATGTACAAAATAAACCTCTTGCATTAAAGGTGTATAATAGGGCTCAACCATACCAAACAAGAAACAGGGTTTTACAGTTCACAAATTTGGGGTTCACAATGGAATCAAATATCCTGCAACAAGAGGAAGAGAGAGAAGCAGGAGAGTGAGAGGGAAAAGGAGATGGAGAAAGAGGGACAGAAAGAGGGAGGGAGAGAGAGAACATACCAGGAATGGCACAAGTTTTTTGAAACCCCAAAGCCAGCCCCCAGTGACACATTGCTTCCAACAAGTCTGTACCTCCTAATCTTTCCCAAACAGTTCTACCAACTAGGGATTAAGCCCTACATCTGAGTATGTAGATGTATGCACTTTCCCCCTCATCTACTGAGGAACATCTTGGTTGCTACCAAGTTGGGGAATTAGGAAACACCTACTATAAACATCTATATGTAGGTTTTTGCATGGATATAAATTTTCAGTTTCCTTTTACAAATTCCAGAAAATTAACTCCTGGATTATATAATAAAAGGTGCCATTAGTTTTATAGGAACATGTCTTTATTAACTACATTCTACCCAGAGTGATGAGATCCTTCTGGAGAAAAAAACTGTTCTCCACTTCCTCAAACTAATCAAGGAAGAAATATTAACCATATTCTATCACAAGTTGATTGAGTATATCTGAACTCTCTTTCTTAAGCTGGAAAAGTGTGTTTCAGAAAGAAAGACCACAGATAAGGAACTGTTCTTAGCATATCACATCAAAGGTATCTTCTGCTACTATGACTCATCACTCTTGATTTCAACCTTAGTCACCCAATTCAAGGTAGTGTTTGTCAGGAAAGTGTTACTTTTGCATTCTCTCTTTGGAACACTTAGTCTTCAAGAGTTGTTTTATTGCTCATTTGAAAGAAGGTCTTCAACCCAGGCTGGCTCTGAGCTTCATATACAGCTGAGGATGACACTGAACTTCTAATCCTCTTTTTTCTATGTCCCAAGTGTTGATATCATAGGTATAAGCCACCATGGCCAGTTTATGAAGTTCTGGAATGGAACAAAGTGCTTCATGTATGCTAGGCCAGCCGTCTATTGTCTATCAACTGAGCTGTACCCTACAGCACTCCCCAACTCTATATATGATTTGGTTCACTATGACTGAACTGCAAATTTAAAAGGAGTTCTCAACAACATCTTAGACTATGTAGTAGAAAGGATAAGCCAACTCAGACCAGGTCACTGGAAATTTTGCAATCTGAGGATCAAAAAAAAAAGAAAAACAATAGAAAAAAATTGATAGCAGTTTAAGAGATTTGTTGGATGCCAGCCGGCAGAACAGTTAATGCATTATTGATGTGCCACAAGAAGCAGAGAGTGAGAATAAAAAATATATTTAACTATCATAGCTGTCCTTTGAGAAGCTCCATCCAGCAGTGGATCAAAACAAATACTGAGACTCAGAGCCAAACATTGGGTGGAGTGCAGAGAGCCTTGTGAAGAGTGGGAGGAAAGACAGAAGGACCTGGAGGGAACAGGATCTCCACAAGAAGACCAACATAGCCAACTAACCTGAGCCCAGGGTAGTTTGGGGAGACTGAAACAGCAACAAAGGACCATGTATAGACTGGACCTAGGCCCTCTTCACATATATACATGATGGATAGTCAGATTGGTTTTCATGTGGTTTCCCAAGTAAAGGGAGCAGGGGCTGTCTCTCTTGCATGTTTTTCGATCATTTGCCCCTAGTGGGGGTGCCTTGCTAGGCCACCGTAGTACAGGGTGTGCATAGTCTTGATGTGACTTGATGTGCTGGGATGGGTAGGTGGGGGGGGTTCCTTTTTTTTTTTTGAAGGGAGAGGAAGGGAGATTTGAGAAACAGGGAAGGAGGGTTCATCTGGGAGATGAGGAGGGATAGGCTACTATTGGGATGTAAAGTGAATAAATAAATACATACATACAAGAAAAAATATTTAAATAAATAATGGCACAAAACTTCCCAAGTCTGAATAAGAAAATAAAATGCCCATAGGATATCAAATACTATAAATTCAAACAGGTCCACACTAAGACACCTTAGAGTTAAAACTCAAAATGCAAAGGCAAAGGGACAAGGTAGAGAGAGAAGCAAGAGACAGCAAATTGTTACAGATAGAGAAATCCCCATTAAACTATCAGTGGATTTCTCAGGAGAAACCTTAAAAGCCAGAAGAGAGTTTAATCAGATACTCAAAGCTGTTACAGTAAAAAAGACTGCTAATCAAGATTACTATACCCAGCAATGCTGATTTTCAGAAGTGGAGAGCTGATTGGCTTTTCTGAAGAGAGAGAGAGAAAAAAAGAGAGAGAAGAGAGAGAAAGAGAGAGGAGAGAGAGACTAGATGTCTGAGTAGGAAGGTCAACTGGGTGCTTTCTCTGCCTCTCTGAGCTAGTAGGCTTTCACCCCAGCAGTTGGCTCCTGAGTGTTTATTGGTAAAATCAAACATCTGAGATTTTGTTTAAAAACAACAACCAAAGTTGACAATGGTTTGTTTAAAAAAAAAGTGATGGAAAGATATAAAATGTGACAGTACATATATCTATGTGAAAGGAGGGCAGTGGAACGTGGGGCTTGTATATGTAAAGAAAAAAAATTCTGTCATCTTTTATTTAAAGTCTGTTCCATTTAAGATATTTTCTGTTGACCACAGTGTAACCAGAAAACAACAACAACAACAACAAAACCTATAATAGATTTTTTAAAAACCTATGTGTCTTAGTTAGGATTTCTGTTGCTGTGAAAAGACACAATGACCATGGCAACTTTTATAAAGAAAAACATTTAATTGGAGCTAGCTTACAGTTCAGAGATTTAGTCCATTATCATTACCGCAGGAATTGTGGTAGCACATGGGCAGAATGGTGCTAGAAAGAAGCTGAGAGTTCTACGCCTGGATCTGCAGCCAGAAAAGAGAGTCAGATTAGGAGTTTGCACTTCTGAAACCTCAAAGCCTGCCCCCAGTGATACACTTCCTCCAACAAGCTTGCACCTCCAATAATGCTATTCACTACGATCCTGATCCTGATCCTGTGGAGGCCATTTTTTTTTCAAACTTCCATATTATTATACACATAGGTTTAAAGTGTAATAAGTACACCAATACAGAAAGACATCAAAACACAAAACAATATGAGGACAAATTGCTAGTTGTGGTAGTACACCTTTAATCCCAGCAGAAAGGGGCAGAATCAGGCAGATTGCTTTAAGTTCCAGGGCAGTGTGGTTTAGATGTCACAGGATAGGCAGGGCTACATAGTGAGGGTGAATAAAGGAAGAGGAGAAGAAGGAAGTGGAGGGGAGCAGGAGGAGAAGGAAAGGAGGAAGAAGAAAAGGGAGAGGGAGAAGAAGGGAGAGAAAAAGGAGGAAGAGGAAGGAAAGTGAGGAAGAGGAAAAGAAGGGGGAATGAATTACAACTCAAATAGAAAACAGCTACAAAGTGGCACAAATAAGTCATTTTCTCCTGCAAGCATTCTTAAATATGAGAAACCCAGCAGGATGACCTGAACAATGCTTCCTACTCAGAAAAACAGTATTTTATTTTTTATTTTTATTATTATTTTTTATGGAGAATGAACAACTCCCATTCATAATGAGTTGTTAGGAAAAGAATGCTGGGATTCAATGAGAACAAAATAAAGAACTTATGGAATATCTTGCACTGGCCGCCTAATTATCCCAAGGCTAGAACAGTTTTAGTAAAGAAAAACCTTCTCAGAATTGGAGTAGTATAGTGGGAAATTCCCAACAGTCTTGTACCATGGGGCTCTAGAGTTTTTGCTGTTGGAGAATCTGAAAACCCCCACAGGCTGTCTCTACTGCCCTATACAGCTTGCTCCCCTCTAGAGCTGAAGAGGCTCTACCTTTGTGTTCTCATCCAACCCCAAAAGGTAAAGACTACATGAACATTACAGTGACTGCATCCTTCATAGTCGCCATGTATTAATATGAACTCTGCTCAGCTGTGCACAGTTGGCCTGAACTCACTATTATACAAACTTGCCATATCCTCCTGGTGTGCCTGAGGTACTTTAATTTGGAACAGTCCCTAGAGATGCAGAATATTTTATTCCATTGTGAACCCCGAGATTGTAAACTGTGAAAACCTATTTCTAATTGTGGAGCGGCTCAGCCCTAGCACACACCTTTAATCCAAGAGCTAAAAAAAGCCAACCCTAGGTCAAGAGGCTGAGCAATAAACCAGCTGATAGGGATTAAACAGAATGGAGGGACATTGAGAGAAGGGTATTTAAGACAGCATGGGGAAGGAGATGGGGCTTTGGGCTATTAGCTTTTGGCTTTTAGACTCTTTTGGCTTTTTCTTCTGGAACATCAGCTGAGTAGGAAGATAAGCTGGGTGCCTCTCTGAGCTAGCAAGTTTTCAGCCCAGCATCTGGCTCCTGAATCTTCACTGGCAAAACATAACGATTGGGCTTTTAAAATGGCGCAGATACACATCAGCATAAATGCCATACAAGTCGCACTATATCCACCCTGGGCTAACTGGAGTAGTCTCACCCTTTTATGGATCGTGAAAACTAACACTATATTACCACAGATTTAGGTGCCATACCACTTCTTCCCAACATAAGGCAGTGGTCCTACCCCTAGACTGCCACGTAAATGACATATAAATTCTTCGTTTCTTGAGACAGGGTACCCTGGGCTGGCTGGAAACTCTATGCTGTGGCCTGCCTCTGCTTCTTCTGTCTCTTTATGTATAAAGAGATCTTTATAAGTCATCTTACACAACAGCTCTTCCAGATATACAAATAGCTACACCAGGACAAAAGATAAAACAAAATAAAGGAGCATAATTCCTTTCAAGAGACCACATTAATAATCTCTGCATAACAAGGAAAACACCTGAGTCCAGAGACAGTTGATTTGTCTTAGGTACTTCCTATTGCAGGGACAAAGCACCAGGATTAAAGCAATTTCTAAAAGAAAGTGTTTAATTGGGCTTACAGTTTCAGAGGGTTAGTCCATGATCTGGAGCAAAGGCATGGTGGCAGGAACAGCTGAAAGTTTACACCTTGATCCATAAGTAGGAGGCAGAGAGAGACACACTGGGGATGGCACAAGTGTTTGAAACGTCAAAGCCCGACACACTTCCAAGAAGGTCACACCCCCTAATCCTTCCCAACAGTTCACCAGCTGACAACCAAGAATTCAAATACATGAACCAATGGGACCATTCTCATTTAAACCACCGTACTATGGGTTGGAGAAGAGATTTGCAAACCCTGCATATGGTCAACATACTATGAATAAAATATAAATTAAAACCACAATGAAACATCAAATCATACCTGTTAGGCTGTATATCAAAAAGATGAAAAATAAATGTTAATAGTGACAAGTGAAAAGATGAAATCCTTATTCACCGTCGGTGGTATTATAAATTTGTGTAGTCACTTTTGAAAACGTCATAGAAAGGAACTAAAATCAGTATGCTGAAAGATGTCTGCACTTACACACTCCTTGCAGCCTGCTTCATGATAGTCAAAACAAAAACAGACCAAGTGTCTATCAATGGATAAAATGGAATGTTAAAATATGGGACATGGACACATCATGGAACAATGCTCAGCCTGAAAAAAGGAAATTCCATCATTTATGCCAAAATGAGGTGAATGAAACTGAAGGATATTATATTAAGTCAAAGAAACCAGGCACAAAAAAAAAAAATGACATATGTCCTCATATGTGGAAAATAAAGTTGACAAAACTTGAGTAGAACAGTGAATACCAGAAGGGGATAGAGGAGTAGGAAGAGTGAGACATTAGCCAAGGGTATAAAGAATAAGTTTGGGGTGGGAGGACTTAGCAGTTGAGAGCACTCTTGCAGAGGACCCAGGTTCTATTCCTAGCACCTACATGGTGGCTCACAAACATCCATAACTCCATTTTCAGGGGATTCAATAACTTCTTCTAACCTCCACAAGTACCAAGCACACACAGTGCACATACACGCAGGCAAAACACTCACACATAAGATAAAATGAATACAACACAATTTTAAAATGAGTAAGTTCTGGTAAAAGGACTATGGTTAACAAATACTAAATATCTTTATCACAAAAATTACAATGTTTGAGATCATAGGTATGTTAAATCCCCTGACTTAATAATTTCACAACACATACTTGTAACAAAATATAAAATTCCACCTTATAAATATATGCCATCGTTACTTATCAATTGAAATAAAGGTCAAATAAAAATATGGTTAAATAAAGTATGGTTAAAATAAAAATAAGGTTAAATTAAAAAAATTAATGTTAAATAAAAATTGCTATTTGTCGATTGAAAATATCTGCCAAAGAAAAATTATACAGCAACCAAAGAAATAAAAATACTAATACATGTTACAATTAAGATAAAGTCACAGTATGTGCTGAATGGAAGGTATCATAACTTAAAGGTTATATATTGTGTGTTTTATTCCTACTGAATATTCATAAAGGTAAAAATTTAAACCAAATATTAATTATTTTCTTGGGCTGGAAGTATAGATTAAAATTAAAATTAAAATTAAGTATATATTATATATATAAACACTGTATATATATATGGTATAAATATTATATATATGATATATATGATATATATATAAATATATATTATATATATAAAGTATACTTCACTAAGGCTTTTTTAAGAAGATAACATTTGTATCAGTTGCCAGCTCTTGCTTCGCTGTGTTCCAATGAATAGTTACATAGCATGTAGGAGTTATTTTTATTTCTGAGAAATAAAATACACCTTTATATATTGAATTAAAATTCTTCAGACAAGACTTTTTACTGTTGCTATTTAAGAAGTAAAATTACCATTAAATGTTTTTCTTATGATTTCATAACATAACTTCATGGCTCTTTAAATGTAAGACAGAAAAGGTAAGCAGCTTAGAATGATGTGCAGCCCTGAACTGTATGACAGAGTTACTTATAATAGTTCCACAGCATTTTAGTTAATTATAACTTATCCTGGCTCTTAGGAAATATGTGGCCTAAATCTTAGTCTAACAAATTAGCGATGACCTGTTTGTTTCATAAATGCCACCTATGATTTTGTTTTCATATTCCACGAAATGGAATTGTTTTCTCTAAAATGGTTATTCTTCCTTTAAAATAAATGGACCATATGATTGTCTTTTTGATTTTAAAGTTCTAAAATTATCATTTCCAATAAACCAATCTTCTTAATGTAGATTTTTAATTTGGAGTCATTTTTTATTTCTGCCAGCAGGTGGAACCCTTTAGATTTATTTTGTCTCAGCACTCAATAAACCAACCCTTTGTGATCCATTTTCATTTTAGAATAGTTTTATTTACTGTTTGTTTCTGAAACAGAATGAGTATGCAAGAATAGTCAACATATATTTCCTACAAAATCTTATCATGAACGGAAATCACATCAACATATTTAATTGAAGTTACAACTTCACAGACACTGGTCAAAATATACTTGTCAAATGGTAAATTCTGTCAAACGGTAAATTCTGAAGCTATTCTTTTTACCTCCAATGATAAAGAACCACATAATCTAAAGGGGTCTCCATTCTATAGAACAAGGGTTTGCAAACATTTTCTGTAGTCAGATAGGTCTGTGGGACTTGCAGTGTCTATCAAAACTATCATTACTATAATGGTACAAAAACACCCACTGATAATCCATGGGCAGGTTTGGTCTTTGGATCATGGTTTTTACCTTATTCGTGCTCTTGGCCAGCACCTCCTAAACTTGCATGAGCATCACAATCAACAGGATTTGTTAAAATTTAGATTGTGAGGTCAGTTCTCCAAGGCCTAGAGTTAAGGCACATCTTTAGAAGGATTTGAAGATATATTCATATTACTAATAAGCTTCTAAGTGGTCCTGATGTTGTTGGTTCCAGGTTCAGACTTTATCCTGGAAACCATACTCTAGGCCAGATCATCATTTCTGCTGCTTCATTATTTGTTTTTAAACTGTTTATTTGTTTATTATCTGTGTGTGTATAATGCATGTGTGCCTGTGTGTGTGTGTGTGTGTGTGTGTGTGTGTGTGTGTATGTGTGTGCATGCATGGTTGCGTGCGTGTGTGGGTGTGTATGTGTGTGTCTGAGTGTACAGATGTGTACATGTGCCACATGATTGTGAGCATTGGATCTTCTGGAACTACAGTTACAGGTGGCTTTGACCTGCCTGATGTGTGTACTGAGAACTGAACCAGGACCTCCAGAAGAGCAGCAAGTGCTCTATGCCATTGAGCCGTCACTTTAGGCCCCTGTTGTGTTATTTCTAGAACATTCTTTAAACAGGTAAGACATATCAACTCGTGAACTTGTAATATTTTCTAAGGAGACAATTTACAGAGAAATAATATATTGGGTCAACGGGAAGTTAGACTCTGTATTGTGACTTCCATGGTTCAATTAGCACCATCTGTTAGAGGAGTGTAGTATCTATTTATTTATATATTTATTAAGAATGATGCTATAGAAAATACTTCTCACAGAGGCTCACAGGCTGAAAATGTGTTGACATCAGTATGAGAAGGTGAGAAAAGAGCCACCCACCATTGCTTTCATCCTGACATAATCCCTATATTCTAATGCATGTTTTTACATAGCAAGAATCATATCGCACATTTAACTTTGAAATACAGTTTCTTAAGTGTAGAGATCAGAGTTGCAACCCTTGTGATTAAAAACTATTTGTAAACATCATTTTTAATACATATGTAATTTCCATTACATCTAAGTATACTTCAGCAACTGTTTCTACCCCACCCATAATTCTTGGATATTTCTGTCTCAGTGTGTATTAGAAATAATCTTCCAATGAACATTTTGGTGCATAAATTTGTCTTCATGTGAGATTTCTTTCAAAATCCACAGAAATGGAATTACTGATATTTTCAAGATTCATGATGCATGTTCCAGGTGTCTTGATTATAATAATTTTATCCTCAGCATCAGAAGGACAGCTCCACTACACTTTGTCCAGTACTGGCCATTTTCACTAGTTTTCCTTGTTACACACACACACACGTAGCTGTAAATGGCTTAATTTTCTCAATTACTTAAGGGGAAACCCCTTTCTTTCTTTGTGTCCAGCAATGATACCCCCTTCCATTGTTTATCCATTTGGGCTGCTATAGCAAAATGTCATAAACTGGATTGTTTACCAACAACAGAAATTGCTCAGAGTTCCAGAAGTTGAACGTTTAAAACGAAGGCACTGTCCTGCTGTAGACCTGGGGAAGGGGGCAGAAACAACCCGCTTTCTTGGTTTTAGATGATGTTTTTGTGTTCTCACAAGGTGACACAACAGCAATAACAAGAAGTACAGGAAGTAAGAAGCCCCCTTAGGCCCTCTTTTATCAAGGTCCAAATCCTGTTCATGAGGCCTGTGACGATTGGTTTGAATGTCAACTTGCTGCAAATTATAATCACTAAGTATGGAGCCTCCACTGAGGAACTGTCTTGATTGCTTTAACTGATTTGGGAAGGCCTACCCCAAATGTGGGTTAACCTTCTGGAAGCAGCCCAGATTAAATGGCATGGCAGAAGGAAGGTGACTCACTTTTGAGTTGATTTCCCCTGTTTCTGCGCTCATTCCTCCACTGATACCAGAACCACCATTTCTAGGCTTCCATCATGGACTAAGGATCAGCAGCTTTCAAGACCCCCCCCCACCAGCCCAGGTTACCAGTGCCACATTCAGACTGCAGAGGCAACTACAGGGTTGATGACTTTTCGATTAAATACTGTTTGTAAATGTCACTTTTAATAGATATGTAATTTCCTCACAGGCTGGGCAACTACAGGGTTGTGTGAGGCAGCCATTGTGGAATTACTCTGACCACTGAGGCACCCATCCTTAAGACTCAAGCAACTACCAGTTCTCAGTCACTCAGGTGTGAGACAATTGTTGTTACTCTTTCAGAGTAAGATGATAGATAAATTTTATATATATACACACACACACACACATTCATTTTATCAGTTCTGCTCCCCCTAGGACTCTGACTAATTCAATGCTTTGGTAACTTAGTTAAAATTCCATCCACAATACCATCACATGAAGAATTAGGTTTCAGCCTATTAATACTGGTAGGACTCAAAATTCAGATCACAATACACATTCACTCTCTGTTACTCCCTCCAGTTCCTACCTACCTACCTACACACACACACACACACACACACACACACACACACTCACACACTCATGCACACACACATGCAAATGCACTTTCAAGAACTTTGGTTTCATTGGCAAGCACGGCATTCTTTTAGGTAGTTTGGTACTTGGCAGAAATACTTGTGTGAACATCTACAAAGGTGGTGAGCAGAAGCCCTTCCCAGGCAAAGCTACATCTGAGAACGGTTAAAGCACAGAGGTCTCCCTGCAGCTACTCTTCCTGCACAGCATGGCTTGAGTCAAGCTCTGTGTACTGGGCTGAGACCAAACAGTATGGAAGAAAGGATGATTTCACTTCTGTAAGAAACCACAGATGTGTGGCTGTCACTCTAAGAGTCTTTGCCTCAGGAAAATTCCCCAGAAGATCATGGGGGAAAGAGAAGCATTAAGAACCTCTGCTCCATTTGGCTTTGAACACAGTTTTTGATGACTGGTTCTTCTATGCCTCTCTTGGGTTGGGGTGGAGTTCATGGATGAGTCTGTAGCTCTCAGAACTTTTCTCCCAGGGGACTATGCAAGATCATCTCACAGAGTGACAAGTTCAATTGCGAACTGGAAATCCATCTGTCTTCATTATAGATTTATTACAGAGCAATGATAGGAAAGAAGCATTATTGGCTATACTAAAATCAAAGTTGGTGTCTGTAATCATAAATTTTAGAACTGGTCTCTGTTTTTTACTTCCCTCAAATTGTTTTCAGTCAAAAATCTGAGAAAAACTCATTATTGCACAAGAAAAACAACTATGACCCTAGGAAAATTCAACCTAAAGTATCTGATCCAACGTGTTTGACCTTGCTTTTCATTATTCCCTAGTAGACGCTAATACCATAATTAAGCCAGAATTCTCATTGTCCTTGACTCAACAGCTATGCCCATGTCTTATTGCACCAGCCCCTATTTCTTGGCTCCTGTAATTTCTGGCCCTGGAGTCACTCTTTTAAACACTTTCTCATAAAATCTACTTTTAAAAGACCCAGCATAAACTTTAACCACTAAAGAAATAATGCTTCTCAGAGTTACTGGATTATTCTACCTAAGATAAACGCTTCATTCTAAGTGATCAGGCATTACCTAACAGTTGAAGGCTTTTCTATGGCCCTGGGTGAGGATGGGAATGCAAACGAAGCATTAAGTTCATATGGTCACATAGTCTAGAAGAAGACTGACTTGAAGCCCTTTCAAAATTCTTCCCCAGCGTGATATATAATGATAGGGTAATTCTAACATGCATAAGAGAACTAAGAAGATTGTGTATATTAACCTGTTTAGCAAGTTTCTTAAGGCAGTGTAATGCTACAGTAAACCCAAGTCTTTAAGAGAGGCACTGCAGTACATTTATGGCATGACTCGGATTTATTTTATTGTCAGAAAAATACAAGAACCCAAAAGTATTTTTCTTGGCAGACTACTAAATAGTGTAAAGTAAAGATGTTGCCTCAGATGATGGCAGGGCTGATACTTACAACACTGGCCAAATTCTCCCTTCACTCTACTGCTGGGTTTTGGCAATTTAGAAGTATTATATATGAACCTTAAACTGAACATTGGAAGAACAAGGAAGTAATCCTACAATGATTTGACTGGGTTTCTGTACCTCAGCAGAATAGAGTCTCACTCCAAACTAAATTTAATTGAAAAATAAATGACAGCTGTATTTCTTATAAACTGACCATATGGACCAAGAACTAGTACCAAATTATTTTCGTTTCTGATACTTCACTACCAGATACGACTATCTTCACCTTCCACTAAAAGAGTATTCAGAACTGGTGAACAAGTTAAAACAAACATATGTACATAGTGTGAATGTTTTGAGTGGATGGTGGAAATACTCTTGCATCATGTGTTTAACTGAGAGTGGGTCGTCAGAGGAAGCCAGAATAGTTGACATGCTATCTATGGCCATATCTTTACTAGCTTGACCAAATTTGTAGAAAGATCAATAGCAGCAGACACAGTTTCTGTATTTACATTTCTTCTCGAACTTCATGATGAAAAACATGTAAATGTTCAGAGTTATTTTAATGTTAAACACATTCATTCTCAAAATTGGAAAATGCTAACGCTTTCGTAGGCCCATATGCTGAATAAAATTTAAAGTAAATAGAGCTAGCATATTTTTGGAATTGCTACTATAGTCATCAAAGCAATTAAAAACTCGTCTCAAGGTGATTATTATAGAAGTATTTATTATTATTTATGCGTCTGAAAAAGAGACACTTCTGGAGTGGTGTTATAGTACACATATGAACAACATTTTTTAAAAAGAAACAAAATGTTATCTATTTCAAAAATTTCTGGATTGGTTTTAAGGCCTAAAGTTTCCCAATACACTGTCTCACAGAGGAAGTCTTTCCTGACTATGATATGTTTAATATTTTATAATAAAATTACATTTACAGACATAAAAGAATTATTGGATTAAAAATAATAATGTTTGATTATTTGGCTTACACCTATGACTTTAAAGGTATTTGACTATCTTGCCTTGTCATCCTCATAAATTAAAAGGCTTTAAAATATTAATATTAGTTTATCCTATTATATCACCTAATTTATCTTTTTTGATATGCTTACCAATACAGGAAGAAACACATTCAAATTCTGCTGCAATAACCTTACCTCTATTATGCTGAATATTATCCTAAAGAATAAGAATTTTCTGGAATTGTTTTTATAGTTATATAATTATTCTCATATGAGCTATTTTCTGTTTAACCACAAATTAAACACATCAGAAATAGAAAACATCTTATAATGTCCTTTATATTGCTAAGTGTCACACATTTTTGTAGGTTTGAACCATATTATGTTCCTGAGAAATTTTCCTAATTGTCTCAAGAAGGTTTGCAGGCACCTTCCGTCACTTCCTTGGAACATGTAAACTATAGTTTACCACAGAAACATGTTAACTAAAGGGAAATCAGGCTAAAACTAGTAAATAGCTTTTAATAGCCACATTGACAAAGTGGCTACCATGCTTACGAATGCCCCAAACGTACTAATGATGGTAATCATTCTTCTATGCTGTGGGAATATACATGCTGTGGGTATGAAAGGAGCCTGTGTGCAGCCTGCACCTTCTCAAGCATGCTGCAACAGTTATGCTGACATTTTTGGCCAGTCCCAAGAGGCCAACATTCTTCCCCAGATGGACTCTAGCTCTCAGATCTTTTTCTTGACAGATATCACTCTGCAATCCACATGTACTTCCTTACTGTGATTGCTGCCGATACCAAAGCATAGTGGAGACTTAATCACTCCCTCTCTCACCTATTGCTATTTCTGTAGTAACTATGATGCCGGTTGACGGGTTCTCTTCCTCTGCCCTTCCTTCCTTCTGACAGAAAGCTCTAGTTACCCATGCTTTTGTATCGGTTTCTCGATTACAGCTATAACAAATTATCACCAGGAACAAAACAGCACACATATATTCTCTTATAGTATCTGTCGGATTCTTTTTAACTAACTTTGGCTTATAGTCAAGTTTTTTAAAAATGATATTAAAAAATTGTATCAGTTACTATATGGTTTTGTTGCTATTATTCAGACCAATGCTCTCAGGTAAGAATTCTGCCCTATGTGTTCTTTAGAACTATGTTTGTTTCTCTTTACTAATGCCACAGTCCAGGTCCCTTCCTGCTGTGAGGTCTCACTTGGTATACTTGTTAATTTTCCTTTTAAAAATAATATTATTATTGATGTGTGCATATATATATATATACATATATATACATATATATGATGTATACACACACACATATGTGCACATGTATGTGACTACCTGTGGAAGCCAGACGTGGACATTGGATCCTCTGTGGCAAGAGTTATGGGTAGTTGTGAGTCTTTGCATATGGATGCTGGAAATTGAACTCTGGTCCTCTGCAAGAGCAGTATGTACTCTTAATATCTGAGCTAGTTTCTTCAGCTTAGTTACATTTGTTTTTTTCTGATGTGACAAAATACCTTGCTATCATAGCTTCAGCTGTACACCTGACACAAACCTAGAGGTACCTGAGAAGAGAGAACATCAATTACAGAGTTGCCTCAGTAGGATTGTCCTGTGGCCATGTCTTTGAGGCGTTTTATTTGATTGACGTAGGAGGACTCAGCCCACAGTTCCATCCTTGGGCAGATGGGCCCAGATTTGTAAGAAAGGTAACTGAGCAAGCCAGAAGGAGTTAGCTAGTGAACAGCTTTCTTCCATGTTTCTTTTCTCCTATTGTGTGAGTTTCTGTTCTGACTGTCTTTAGTGAAACCTTCTCTTCTGCCAAGTGGCTTCTGGTCAGTGTTTCTTACAACTACGGGAGGTAAGAACAGGGCAGAAGGGCTTCATTTGGCTCACAGTCTGATGGTTCAGTCTCTTATGGTAGGTGACTTTTGGAGACAGGGCCTCAGAGTGGCAGCCAGGAAGTAGAGAGCAATGAATGCTAGTGTTCAGCCCTTTCTCATTTTTATCTACTCCCAACCCCATGACTACAGAATGGTGATACTCTCACATTCAGGCTGAGTCTTCCCACCTTGATGAACGAGTATAGAAACTCCCTCACTGATGCTGCCCAGAGGTTTGCTTCCATGTCGATTTCATACCCATCGAGTTGACAGTCAAGTGTACTGTCAGCACACGTGGTTTTTACAAAGCCCTTAGTAGCTATACACTTACTGCTATGCTCACATTGGCTCTGGTGCCCCATCCTGCATACTAACTCAGTGAAGCAGCCCACAAGAGCAGCACATTCCATCACAGATTATGCCTTACTTCTCCCAAAGCCAACAAATCCTCCTACACATTGGTCAATGTCTGGATAAAGAGAAGCTCAGCCTAAATGAGGTTTGAATAATTATCTAAATTAAAGAGATTACTAAAAATCTGAGCTGCAGGAGATACTCAAAGGCAAAGATAAAAATAGATTCCTGGAGTAGCTACACCACATTAATCATAGAACCCTGGTACTGGGTCCTAATAGCTATCTTGAATCCAGAACAAGCTGTCATCAGGCCATTACACAGAGCTTTATCCCAGAAGTCAATGAGACCTCATCTCTTGCATTGTGTGAGTTCAAATGAAAACACTCATTGAGTCCATTTGATTGGAAATGGAAATCCCTTACAATAACAGCTGTTATTACAAGCGTACTTGTGCTTTACAGCACATAGCAGGCACGTCTTTTTATTTAGCAAGATTATCAGCTCTTTACCTTTGGTAAGGCCAGGAATATTATACATCTCCCCCAAGGACTTAACTCAATCTTCCAACACGTTGAGATCCTCAGAAACAACATAATAAATTGGACTGACAGCAGTCCCAATGTGCTTTCTAAACTCAAATTTTTAATTATACCAAAATGTATTTGCTATCTATTTTTTAAAAAAGTGACAGCTGAAAAAAAATTTTTTTTTCATATGTGAGAGGTCCTCCAAGATGTCTTCAAAGACTGAAAATGAACAGAACAGGTTATCTGTTATTTCCTTCCACATTTGATTTACTTTCATTGGAGAGAAAAATCAGCCAGTCATATCCTTAAGCAACAGCTATGTATTCATAGAAACAAATGTCTGTTGGAAAAATTTTACACTCCTCAGTTCTTTGTAGAATTAAAAATCATACCTGGGGGTGTTTAAAAAAATAACAAAAACAGAAACAAAAAAAAAACAATATATAGCTGCTGCCTTGTCTGCTTCAGCCTTCAGGGTGTCCAGACACCATTTTGCACCTGGCCAGACTGGAAGGAATGAGGCTTAGCCAGGGGAGCAGTGAGTGCAGGGAGAGACAGCCTTCTCCAAGAAGGTTTTCAGTGAAACAGTTCACTGGGGGTTGGATAAGGGCTATATTAACCTTGGGGAAGTGAGTAGGGGTTTTCGGGTGGGAGAACATCATGGGGCTGAGGTGCTGGGAACGCTTCATTTGCATGAAGAGAAATTTCCAATGCTTGATGGACATGTCCTTTAAAGGAAATAGGAAGTTTTAACCTGAAACCTGGCCACCACGCTGTGGGACTACCTCAAGATGGCAGAGATAGGAATCACAAGGCTGCATGTACTAGGGCATGCAGCCCAGAACAGGGAGAGAGCAGCCCTTACTCCTGACAATCTCAAGATGAGATTTCTGGGGTTTGGACACATCTCAACCTTACTCTTGCTCAGAGCTGGCTCACCTGCCCCACATACAGCATTGTAATGAGAAATTAGGGTGACATAGAAAACACTAAGTGACTGTATTATTAACTGTACAGACCTCCACCCATCAGCTACACTCACTCTTAGGACTGAAGAGGGGTTTTATCTACAGAGCCTTCAACCCTACCCACATCATGACAATACACCAGCAGCTCATTATGTATAAGTATACAGAATAACTCTGTAAGGTTAAGTTTTTCCCAAGTCTGTGTTATTTTGACATTTTCAACCACTAATTTTTTTTTTTTTTGGAATAGAATTTATCTTTTTTTTTTGCTTTTTTTATTATTGTTATTATTTTTACATTTTATTCACTTTGTATCCCCCATAAGACCCTCCCTCCTCCCCTCCCGATCCCACCCTCCCTCTCCCTTCTTCATGCATGCCCCTCCCCAAGTCCACTGATAGGGGAGGTCCTCCTCTCCTTCCTTCTGATCTTAGTCTATCAGATCACATCACGAGTGGCTGCATTGTCATCTTCTGTGGCCTGGTAAGACTGCTCTCCCCTCGGGGGGCGGGGGGAGGGTGATCAAAGAGCAGCCTATCAGATTGTGTCGGAGGCAGTCCCTCTTCCCTTTGCTATGTAACCCACTTAGACACTAAACTGCCATGGATTACATCTGTGCAGGGGTTCTAGGTTATCTCCATGCCTGGTACTTGGTTGGAGTATGGGTCTCTGGGAAGACCCCTGTGTTCAAATCTTCTAGTTCTGTTGCTCTCCTTGTGGGGTTCCTGTCCTCTCCATAACCTACTATTTCCCACTTATTACATAAGATTCCATGCACTCTGCCTAACAGTTGGCCATAAAGTCTCAGCGTCTGCTTTGATAGTCTGCAGGGCAGAGCCTTGTGGAGAAAGGGGAACCCTCCTCCACTGCTGGTGGGAATGTAAACTTGTACAACCACTCTGGAAATCAATTTGGCGCTTTCTCAGACAAATAGGAATAGCGCTTCCTCAAGATCCAGCCATACCACTCCTAGGCATATATCCAAAAGAGGCTCAAGTACACAATAAGGACATTTGCTCAACCATGTTTGTATCAGCCTTATTTGTAATAGCCAGAAGCTGGAAATAGCCCAGATGCCCCTCAACTGAAGAGTGGATGCAGAAATTGTGGTACACAACGGAGTATTACTCTGCAATAAAAAATAAGGAAATCATGAAATTTGCAGGTAAATGGTGGGACCTGGAAAGGATCATCCTGAGTGAGCTGTCCCAGAAGCAGAAAGACACACACGGTATATACTCACTCATATAGACTTACAGGATAAACCTAAAATCTGTCCATCTAAAGAAACTAATCAAGAGAGAGGACTCTGACTAAAACGCTCAATCCCCATCCTGAAAGGCAAAGAGGATGGACATCAGAAGAAGAAGAAAGCAGGAAACAACCTAGGAACCTGCCACAGAGGGCCGCAACTACTAATCTTTAGTAGAAAAGATATTTCAAAGGCACTGTACCTTGGAAGCATTTTATTTGGCAATATTCTTTCTTCCTTTCTTTCTTTCTTTCTTTCTTTCTTTCTTTCTTTCTTTCTTTCTTTCTTTCTTTCTTTTTTTCTCTTTCTTTTTGAGTGTTACATTTTTTCTGTTTATTTATTTATTTTTACATATTTTTATTATTATTATCATTTATTACAATTTCTTCAATTGGTATCCTGGCTGTGGCCCCCTCCCTTGTCTCCTCCCTCCCTCTTCTCCTATGGCTCTCCCTAGTCCACTGATAGGGGAGGTCCTCTCCCCCTTCTCTTTGACTCTAGCATATCAGGTCTCATCAGGGCTGGCTGCATTGTCTTCCTCTATGCTTCCCCACCCCCACCCCCTGCCAGCAAAGCTGCACCCTCAGGGGGTGGTGATTAGAGAGCCTGACACTGAGTTCATGCCAGAGAAAGCCCCTGCTCCCCTTATTAGGGAATCCACTTGGAGACTGAGTCTATGGGCTACATCTGAGCCAGGGTTTTCGATTCTCTCCATGCATTGACCTTGGTTGGGGTATCATTCTCTTCAGGGCCCCCAGGGCTCAGTTTTTATGCTCTGTTGGTCTCCTTTTGGAGCTCTCCCCCTTCCAGGCCTTTCTATCTCCCCCATTCTTTCAAAAGATTTCCTACACTCTGCCCAAAGTTTGGCTATGACTCTCAGCCTCTGCTTTGATACCTCAAACAGTAGAGTCTTTCAGAGGCTTTCTGTGGCAGGCTCCTGTCCTGTTTCCTGCCTTTGCCTACTTCTGATGTCTATTGCATTTGTCCTCTAAATGACGACTGAAGATCTTTCCTAGGGTCTTACTTGTTTAGCTTCTTTAAAAGTATAGATTTTAGTATATTTATCCTGTATTATATGGCTAATATCCACTTATGAGTGAGTATATACCATGCGTGTCTTTCTGCTTCTGGATTACTTCACTCAAGATGAACTTTTCTAGTTCTCACCATTTGCCTGCAAATTTCATGAGTTTCTTGCTTTTAATAGCTGAATAGTATTCTCTTGTGTAGATGTACCACAATTTCTGTATCCATTCCTCCACTGAGGGACATCTAGGTTGTTTCCAGTTTCTGGCTATTATGAATAGATAGAGCTGCTAAGAACATGGTTGAGCAAATATTCTTGTTGTATAGTTGAACATATTTTGGATATATGCCTAAGAGTGGTATAGCTGGATCTTGAGGTAGCACTTTCTTAATGTGGCAATATTATATTTTATAACTTTGATCCTTTCATGGAAGATCTTTGAATCTCAAACTTTTACATTATTTTAAGCATCAACTTTAACTTAAAAATTGCTCAATAAAGATTCTAGAAAGGCAATAACACAAAATAGTTTTTGTTGTTTGTTTGTATGTTTTATTTTGTTTTGCTTTGCTTTGTTTTGTGTTTTTCAAGACACAGTTTCTAGATGCAATAGTCTTGACTGTCCTGGAACTTGCTTTGTATACTAGGCTGGCCTCACAGAGATTACCCTGTCTATACCTCCAAAGTACTGGGATTAAAAGTGTGTGTAGGAACAAATTACTTGTTAACATTATTTTCTAATTAAAAATTGATGTAATCATTCCCATAAATCCCAGGAACCAGCCATGTGCCCTTTCTTATTTGCTTAAGTTCATGTCTCAGGCATCAGGACACTTATGCTGTTTGACAACTAGGCTAAGTCTTACAGGACACGAAAGGATCGAGAAAATCTTTCTTATTCAAACAGTCTCTCCTACACCGTAATTTTTTCTTATACTTTTCATTTCTAGAAAAACAGATCTCTTTTTTTTTTTGCATAGCAATATTATTACAAATCTTAAATCTTACTTCCTACTGAAAAATATTAGTCATTTCTTTTATATTCCAAATAAAAATTCAGCTTTTACAGTTTAAAAATTCTAAAGTGTAATTATTTTAGTCAGTATGTCCATGTCAGTAGACAAGACTAATTTCCATTGAGGATATAAAATAGGACAATTAGAGATGGAATCTAAAAGCCCATTACAGGCTTTTACATCATTTTACTTTTGCTTTAATGGGCTTTGCAGATACTGATTAAAAACAAAACAAAACAAAACCCCATAAATTGGAGATTTTGATAGCCTAGCCTCCAATAAGTCGGGTGATACTAAAGTTTCGACAGTAGAGGTTGACTTAAGTTTGTGTCATATTTTGGTAATTGTTGCAACATTTAAAATATTGTTATTATTATTATTGTTTTATCTGATATAGTGATTTTTTGATATTGTTATGGAAATTGTTTGGGAATACCACAAATGGGTTCTATATTTAAATGTTGAACTTGGCTAACAAATATGTGTTCTCTGACTGTTCTGTCACCCAGGCATTTCTGCATCTCTGCATCTCCTTAGCCTTTCCTATCCACTGAGATGCAACAATATTGACATTTTACCCACTAATATTTCTGTATGCACTTTTAATTTTTAATGAAAACTACCAAAGATGGTTAAGGGATATCTCAGTGGCTAGAAGGCTTGCCTAGTGTATGTCAGATTCTAGTTCCAAACTCCTGTACATGCACACACATGTCAAAAACTAGAGATTAATAATATTAGGAATCTGAGGAAGATATGTCAAAAACCAGGAGTAGCCATCTGGCACCAAATGATTAGTCAAGCTATGACTGTGTAGAGAAGGTTCCTGGAAGAAATTAGAGGTTCTACTTCAGAGAGCACACACAGGTGATAAGAAAAGGAAAACAATGTAATTGCAATTGCCAATGTGGAGAAAGTTTTAGTTGTCTGAAGAGATTAGCCAGCTACAGAATTACCTCAGATCAAAGCCATATCAGAGAAGTCCTAAGTACCTTTGATTTTTATGAAGATAGAGAGTTCAGGAAAGCACAGGAGAAAAGTCAGAAGCTAGTGGAGGTCACATTCTTGAGGTGTAAAAGAAGAAGGCTCTGCTGCAGGACAGACAAAGCAGCAAGTGTTGATACAGAAGCTGCATTGGGTTCTCTGGACCTAGTCAGGATGATGGAAGGTGGCTCTGCACAACCAACAGAGTTCAGTGCAAACAAGGACCCCGCGTAGCTGAAGATGTCACCCGGGACTGTTTTCTCCTCCTAAGGAGAAGTTGGTACCTGGTTTCAAAGCTTCAGACATAGGCTGATGATGGACTAATACAGCCCTGGAAGTTAAAATAAAGCCAGTTTTCAGTTACCATTGTGAGAGGCCGCCAGCCTTTTAAGAATTATATTAAGTCTACTCTGGCTATTTTCCATAAATGGAACAACAAAGCCTGGATGGCAACACATCTGCTTACAATATGGTCTGCTAAATGTTATAAGCGCACTGTTGAGACCTACTGCTCAGGAAACAACAAAACAAAAAACCTACCAGATTTCTTTCATATATCAACGCTCAGTGACATTAGGCATTGGTCACCCAAGAGCACTGAAGAAGATGCAAAATGGGATGAATTTTGAATTTTGTTTCTTCATTTCTGCAAATGAAACATCTATTCTGCATCTCACAGATAAAGGGGTTACTTTGAAATTTTGCTTATATTTCCTTTTTTTTATTTATTTCCTCTTTCTTTTTCTTTTCTTTTTTTTATTTTAACAAACCCTCACTTTGTAGCCTAGGCTGACCTAGAACTCAAACAAATCTTCCTGTCACTCTCCCTCCTAAGTACAGGGATTTCTGGCATGTACCCCCATCTATCACCAAACAAACAAACAAACAAACAAACAACCCCAGCCAAACAAAAAACATTTCTTAAGGCTACAGCTTGAGGGGTTTGGGAGCTAGCTCGGCTGAAAGTGCTTGCCTCACAAGTATGAGGAGCTGCATTCGGATCCGCCAACACACATGAACCAGCACATGAGCATATGAGCCTATAATCCCAGTGCTGGAGTGCCGAAGTACGCTTCTCTGAGCTCACCAGGCAGCTTGTCTTGTCAGATGGTTGAGATCCGGATTCAAAGAGAGAAACTGCTTAAAAAAAATTAACAAATGTAGAGAATGCAAGAGGAATGACAGCTGACATCAACCCTTCACACACACACACACACACACACACACACACACACACACACACACTGGAGCACACAGAAACACATAGGCATATACTATACACACATACAGAAACTAAAATTTACCCTCGTGACTCATTTTTGGAAAGATTCAATACTCTAGATTTCATTAAGATTAATGAAGCACTAATAAGCATTTGGAAGAAGTTGGTACTGGTCTCTATGAATGACTGAGGGAGCCAAGACTTCAAGTGGAAGAATTAATTGCAGATGTGATAGAAATATAAGAAAATAGAATTAGAAGTGGACTCTGTAGATTTGACTAAACTGCTACAATTTTATGATGAAAATTTAACAGATATTAAGTAGTTATTTACAGATAAGCAAAGAATGTTATTTTTTGAGATAGACTCTCCTTGTGAATATACTGTGATGGTTGTTGAAATGACAAATAATTTATGTCGTTGTATCAATTTAGTTGACAAAGTAGCACTAGGATTTTCAAAGACTGTCTTCAGTTTTCAAAAGAAGTTTGATTGAGGACAAAATGCTTTCAGATCTTATCACGTTACCCAGAAATCTTTTATGGAATGGTCAATTGATGAAATAGCTTTCATTGCTGTTTCATTTTAAGAAAATACCACAGCCAAAAATCTTCAAAAAAAAAAAAAATCAATGTTGTTCTCAATGAGTACCATCAACCCTGAGCTGCAGGCTTACACTAGCAAAATGACTATGACTCACTAACAGCACAGATGGCCATTAGAACTTTAGCAACCGAGTCTTTTTGTGTACATAGCTTTGAAGACATAATGCTTAATAAATAACCTTTATATGCACTTGTACAGGAAAACAAAACATTTTGTGCCTTGCCTTACTGAGAAATGTACTTTATTCTGGCTGTATAGAACTGACCCTGATGGGTCCCTGAAGTACCTTTCTAGAACAGCTATTATTTGAATTCCCTTCTCAACACCTTCATGCCTACAGAAATCCTTTTAACATCCACTCTAAAGCCAATGGAACCTAGAAGATCTTGAGACCTAAGAAAGCTTTAGCCTTGGAACTATTCCTGGGCCAGCTTCCAGCCCCAAGACTTTTGATAAAACAATAAGCATGCACTTTATCATTCTGGCATGACCATGGGCTGTTACTTTCTCCTCATTCTACCTCACCTTTTATCTATCATACAGAAGTCATTGGTCTTGGGTAGCACTAATAAAACTCCTGTTCCTGTGGGTTCTCTAGCTTAGTAGAGATCAGTCAGCAGAGTTCAGATACTACTTTTTTAAGAGACTAGATTCAGGATAGGTAATGGGTGACATTGGTATTACAAACTGAAATGTAGGCTCCCTGTCCAATTGTTCAAGGATCTGTCATCGTGCTCTGGTGTCTACAGGATATGAACCATTACAACTGCTTCAGGTGACACACAGAGAAGCTTAATTTTTCCCGTAATTTTGATCAAACCATGCCCAAACTACCACTACATCTGGATTTCCATCTGTTACATGAACCAATAAACTTGTTATTTAACATTAGTTAACATTTGTACTGAAGATCACATCGCTTATACCTGAAGCTTTCTTTCCATTTTTGTTATTATTGGATAATCATGTCAAAGTGAAATAAAGCAAAGCCACTGTGAAAGGCAGCAGGAGCAGATTGCTGGTGACATTGTTTGAGGAACCTTAGTTTAACTAAGGGCAGTGTTTTTCTCATTTACTTTTATCCAAGGTGGGTTTATTTCGCTTGCAAAATGCAGTTCTTCCTAATTCAGTAGCATATCTGTGATACTGGGACCCTGAGAAATTAAAAGGCCTATCATAAAAAATAAATTTGAAAACAGAACAAGGAAATGAAACAAATACCATGTTCCTTTAGACTTGAATATAAAATAAATACTGGTCAGAAAAATTTTATATTTTTCAGCTCAAAATAATCAATTTCCCATTTTAACAGCTAAAATGGGAAATTTTACTGCCTAAAATGTTTGTGCAAAGTTAAAAACTGGCTTAAATTCTACTGCCTTCTTAGTATTTGCTTAATGCTCCTTCTGTTTGTTCTCATCAGGTAATTATAGGTTGCGCTAGACTCTAGGCTCCAAAGGAGGTTTAAGGCTTCCCTGTTCTAAAAGCACCATCAAGACAAAGAAAGACTATGTATGTTAATATTAAGAGCTTTGGTAGGCTTCAGGATAAGAGCTAAATCTTCTCATATAGGTTTGACACCCATGGAGCTTCATCTTTCTTTCTTCTATCTCCTCTCTGAAAGCTTTCTTTTGAAAATTAAAAAAGAACTACTTGATTACATTTATTTATTTATTTATCTATTTATTTATTTATCTATCTATCTATTTATTTGTGTGTGTGTGTGTGTGTGTGTGTGTGTGTGTGTGTATGCGCGTGCATGCACATGCATGGTGCCTGTGGATGCCAGAAGACAACTTACGAGAATCTGTTTTTTATTTCTCCCACGTAGGCTGCAGGAATTAAACTCAGATTGTCAGGTCTTGGTGGTGTATGTTTTTCCCTCCTGAGCCATGCCACCAGCCCCTTCTATAAAAAACTTTTCTTTGTAGGAAGATACTACTCAAGACTTTCTTTCCACAAACTCATTGCCAGGCAGTTTTGATTCCTTTGGGCTATCTACTTTTGTTTGCTGTGGCAGAGAACACTGACAAGAAAAACTGCAGGGAGAAAAGATTTATTACAACTTACAGTTTCAAGGAGATCTCAGTCTATCCTATGAGAGTTGTTTGTGGCAGTGGTGGTGTGGGGCAATGGCTCTTCATATCAGGGCTGATCAAGAAGTGGAAATGATTGGACTGGGAATAGTGGCAAGTATAACCTCCATAGGCTTACCCTTCAGGACATGCTTCCATCAGTCAGGACCTCATCTTCTAAGGCTCTGCACCATTTAAAATAGTACCATAAGCTGGAGAGAGAGCATTACAAAATAAGCCTAGTTTGGATATTTCAGATTCAAATCACAACGGTCTTCTAAGAGTTTTTTCTATCCCTCCATACTTTGTTACTGCTACCTCTATACTCTGACAAATGAGCAGAACATGATGGAAGGCAGACAAGCAGACCATAAATACAAGGATTAAAAAAGAGAATGAAAAGGAGAGCATCTATAGAGGGAATATTCCCACTAGACAATGGGGAAAATGTCAAGATAATTCCACCTCATATTAAAGGGTACCTCCACTACAATGTAGACGACAATCACCATACATTATTTGACATCCCATGAATTTACTATGATTTTAACCTGTACTTAGCTTACAAAGAAACTATAAAAACTAATTGCATATAGAGTGACTAGACATTCAACAAAGATTGAATAGGATCATTATATTTTTTTACAGCAGGCTGCATGTTCCACAAGGCCAGACAACCTAATTTGTCCTAATATACCAAATATTCAGCAACAGTAGTTTTTCAGTAAATACTTGTCATATATATATATATGACAAGTATATATATATATATATAATTTGTAAGACTTCAAAGTTCTATTGTCCCTGAGGCACAACAGAAGAAGCTCCTTTTTTTTTTTTTTACAATTTATACAAATCACATTAAAATCATAATTTTTGTATAAATAAAAGCGATGTAATAAAGTGATTTTTTTAAGATATGTTTTCTTCACTCCCTGAAAATCAAAATTTTATATGACCTGTGAGTTGGAGGGCCTAACAGGACAGATAGCAACAACAAAAACTGAGCACTCATTTAGTACATAAAAATTCAAGTAAACCAGGCTGCTCACAGTTAATCAGATGGTAGATTGCAGGAAGCAGGTCTTATGTCCTTTGATCTCATGTTCCTATATAAGGAACTTGAATTTTTTCTTTTTTACTACTACAGTCTGAAGCACTGAAGTACTAAGAGCTGTAGCAAAGACAGGTTACTTGCAAAGATCCACTCCTTTGTTGTTGTTTTTTTTCCCCCAAATTTAAGCCACTCCACTTTTCCAAGGACATAATTTCCCATTTCAAGCATATACTTCTAATGTGTTTTAAACAGTATTCATTTTTAAAAATAAACCCTTGGACATTTTAAAACCTTCATCTCCAAAATCAGTTTTCTGCCTCCAAATGCATTTATCAGTATCAGTAATAATAACAGGTGTATGTGTATGTATGCTTTTGTATTCAATGGCATTTTTCATTCAAAATTACAGTACTGCAGCTGCAGAATTTTTAGTACTATTTGTATAGTATGCAGCCTATGAAGGTTTCCAGTGCATGGTAAATTTCAAAGGCAAGAAAAAAAAAAAATCTAATTCCTTGTGTATAACCAGAGGGCATGGGCATGACTTCTCAGGGAAAGCAAAGCTAAATAGAACGTATTTACATATTTACAACTTGTGTCTCAAGTACACATCCTGTTTAAAACTTTAACTTGGCATCTGAAATATTACTCACCTAAGTGCATTTCATAAACCTGGAAACATTAAAATTCTAACTAAGACGTTAAACATTGCAGTTACTGAAGGGAGTTTTCATAAATCTTCTCTGGAGACTGAATTGAGATCATGTTTGGTTTGGATAGTTTGGGCTGCACCATTTGAAGAAGAGAGCTAATCTCTCCAGCTTCCTTTATGCTTTACTTCCCAAGTGATGGCCTTTACTGAGAGGTATAACCTAGTTTTGGTACATTTCAGTGTTAGTGACCTCTGCCATCATTTTAGAGTCATTTCTTTGAGAAAAACAAATCATGAAGGCATTCAGTTCCTTTCTGATAACAATGAGGAAGCAGAAAACACAATAATCCCAAAGAACAGGCTTGCAGCATTTAATGAGGAAGAGAAAGAATGAATGTGACAGAGTGCATTTGTTCCCAGCTAATATCCTTGATCTGACACCATTATGTTTTCATGTGCAAGAGGTACGTGATTAATCTTTGATTCACTGAAACATTTTCGAACTGAAACCAGTTTACTCTCTTTTGAAAAAAATGTGGCCTATTTTCTTAAAAACATTTGATAAACAAATATTGTTTACTTTTCTACCATCTCATTTAGCTAAATTCTTCAATATTCTATACATTGGGAAATAATCCAGAAATTCAGCCATAGAAATACAGTGTCCTTAATTTATAAAATAGTTGCTATCATTTTCCAAGAAAATTAAGGTTAATTTTAAAAATGTGAATCCTACAGTCTGTGGTGCGCCTGAGAGTAAAAGAGTGGGAAGTCCCCCTGTCGTACTCTGAAAGACTGTTGTTCCCAGCTAGTGATGCACATATTTATTGACTGTCCATATTCTGGTGTATGTGCCACACAGAAAAAGGACATTGCTGGTGTTAATTACTGCTGAGACCAATCACCCTTCGCTTTGATTTCAGCTGAACCTAGATGAACTTGCTACTTGGGTGTGTCATCAGAACTCTTTCAAGGGAACTTTCCACTCTTACTCTAGGACTTTTGCACAAATATCTATCTTAATAAAACAGCAACAGCAAGGCACAGACCAAGATGTTTTTACAGAGTTGTCTCTTGGAACAAATTATCTTCAGGGCATAGAAAAAGTTACCTATACAATTCTGTGAAACTGACCAAATACTAACCCTTAAATTTATGAAGGTTATATAGTATCCATCCTACTATGCATGCCTTTCTTAGATATGAAGTGAGGAAGAGAAAATCCAAACAAGAATATTAGTAAGTTAGATACGTAGTCTTTACATTAAACAGTAAAACTAAGAAACTTTATGTAGGAATAGATGTTTGAATGTAAGTAAGATTATTATTATAATACAATGTATTAAAAAAAGAAAAATGATTTTCCCTTATAAAATATTTAATAACCTTAAATTAAATATTTTATTAATGTTAAAAACATCTTTTCAGACTATGAATATATATGAAGTAACAAACATTTGTAAATAAAACAAAAATTTAAAACACCATATGTACTGTTCAACATTATGCTGATAATTCTGTTTAATAAAATATATTAAAATAAACAATAAGTTAGAAAGGAATTACAGGATAAAAATAACACATGATATGAATCTCAACAAAACCTAGAGCATTAGCTAGTAAATAAGTAAGAACAAGAGTTTTGCCTAGACATATAGATACAAAATCCATTTGCAGTATCAAAAATTTTTTTATATCAAGGCAGGTGATGTATGTAAGTAAACCCACCCTTACAGAGAACAGGCTCAGTTGGAGTCCAGTCAAGACCGTACACTGAATTCAAGGCCAGCCGGACTGTTCAATATTTCTCATGATAATAATAAAACAGTCTATCTTAATGAAACAATAGTTTCATTATGTGATGAAAATGGGCTGTGAACATTAACTAAGACAACTGATGAATTGTGTAAATCTATCTAATTAAAAGTACCTGATCAATTACAAGAAATCATCTGCTCATGGAATATTAGCATTCACAGCCACTGCCCCGGTTATATTTATGGCAACTGGGACCAACAGAACAACTTACAGAAGGAAGATTTTCTGTGGACTCATTGTTTTAGAAGTTTGAGTCTATGGTCACTTAGGATTATGGACATAGGCCAAATGTTGTGTCAGCTGCAAGATGTGGAAGAGGAGAGTGGTCCAGATCGTGGCTGATCACGGAACAGGAAGAAACAGGATGCAGACTCTCTGTTAACATTCTCCTATCCTACACTTGGTTTTGTTTTGGACCCTAGCCCGGGGGATGGTGCCACCACCACCACTGGTCTTTCTTTTCAATTTGCCCTCCCTTGCCATGGCCCCGCTGGTTTGTCTCACCAGTCTCTCACATGCTTCTAAACCCATTACCTTGGTATTACAGAGGTCGACCTGGTTTTAGGACGACTCGAACTGTGGATTCAAGTGGGTTACTGAGCCTGTCATTATGCTGGAAATTCATTTATTGGTTTTGTATTTCCTATGTGAGCACTGATCCTCCTTCCCACATCTACTTGTGCATTTCAGATACAACTATCAGCTATTTTCCTCACCCCCTATCCATGAAGTACCCAAAGTTAATTTTTGTGTATTGATTAGACAGCAGTTCTTTTTTATCTAATACCATTCATCCAACTGCAATCTTATCAAATTGGGATTAATGTAGGAGCTTGTTTTTGTGCTTTCTTTCTGTAAATGTAATCAGTACACCACACCACACCACACACACACACACACACACACACACACACACACACACACACCCCATTATTTCTCTTCTCCTGGCATCACATTCTTGACCCAAGTCTATTACATCCTAATTATGTGAAGTTCTGTTGGAAACTGCTTATAGTTTTGGTCTAATTCTTCCGTTTACAACAAAGCTTTGATTAGGACAAGGAACGGCATGGCAAGGAGAATCTGAGTACAGAGCATAGCAGGCTACGCATCTGCAACTCCAGTGAAGAAATATTATAAAGGGCTTCGAACTCCTACCACATTGTGGGTTTGGTTGTTCAAGGCAAATTTTATATAAATTTTCCAGGGGCAGAAGAACATGTTTCACATCTGGGGTGCATGTGTGTTTACTTCACCCTTCTTAAGTTGCTTTGAATATGACTTGTCTAACCTTAATGTTTTTCATATTGTCCTGACCATTTTTGCCGTCTAGTTCAGTTTTATGCCACTAGGAAGGGATTTTTATTTTCATATTTTTTTCATTGCAGTTACTGTGCTTTTGTGTTAGTGAGCTCATATATAGAAAAGCATTGCTTGTTTTCAAATGGCTGAAAATATTAAGTTTTGTGTATCACACACAAGGTTGTAAGTTCCCTAATGAATCTTCGAAATACCATCTCAAGTTGATGATCAGAGTAGTCATCCCAGAGAAAAGTTAGTTTTAGGAAAAACTGGCTCTACATATTCAAGAAGCTCCCACGCCTTTCCTGGCCATTGACTACTTTTATCCTGTTGTCTTCTTTGCATACTGGTCATCAATGTTTTCTCAATTCTCAGATGTAAATATTTTATATTTTCTGATATTCTATAGCATTTTGTCACATCACTGAGACCCTATTTCACCCAGTGGTGATGTTACATAGTATATATAGTTATGATATATTAGACATTGTATATTATATGCTGCATATATTTAGTGCCCTCATTAGAATCTAAGCTCCTTAGCAGCAGGAACTGACTTACTTAACTTTTGAATTTAATGCAGTGATAAGTTCAGTATATTGTGATTATTCCCAACTTCCTGGAGGGTGTTATTTTATATACTCTCATATACATGCTGCTGCTTTTCTTCCAAGATGCATAGATGTCTGGAGAAAAAAAGCCAAATCCAGTCTTAGTTTCTGTATTCTTCGCCATTAAAAATTATTTAGTGTGAAGAATATACAATTAAATGAACAAATGGCACACCGGAAAGAGACAGATTCTTGTGAATAGATGACTAAAAGACTTTTTTTTTTTTAATAAAATGCTTTTCCAGGCAACCACGAGTCTATTTTCAATCAATTTTGCTTTCTTAGCCTTTTATTGACTTTTTTTTTGATATATCATCTAAAAATGTTTCTTTACCCATTTACTTATTTTTGTGTTTGTGTGGGCACGTGATGCAAATGCAGAGGTTAGAAGACAACATAGGGCAGTTGTTTCTCCCCTTCTATCAAGTGGATTATAGGGAATCGAACTCAGGTCATCATTCTTGGCAGAAAGCACCTTCAACCACTGAACCACACCACTGCCTTCCCCCCACCCCAAGCACTCGAAGAAGAAAGCACCTCATGCCTCCCTATACTGGAGGTCTTGATAAACTTTTGCATTTGGCGAAAGTAGAAAGTATTTAGAGCGGCTGTGCAATGTAAATATGAACGCTGAGGTATTCCTTAGAGTCAAAACATTCTGACACCAGAATTGCATATTAAAAAAACACAGGTAGTAACAGACAAAGCTTCTCCTTGCCACTGTTATTTGATTTAGTAATGTTACAGTGCTGTCCTTACGACTCATAATCCTCCCAATGTTTCCAAAACATGGCAAAGCATCTTTAAAATTATATAAGAAAAGATGACTTTTAAGTATCTGAACTAGTCATTTCTTCTTAAAAGTTATGGGGTTAACTACTTGATCACTTTTGTGAAGTTGATTGTTCTGCATGAATTTCCTGTAAAACTTTTAAGGTTCATACACAAATTTAAAAACATCTTGGCTCCTATACTCAATAGCAGTTTTTACAGTTACTGTCCTTCTCTTAATCTCTGAAACATGTTCTGGATTCTGACAGCCACATTCACAATCTTCAGGATGGACCCAAATGGTCAAGGCCTTGTACTTTTTTCTTATCAGGGATAATTTATTTTGCTTATGGTCTGCCAGACTTCTTAGTCAAAGCAGGCATTTGGTGTCAAAGTATTTAGTACGGGTCAAGAGAGCCTAAGTTAAATCCAGACTTACTTTACTTCTACCGGAAGCTATGTATCAAGTCCACAATCTATAACATTTTCTGTATTAATAACGAACACTACAAATACAGTTTCTTTGTATGCCGGGACAAATCCCTCTCGTGACATATTAAGCTCCCTAAAAAGTACGACTTCTTATTTTGGCAGGGATTCTTTTTCTTTGTAGAGTGAAAAGCCATTCTTTTTTCCATCTTAGTCCTTTTAAGGAATTCTTTTCAGGAATCTATCCTTGGCTTCCTGCTGGCCTCCAGCCTCACCCCCTTCCTCCCCTACCCCGCCCTTGCCTGACCAGTATTTGTTAGAATTTGGCTCTGGGGAGTACGACGCTGAGTGACAAATGGATGAAGATGAAGGTTTTATTGAAGCATCTGAACTGCATTTAATTTTCCGTGTTGCTTTATTCCTTCCAGCTCCCAGGATATTGAATTTTGTGGGCTCCAGTTGGGTCGTCAGGACTCCAGGCGTTTAGTAATAAGAAACATAATCTGCTTTTTTTTCCGGTAGGATAATAAATCCTCATTTATATTAAGGGCGGCTCTGAAGCCAACGGTTTGACGCGGTTATTTATTTATTTACTCTGTAGGAACACGTTCCCCTCGGAGTGCTTAGCGCCGCTCCGGCCTCTCGGGTCCCCGGTCCCTCCCCACCGCCGGCTCCCGCCCGCTCGGACAGGCCCCGCCGGCGACCACGACACCCGTCCTCCCCCCGTCCCCGCCATCCCTCCCTCCCACGGCGCGCCAGACGGCGGGTAACCGCCGCCTCCGCCGGGGCACCCCGGCTCCGTAGGCGGCGCGCGGCAGACACCTGCTTCTCACTGGCCGCCGCCGCTGCCCCTCACCCCGCAGTCGCCGCGACCATTGGCCCCGGGCCGCCGCCCGTCATCCCACCCCCCGAGCCGCTCTTCCAGTCCCGCCTCTCTCCTCGGGTCATTTAAGTTTATCGCAAATAAATAAATAAAGGAGGAAATAGAAACGCGTAGAAAGTAAAAGCCGTCGGGAGGGGGCGGGGACGTGGAGGAGGAGGAGGTGGTGGGGGTTAACGGAGGAGTAAACAACCAAACTTGATCGTGTCTGTTTTGACCAATCAGCGATCACTACAGTCCGGTCTGACGGCCTCTGTCGACCAATAGTTTTCCAGCTCTTGGATCACTGAACAACGAGCGCTGACTGGCCTCTCTACACTGGGCGCTGGTGGGCGGTAAGTGTTAGGACCTCGGACCAATAGGCTGTTAGAACTGTTCTGAGTGACGTTTTTCCCTTCCAATCGCTGTTTGAGATAGCGGATTGGGTGTCCCCTAGGCCAATCAAAGAGGACAGAGATGAGGGAAGGGGCAGTTAGGGGCGGGGCCGCGGAAGGGAGGAGGAAGAGTGCATTTTGTTTATGGGCGGCACCCTCACGAGGGCCGTCCAGTCGTTATTGGTCAGCTGGAGCGCCGAGTGGCATGAGATCCGCCCAATAGCAGGCCAAGCTGGAGCTTCGCGGCTAGAGGCGCCCAATGTGGGCCTTCTGCCGAAGAAGTAGGGGCGGGGGGAAGTTTAGGAGTTGAGGAAAGAAGATTAAAGAGCGCGAGGAGGTAACGCCAAAAACTCTAATTTGTTGTGGGGCGGGCGTGAGGGAGGGGTATGTGCGTGCCGAGCGCGGCCGGGCGTCTGCGAGTCGCGGGGAGGGGGGGGGGGGGGGGGGGGCCGCGGGGGGGGGGGGGGGGTGGGGCCGGGGCGCGAGTTCCCAGCCGCTGCCCCGGGGCCGCTGCCCCGCCCCGCGCGCCCTCCCGCCGCCGCCGCCCCTCCTCGCGCCCGCCCGCCCG